>NW_028301539.1:24015000-24342500 GCF_042242905.1 Orbicella faveolata | reverse complement strand
GCATATGTGTCATTTAAGGGAATGTGGCCCTCTGGCCCCTGTGTTTTTTTTCCTTTAAAAATAGACCACATTTGATTTATCAATATTCTAACATGGCTCCAAGGCTATTTGGTGGTGTTTACTTTGTATCCAAGTCTCTTCTGGGAATTGAGGGACCAACGAAACTTAACAAATTTGCAGTGTTGTCCTAAAAGCCTTGGAGCCATGTTAAAGCATTGATATATCAAAGGTGGCCTATTGATAATGACTCAGGTAAAATATTCATAAACCAATCACAAATTGGCATTAGTTGAACTACAATCAAACCATTGTTTTAATTCAATCAAGTCCAATATATTTTCCTGTTAACTGAATCCATTTAAACATTTCAGTTTTCCTGAATAAGAAATTATTGACTTGCACATGTTCCTCTAACTTGCAACCATTATTTTCAATTTTATATATATTTTTTTTCATTGTTATGGAATATCCACATTTTATAAATATATTTGCTCTCTTTAATTTGTTTTTAGGTCTGTGCTTACAACAGGACAGTGGAGAAGGTGGACAAATTTTTAGCAAATGAAGCCAAAGGTAACAAATAAATGTTCCTTTTAAACAATTTGGTATACAGTCTCAAGCCACTCTTATTTGGACACCAAAGAAGCAGACAGACCTGAATGTCCATGTTTCGCCATCTTTCAAAGTCTTGAATTTACCATCAACCACCTTTTGTATCATGTTGGTGTCTGTATTACACAGGTAGAGATTGTGTGAATTCTGGTTTTGCTGGAACCAGTTAAACTGTCCGTAATGTAGAGCTGTCTGTAACAAGAGGTTAGACTGTTTACAGACAACCTCCTCCTCCTCATAGATATTTGAACATTAACATGCATGTAGTCCACTTGATCTTATACTTCTACAATACAGACCCTTGTACAATGTAACTACTCAAGTCTGTCCTTATTGACAAGGATTGACCAGATAGATATTCCTGTTGAGCTGCTGTTCATTGGTGGACTGTGGCACAGAAATTCAGGCATTATTATGAGGCTATTATTATATGGCTGTGTCTCACAAGGACTGGGAACTACCGAATTCACAAATTTGATTGACTGAAATCGATATTGACCGCGGTCTAGATTTTCCCATCTAGACCGGCATCTAGACTGGTTTCATTTTGCGTTGAAAAAGTAGCAAACTAAAATACAAAAATGTTCACCATTTTCTTTTTTTTTCTTCTCAATCATTTATGGAAGTGCTAAAAAGCCTGATGACAAAAAAAAAGTAAAGAGGACGAGCAAATTTCGGCAGGTTTATGTTAAGCTCATTGCCGTTCGCAAGCAAAATGTCAGCAAACCAGTTACATTAAACGAATTAAAGTTTTCTTCCATGCCATTTAATAAACATCTTATTAACCGTGTGTACAGACCTCACTGCGTTCGGTCTGTACTCACGACCTTGGTCAAGATTCTCCTATACAGACCTCCAGCTCGGTTAATAAGAGCTAAATTTAAGGCATTTTCTCCTGCTTCCCAAGTCCTTCTATCTCGATTCCTAGTCGTTAGTTATGGGTATTTTTTTTCTCGCCTCTTGTTTTGTAAGAAATCCTTGGACCTTGCCAGAAATCACCTCAACTCAGCTTATCAGAATTCCTCCAATGCTTCAACTCACTAAGGCTGAAATTTTATGTTATCGCGGGAAATCACTTTAATCTACCACTACTCTAGCATAATAAACAAATAAATAAAAGTTCAATCTTTACCAACACCTTGTTAATGTTGGAAATCATTATCATAAAATGACATTCTTGAGTGATAAAAGTTGACACGTATAAGAAAAGAAATGTAATGAAACCCTCCTTTTTCCCCAGGAACAAAAGTTATAGGTGCAAAGTCAATGAAGGAGATGGTAGCCACGTTGAAAAAGCCACGACGTGTGATGATGTTGGTAAAAGCTGGTTCTGCTGTCGATGCCTTTATTGAACAGTTGGTAAGTCCTTACAAACTCTTTCGTTGTTCCACCCACCATTCAGCATGAAGTACTGTAAATTATATATAGCCGCGGCAATAATTAATTGCTTATGGCACTTAACAAAAATTGAAATCACTTTAGTTAGTTTACATCCTGATCCATGTTCTGTACATTAATTATTTTCCACTTCTAATTCTTAAATTGTTAACTAAATAAGGGATTAGTCTTTAATTTCTTCCTACGATACCAGCACATTGTCAACAAGACAAGTAATGAGAATAAAGAAAATCATCAATTTGAGGATCATTCATGTACCACTTACTTCTCAATGCCAGCAATGGACTCTGGATTGAGCTCACTGTGTTGTGTTCTTGGAAAAGATAGTTAACTAATGTCAGTTGTATCTACAATCATGGACAAAAGCAGTTGAGACACTCCCTGAAAAAGACCTGTTTCATTGAATGGGTGTGTTTTTCAATCTCCAATTTCACATTTCGACCCCCTCTCCCCTTTTCAATGTTGTAACCACGTGACAGTGTCCATGGAGCACATTTTAACATTGAAAAGGGGGAGAGGGGGGTTTGGCTATCAACAAAAAAGATGTTTTTTGAAATTACAGAAGGACGCTGATAGAAAGGGTTTGTTTTGCTCAAATGTGTCAACACTTTTGTCCATGATTGTAGATACTGGTGAATTCAATGCTGACAGTATCCCTGCGATGGACTTGCATCCCATCCAGAGGGCAGTAAAAATACTCATTTAATTGCTTTACTCTTAGCTTCATGAGACCAGATACTTGATCTGTTTTTACATTATGTATATACACGTGCAGTGAAGCAGAAGCTTTGATTAAACCACTCAGGGAGTCTGGGTTGAGGATGGACTTATCTTTTTGTCGTATTGGCAGGTACCTCTTCTGGAAGCTGGTGACATTATTATAGATGGAGGCAACTCAGAATACAGGGACTCAATTGTGAGTAATTAATAGAGTACCAAACGTTATAGAAAAAAGATGGGCAGGCATTTTATTTTTTCAGCCAGAATGTCAAGTTAAACTACTAATGATGGGTCAAATATCATTGTAGCATAATTAAAATAACAATAAAATTGCATAGCTTAATTTTTCAACTTTTCAAAATACTTTTTGTAAACAATTTGAAAACAGAGACGCTGTAAGGACCTAGAATCCAAAGGACTGTTATTTGTTGGAAGTGGAGTGAGTGGAGGTGAAGATGGTGCACGGTATGGTCCATCTCTCATGCCTGGAGGGTCTGACAAGGCCTGGTATGTTGCATTAGATTGCGTCTAGTGATTCTCTAGCAGTAACAGTTGTACATCTCATTAGACAATTCTATATCTATCTACTTCTTGAGAAAACAAAAAATACCCCATTTTAATCTCAGAGTAAGGAAACTGAGATTCCTCTCAGGAAGACCTGTGCAGCATTCAGTAGTGCATTCCTTCACTAACAGATTACAATAACAAGCCAAGATGTTAGCCAAGAAGACTGTATGTCCAATGATATTTATTATCATCATCATCACTGGTAGTTTTTCTTAGATAGGGAAAAAAATATCAGTTTCTTTCTGTTGACACTTCTAAGTCAGAAGTGCTAACTCTGTTCGGGCTTATTGCATAAATGGAAACTAAGATGTTTGTACTTTTTCGTTTTTTTGGGACTTGTTCCTCTTAAAGTTAGCCAGTCTTAGGCCCCATGTACCTAATCTGGATAAATTTCAAAACAATGGTCCGCAAAAAACAGACAAACTGTTTTTGGTCCACTCTTATCTACATAAATTTGAAAATGCAGCTTTCCTCCCTTGGTTTAGCCCTTCATGCATTCTAAAATGGCCCCAGAACAGCACAGTAGAACATGTGTACATGATGTGAACTGTGCTTAATTCTTCTTTGTGCTATCAGTATTGTATTTTCAGAAAGATCTATTTGCAACACCTATCTAGCACATTCAAATTTCTCCACTCTGGAGACCGCTTTTGGTAGAGCACAAGTTTTAGTGACCAACATTGACATTCAATGCAAAACCAGAGAAAAGTACATAAATTTTGAAATTAATCCAGATAATTAGTGTGAATTGGGCAAAATCAAACAACTTATTAGACATGCATCTAAGTAGATAAGTGACCCTGCCAACTATGTTTTTTTTTTTTTTTTTTTTTTTTTGCACTCATTAGGGCTCACATCAAGCCAATCTTTCAGTCAATAGCAGCAAAAGTTGGATCTGAACCATGCTGTGATTGGGTAAGAAATGTTGCTGAAGTGTTGTTGAAATCTTGCTTTCAAGGGACATTTTCCTAGGATTGTAGAGAACTTCAAAGGCCATGTCTACAGACATGTTTGTAAACTTAATGTTTTCACTCTGAAGAAAACGTCGCTACAACTAAAACCTCACAATGCGAGTTTCTTTTTTTGTCTCAATATCTTGTGTTTAGGTTGGTGGAGATGGTGCTGGACACTTTGTTAAGATGGTACACAATGGCATTGAATACGGAGATATGCAGGTAGGAGATCAATATTTTAGGTTGTAGCAAACTTGTCTTAACACATTGGGTCAGAGAGATGGCATGTATTTTAACAACTTGACGTCAGTTTTTCATGCATCTGTCCTGTTGTTGATCATGAATTTCGTCGTAACATTGTCAAAGTTATAAGCAGCTGCTGTGGATCCACGGGGCGATAGTGAAGTGGATCCGCAGACTACTTTGACAAGGTTAAAAACGCATAAAAAACTGACGCCAATTTGCTTTTTATAGTAACAAATTGTTAATTAAATTGTCTGCTCTCATGCGATGTATGAACATTGCATAAATAATAAATTCAGGTGTGTGTCCGCTTATTAACAATGAAAATTAGGCTAAATTTGGTTAACCAATGAGCACAAGAGAATTTCTGCAGTTATTGTAAAATTATAACTAGTGTCTGCATATACATAGAAGACCTCAAATTCACCAACTTGAGGAACTGACATATCAGCAGTGTTAAGTTTGGTCATCAACTTTTGGAGTTTGGAGGAATTAAAGCAAAGTGGATGTCCTGGGACTGTGTTGGCATATATGATGTGAAATGTGGTGAATAAGTGCTAATTAAAGTTCACATACCATTGTCTGTAAATCAAGCTTTGGTATAAGAGTGCAAGATTTAACTGGCCAATAACAAGAAGGTTTTCCCTGTAAACATTGTTTCAGACATGGAGGATATTACATGACTGTGCAGGGATGCAATATCTATGTAACAAAGTTTGCTTATAGACCCTATTCACAAATGGCTGCCAATTCAAAATTCTTTTGTAAGTATTTAAATTAACCCAACTAACCTTGTTTTTGAGTTGTTAATTCAAAAGAAATTATACTCTAATGAGGTTATTTGGTCTAATTTAAATGCATACAAAAGAATTTTAAATTGGCAGCCATTTTTAAACCAGTCTAAGACTTACTGTGTTTGTTTGATCAAATATATATATATTTAACAGATACTCTCTTTAATTTTGTTTTGGTTTTCAGTTGATTTGTGAGGCTTATCATCTCATGAAGAGTGCCCTGGGCATGTCCTCTGATGAAATGAGTCAGGTATATAATTGTGCCTTTTTGCACCTTGTTTTTAAGTAACTTTCAAAACTGTTTCAATGAAAGTCCTTGATATGTCTATTCCTTTCAGACTAAACTGCCAATGCACACAGATCTCCAACAACAGGTGGAAATCTGAGCCAGAATGTAGTTGTTTGGCATTAGTTTGTGCCCTGTACTAAGCTGACTTAGGTTGTGTTCTATTGGGATCAACTGTTTCAACTGCAACTAGTTTCGGTTGATACCACTGACATTTCTCAATAGAACACTTTTCCAACCATTTCCGGTCAAAATGCGGTAACTCCAGGGAATAGTCCTCGCGTACAATCACGCAACATAATCACCCATTAAAACAAATGCTTTTTCTACTGTTTCACGCTGGTTTGCGGCCAGTTGTAAAAGTTGATCAACCAAACCAACCGAAAATGGGTTTTCCCCAATTATAGAACATGAAAATGCCCAAACAACCAGAAACGGTTGATCCTAATAGAACACGACCTTGATGACACAGTAACTGTTTTTTTCCCTTGAAGGTGCTTGCAGAATGGAACAAGGGAGAGCTTGACTCATTTTTGATTGAAATTACAAAAGACATCCTTGCATACAAGGATTCTGATGGTCTTCCTCTTGTGGAAAAAATCAGAGACTCTGCTGGCCAGGTATGAAGGTTATTTTATTTTTTAGGTGTTGCTATTAAAAATATTTAGTGAGTAAGATCTTGAAATGAAACCATTTTCAAATGTTGTAGATGCTTTGTGCAATATCTAGAATGGTGTCATTGTGAAAGGTTTTAATTTGTTGTCTTAATTAGAAAGGAACTGGCAAATGGACAGCAATCTCGGCATTAGAATATGGAATGCCAGTCACTCTTATCGGTAAGGAATATGCGTTACACTATGATAATAAGTCGCAATGACGCAATCCCACAAAATACTCTACCGTAAGCTGATAAGACTTGCTCATAAGCTGAGTGCAAAAGCTGAGCTCAGAGCAAGAAAAATGTCTATAACATAACAGCACTTGTGTGTAAAGAGTGCAAAGATTACCTAGTCCTATTTACAACCACAAAGAACTTTGAGAAAAAACTTTCACACTGATATGTGTAGTCCGGCCAGATGAATTGTTGTAAGCCAGTCCAGAAAAAAGCCATCCTTTCTCCATCTGTAAGAAATTCATTTAGCTACATGTATTAAAAACAATAATATTCTTTACATTCATCAAACATTTTCACAGCATTCCAACAAAATCAGCTAGTTTAGTCTGGGTAGATCCAAGTGTTTTTCCTGTCCAGCCCTCACATTAAGCCCTCAATAAGTTCAAAACAGACAGTATCAATTATTTAAAGAACACTTACATGTATACTTTACATTTGTCTTAACTCTGAAATCTTTTTTTTTTCTTCATTACCTTTAATTTTGTGTTTTGATCTTTTTAAAACATCTTAAGAATTTTGTTATTTAAGGGAGGGCATCAAGTTTACCAGTCTATGACTGTAATGTGTTTATACTCAGGCAATTAAGTTATTATTATTATATATTATATTAATAGTGGGACATTTTATGAGTTTTAGAGAATTCACACTTATTTTAGTTGATGAGCCCTATGCAACATAATTTATTAAGTATAATATGGCTTCAGTCTTGAAGTTGGTACAACTAGATGAAATCCTAGTCAGGGTGACTATTTAAATGAAAGCAATTCTTCCATGTGGCACATTATGTTGTTAAAGGTGCTTCTACCTCTCACATTTGTGACTGAAACATGAGTGTGTGACTATTCAAGAGAGACCTTTTGAAAAGTGCTATATGGTGCTGCTTGTGTGTTTTTTTTTATTGTTGTTTGTTGTTGTTTAATTTAAACTTTACCAGTGAAAGATCAGTGGGTAATTTATATCACTCTTTGTGTTATATAACTACACCCCCTCACTGACAACTTTCTCCTTGCCCACTCCAGGTGAGTCTGTATTTGCACGCTGCTTGTCCTCACTCCAGACTGAGCGAGTTGGTGCCAGCAACGAACTTAAAGGACCAGCATCTACAAAGTACACAGGAGATAAAAAGGAATTCATTGAGCATATTAGAAAGGTAATGTTAGGTAAAAAGTCCACAGGGTGCTTGACCCATGTTTGGTTATAGATGTGCCACTAAGGGTTGGAAATTCTGACCCTGTTTAGGACAAAAATACTCTAAAAACCCTATCCTGCTTTGGATTACACCCTGTATTTTAAGACCCTGTTTAGTACAAATTCATGAAATTCAATGCATACATGAAGTAATATGTGTAAAGACGCAAATAAGGGTATAAAAATTTTTCGCAAGACATAATGAAATGGAAGATAGCTTTATAGAGACAAACAAGCAACCATTCGCTGTTTAGGACAAGTGCCGACCATATTTAGGACAGAGGCAAGTAAAATTGTACACCCTGTTCAGGACAGTGAGGCCAAAAAACCATACCCTGTCCAGCAGCACGTGCCCTTATAAGCCAAATATGGGTGTAATCCCCCTCCCCCAGGGTAAAAAGGTAAAGGTAAAGTCTGCATACAAGCCAAGAGGCTTAATAGGCCGACGCTTATCTCTGGTTTCTGTAGAACGAAGTGTCTAGGAGTATTTCTACTCCCCCCTGGATGGGGTGCTAGTCCATCACAGGGTTACCCCCAGCATAAAATTAGCCAGTACCCATTTATATGCCTGGGTGGAGAGAGGCACTGTGAGAGTAAAATCTCTGCCCAAGAACACAATACAACATGCCCCGGCCAGGGCTTGAACTCAGGCCGCTCAATCCAGAATGTAGCACACTAACCATGAGGTCACCATGCCCTGAGCTAATGTTATCACTTGTAATTTAATGAAAATGGACTGGTTTAGTTTAATTTAAGCACTATTTGATCCCTTTGAATTCTTTTAATAGGCTCTATATGCATCCAAGATTGTGTCATATGCTCAGGGCTTCATGTTGATGAGAGAAGCAGCTAAGGAGTTTAACTGGACTCTGAACTATGGCGGCATTGCGCTCATGTGGAGAGGAGGGTGTATCATTAGAAGGTAGGTAAATAAAGTGAAATTGCGGTACAGTATGTAAAACAAGTTCTTTCAGTAAGTAACTTGAAATGAATGGCATTCAGATGAGGGAAGATGTATCTCAAAGGAGTAGTGAGCAGCACCATTCACCCAGTAGACTTCAAGTAATCCCTCTTTCTCTTGGTCCGGCGAGCGTGACCATAAATAAACATCAAGGTAAAAATATGGCCACATGAATCCTGGGGGAGAGAAGCGCGTGAAAGGATTTAGCGCAGACATTTTTTTCCTCAAGGTTTTCTTTCGCATCACGCATGACGGACTAAGCGAAAGAGGAACCACTTTATAGTCTATTCACTTACATACGTACATGCATACATGCATCCTTTATTATCTTTCCCCATGGGGGCTTTTCGAACTGACTCAGTTCAGTTCACTTGGTTCTTGTTGGCACTGATCTAAACAAAAGCGGATTAATTCAACAAGAACTGAGGTTGGCAGTCTGACATAATCATATACCAAAATGCATGATTACGTTGAAACTGTTCAAGTAATAACACAAGTGAAGTTAAGATGCCTCCGGGTTTAGTGAACTTTGCTACTCCCTAAGCCACCTTAGATGGCTGTTTTCAAAAATGTTTTTTTGGCTATTTTGGTCGTGGATGCATAAAACATTGACATGAAATATCCAATGCGTGTTAGCCTGAAATGTCAGTCATTTCCCGCTGACATTTCAGGCTTAATGCATGTCTGTCCAACTTGTTTTTCCCTTTTTACTGCCAATTGTTTGTTTGTTTTTGTTTTGTGTTGTTTTGTTTTGTTACCTTCGTATTGTAAAATGTAAAGAAAAGGACTTATTAGTTTGCATCTGTTTTTGTAGTGTCTTCTTGGGCAATATCAAGGATGCATTTATTAAGAATCCCTCTCTCCAGAATCTGTTATTAGACGATTTCTTCAAAAATGCGATTCACGACTGTCAGGTAGGCCACTAAAACTAAATAAAGTATTCCGTCCGTGTCATTAAAATGAGTCTACTGACCAAACAAGATGGAATTCAATTAAAGTTAGAACACGTGGTGAAACTGGTGCTAAGACTTTGATTGTTGTAAAGAACTGTACGAATGTATTCCTTTATTGAGGTTTCATTCCAATTTATTCAGTCCGTCTGTCTGTCAGTCAAGTCAATTTAGTGAGTCAGTCTGTCAGTCTGTCAGTCTGTTAGTCAGTCAGTCATTTTCATTCACTTGTCTGGACTTTGAGCAACCATGTTTTTGTTTATAGAGAGACTTTCAACGTTGGCTGTACGTGCCTTTGACGGCTTTTGGTACATTTCTTAACCGCCCTACTCTTTTAGTACAAGGGTCTAATTTAATTATTTATTTATTTATTTATTTATTTATTTATCTATTTATTTATTTATTTACATTACTTTGCTTTTGCGTAGGATTCTTGGCGTAAGGTTGTGGCTGCCGCAGTGACCCTTGGGATACCTACCCCAGCATTCAGTACGGCACTCGCATTCTACGATGGATACAGGTTAGAGACGCGCACCTATGATGATGTTACTTGATGATCAGGCTATAGGTGGTTTGCAACCTTTCGCGAGAGATACAAATGACAAAGACCTTTGCGGCCATGTTGGATGACAGGAACAATAAAACTTATTAGAATTCTTTTGACTATACGTTAACAGCGTCTAACATGATGGATGAAGAAAAGAGTGTTATTTCAAGAGAGTAGTGTACGATTCTTTGCACGGCAAAATGTGATTCCAGACCACTATATAGCTAGACTACGAGTAGTCGCTCTTTCGCTTAGTCCGTCGTGCGTGACGCGAAAGAAAACCGCCCCCAGGATTTCGCGCGGCCATTTTTTTCTCGCGGTTTTCTTTCGCGTCACGCACGACGGACTAAGCGAAAGAGGGACTACTTGCAGTCTACTATATAGCTGATTTAGGTTGGTGATATTTCATATTTGCACAACTGTGAGATATAAAAGACTGGCAGCTGAAGGAATGCCCCCTTCCCCCCTCCCCGTTCGTCACCCAAGTCTCGGTAGATTTATTCTACAGACACTGGTGGTGAACTAGTAGTAGTTACTAACTTCAATTCTGTTTGCAGGTCAGCTCGTCTTCCTGCCAATCTCATTCAGGTAAGATGCAAAACTCTGTTAACTCGTACTTATGAAATGATATTCTCGGACATTGATTACTTTCAAGCAGCAAGTTGAGAGTTTTTGCTAGTCTGAAAAAAATAATAAAATGTTATGAATGCGTTCTAGACAAAACAAAGCTGTTCTCTAGAACGTTCTAGAATTTTTTTTTTTTGTTCCATCCTTAACGAGTTGTCAAGACTGTCATTTACACGAATTTCTCATTCCTTCATTTAGTGGTTCAAATTGAATCGTAGAGTCTGAAAAAACACTAAATGATTATCAAGACCGTATTAAGTGAATGATATCTAGCACAATTTTCTTGTAGTGACACAGTTAAAATTAAAGCGGTTTTCGATTGACTGTCGTAAAACCAATTAGACTACTCAAACCTCCCTCAAATCGTAGTAAAACCAAAACCAAAACTAAAGTAAATGGCTGATTACTTTCGACACTCAAATGGAAATCTGCCCAGTATTTATCTCCTTTCTTAGTTTCTTTTTAATTTCATCGCAGGCTCAGCGTGATTATTTTGGTGCCCATACCTACGAGCTCCTCAGTAATCCTGGTCATTTTGTACACACCAACTGGACTGGGCACGGGGGCTCCGTATCCTCCACCACATACCAGGCCTGAGCAGAGATGGACCAGGTCCAAGGAGAATACGATAACGACCTGTGATCTTAATCCAGTGCACTGTTAGTTTTTAATCGTCTGAGTCCAGTGAATCTCCAGTTTCTTACGTGTACGTTGAAACAATATAAGAATGGAGTATGACAAACAATTCGTAGATAGGTAATCGTATTGTAAAACAACATTTACAGAGTAAAAGTAGGGAAAAAATCGGCTAGTTCTGTGGTTCAAGTCCAATTAGTATTAAAACAATAAATGAACCCGCATTAAAGAGAATACATGATTTAACTCTTGTATACTTAAACGAGAACATAGCAAGCGTTTTGTAACCACGGGGCTTTCTACTACCATCGAAAACATTTGGGTCTCAATATAATAATTATGATATGGAAACTTTAGTGCAAATATGAAACGCCTTTTTTTTTTAATCGCACTGCCCGCCCAGTAACAAGCACCCTAAACTGACCGAAAGGCTGACCGCAAACTGGCCCAGTAAGGCTGACCAAAGTTACTTCAAGAATGATCCTGCTTTGGATTGTTTTTTTGATGCCTCAGTCTGCAGGTACTTTGTTTGAGTATTTCTCTCGATTCTTCTTGGTAGAAGAAATTCTTGTTTGTCGCGAAAGGTTGACCTGAGAACCGACAACCCCCAGCGTTGGCCACAGATTTCTGTTGCCGTTATAAAGTTAGCAGTTGACTGGTCTTTGGGCTGGTGGGGGTGGAATCATTCGCTGGTTCGCTGAAATGAAATACTCTGAAGAACAGCACCTCCAACAGACAAGAACTGATTTTTCTCACGATTGCAATTTCGCCAACAGGAGCTGTCAAGACAAAAGCGGTATACAATGAGCATAATAAAGTGTATTTGTATCGAGCTTATGGGTTTCAGTGATGGTTGCTTTGGAAATTTTATGCTTCAGAAAGGCAGTTAAGCAGTGAAATCGAAGGAATATGTTTCACGTTACGTACAGCACGACCAAATTTATTTTTTAAAGTAAAAAAAAGTGTGCATTCCATGACCAATGCCTGCTCCATTTTCTCGAGTGTCCCCATGCTTCATATGTTTTGTGCCCATCTTTCACATCTAAATAAACCGTCTTAACAACATTTTCGAGCACCTTTAACTGAATGACATTTTTGGGTGATAGTTAACTGGCAGTCATAGGGAGTATAAAATCAGTGGCGCTTCCCATTCGATGAAAAATTCCGGTTTGAATTTCCAGTGACGAATGGAACTGCATTTTACGGCCGGAAGTTTCCACAAACGAAGACAACCTTGCAAGGTATACCGAAATTTTCCAACATTTCTTACCAGGAATTTCTGTTCCATTTGACTTTTTTCCTGGAATTCCCTAAATTTTAGGGTAAATGGTTCACTTTTCGAAAATTCAACAATTTCAAGATATTCTGGAAGCTTTCCGAGGAAATTTCCGTACCATATGTCCACGTTTCGAAATTTTCGGAAGTTTTGGTTTAATGGAAAGCGCCCCAGGGCTTTCTTGCAAGTTGCCAATAACCCTTTTCTCGCTTCAATTTCAAGTCGGTAACAAAACAGTTTTGAATCATTTTTTACTGGGCCTTTAAATAACATGCGGACGCTAAAATTCAAAGCTCAACCGACAAACGCGTTTTTCGCTACCGAGTAGGGAAGGTTTCTAGTTGCTTCCCTCGAGCGTTCAAGAGGTGCAAGTTCTACATGTCAAACACGCGCCGCGAATATTCGCGAATGTTAAGAAGATTAACGGCCTTGAAAATGTTATTAAACAACAAATCTTTTCTTGCATATTGTGGCTGTTGTCATCATTCTATTCCGCGGAAAACCCCGTTTAATAACTTTTAATATAAAGAACAGCTACTGAGATTTTTTTTTGTTTTTTTTTTTTTAGTTTAAAAATCCCGTTTCAACTGATAAGACTCGACTTCAGCCAAATAGTTTTAAATTGCTTCGTAATGCACGGCGGGTACAAATCTAGGATTCTGGTCTCACTTAAGGTGTTGATGACGAAACGTCACCATTTTTAGCTTTCAAAGTATCCTTTAGGGTGCACTCGAGAAAGTAATAATAAAAGAAACGCTGTCATTTAATTTCTGTTTTCAGGCTTGAATTCCGCTGATCTCTCGAGTACGCGAGTCGGGTCTACAGGTGCGCGCGGGATCCTTTCTTGAACAGTGGCTAGTGATCGAACCCCTTTCGGTTCAAGTGGTATCTTTTAGGGGTCTAATGAAGCTCAAGCAATGTCCACATTAGTCTCCCTTAGGAGTTAAATTCATATTTTCCGACGAGCATCCCTTGCCTTTTCATATGGGAGTTCCCCCCCCCCCGGTTTCCAAATGTCTAACGGGAAGTGAAGGAGTGATCAGTGGAGTGAAATCGTTCCGCCTCTACAACTTGGACGGAGACGGAACAAGCTAATAGCGCGTGAGATCTGGGGAGAGGATAAAGCAACAGGACCTAGTTTTTGTCCCCCGTTTTTGGTCTCCTCAGTTATTCAAGAGGGCGACTCCGCTACCGGACAAAGTGGTCTATTGATTTGAACGCACAAAAAGAGCTGGGTTGTTCGTAGATTGTCAGGTTATTTTCATTGTCTCATGGTGCGGAGCGGGACTGAAACTAACGGTGCCCCCCGCCGATGAATAATGTATGAAAAACCAATTTCAGTGTTTCCACGGTATTTGCGAGTTACTTAAGAAAAATCTCCTCGGTCTCCCGAAGACTAAACAAGAGAGTTATTATGGTCGGACCTCTTTGGTGAAGTCATGGAAATCTTTCAGGGTTTTTGTGGGAGGAGAGTGATCTTTAAAGAGAAGCGCCTGATCACCTGTTAACATGTCAAGGAAATGGTTTTACTTGGGGCTAGCTTTACAACTTACCATGCTTGTCTTACTCTATCGGCTCTTCTCCGAGGAACGCACGATTATTATTCACAGCTCTGCGTCCGACAAAACGTTCCCGCGCTTTCCAGACATTGTCATCCCAAAGGGGTCCACAGTTAACGGCAAATTGCATCAGCGAACACAAAATTTAACAATAGCGATAAACTGGAACGAAATACCACGGAGGTCTTCTCCTCCAGTCAAGGAAATGCACGAGAAATGGATTGTTCTCACGACTATAAATGCACCGACAGATGATGTGAAGAAATTAGCTGATATTGAGGGTTGGAAGGTTGTTGTGGTTGGTGATACAAAGACCCCGGGAGATTGGAGGTACGTTGTATAGAATTCAACTACATTGCTTGATCATTGTGCCGGCTGTCGTTTTAAAATCTTAAAAGACAAAACGAAAATTACGTTGCTAAATTTTGTAAGAGCCTCAGCAGAGACTAGTGGACTTGGCCGAGGGCAGCCAGTAGGTTTAAGTTTATACATCTACTGTCACTTTCATAATAGGCCCACGTGGCGATACGAATATTATAATGTATTCATTGTAACCTGTCCACGAAAATGATTTATGTCACCAGTCATTTTTTCCTCGTGTGTCGGAAAAAGGGCATCTAAACCTTGTTCCAATTGCCAGCTGTTTTTTATTCCTCAAATTATAGATAATTTATTCCATTGACGATACAAGATTTTAATATGCACCTTCTACGGTTTAGGACGTTTCTGAATTCATTTAATTTAATAACTATTTGCGTCAGTCTCTGCCCGTGGTCAAATATATAAGTTCTGCACGGGTTCCCGTACAGATTTTTGCCTTGTGCAGTTCGACATTTCACGGTATTTCTACCGAGTTTAGGACCATTTCCATCTCAAGATATGTTTATTTGATCTTCAACTTGTCTTGTCTGGCCTCAAATATCATGTTCCATGCAGTTACTTTAACGCCTCAGGGTATACAGATCGATACGGAGGTTTAAACGACTACTGGAGTTTGTTCAGAGGACCAATCACTAAATCAGCCAATCAGATTGCTCTATTGCGGCCCAATATTTTCTAAGTAATGGACCGATCCCTGTTTCAAAAGCGGAACCCGTGCAGTTTTGTTGCTTTTTGTTTTGCTTTGTTGGAAGAAGTCTTTTTTTTTTCCAGCTTTCTTTTTCTTTTTTCGTTAAACGGCTGGACCGTAAGTAAACAGGCGGTTTGTTCGCTCTCAACCCGGCAGAATTGCATGATTGAAGTTTTCGATAATTCTTTTACTCCGCGATCGTGGGATTTTTTTTCTAAACATTTTGATATCGCGTAATAACTTCTTAACCACTGAAGCTTGTTCGAACAGTACGGAAAATATCGGCCCTTGGTCATTTTTGCATGGACCTCGTTATGCTTCGGTCTGCACTGTCAAGACTTCAGATTCTCGCAAAGTACGACTCTCGCGCTCTGCCGAGATTAGTCCAGTTCTGGCCCTCTCTCTGTCGCAACGCTACCCTCTCTCCGTTGCACGACAGAGAGCAGGCCAGAACTGGACTATGGCGAGATAAGTAACATAAAATATCTGGAATTATAAAACCAGTGTTAATGAAAATTCCACCGCAACTCAGTCTGAGCGCTTTTTTCTCGCCAAGAATCATCTGTGATGATTGTTTAGTGGCATAATGAGACAAACTAGCAATTCAAAAAGAAATTCCTCCTTTGGAATTAATAAAATAGCTGGAGCAAATGAAAGGGTTTTAACTGCAGTCATTTTTCTCCCCAGTCATCCCAATTGCGTTTTCTTGAGTGTTGAGAAGCAGAAATCCTTGGGATACCGCATCCATGACTTTCTCCCTTACAAAAGTTACGCTCGAAAGAACCTTGGCTACCTCTATGCTATTCAACATGGCGCCAAAATCATCTATGAAACAGATGACGATAATTCTCCAACAAGCGGAAAAATAACTTTCTTCCAGCAAGAAACTGGCGACTTCTTTGTATACAGAACAGATTCTATTGTGGTTAATCCGTACGAACATTTTGGACAGAGTACAATATGGCCTAGAGGGTACCCGCTAGATCGCATTGCTGATCCCCCGTCACACAAGTTCATCAAATGCCAAGGGGTGGACACATCGATACAGCAGGGAGTGGTTAATGGTGACCCGGATGTAGACGCCATCTTTCGGTTAACAAGAAAAGACAAAGACGTGGATTTGAAAGTTGAGTTTGACGCTGATGCACCATCCGTTGTTCTTCCTCCAAAAACAATGGCTCCGTTTAATTCACAAAACACGCTGTTTATGAAAAAGGCATTGTGGGCCATGTTGATACCAACCACTGTAACATTTCGAGTCTGCGATATCTGGCGTGGTTACTGGGCTCAGCGGTTACTGTGGGATGTTGGATCACAGCTGTCATTTTTCCCGCCAAACGCCGTTCAATTTCGAAATTCACACAACTATCTCATTGATTTCATCGACGAGAAAGTGCTTTACCATGATGCTGGGCGATTAGTTGAGTTTTTGATCAATTGGAAATCTGACAAACCAGATCTCTTTAGTAGAGCCCTGGATTTAAGTATAGCAATGGTTGAGCAAGGTTTCTGGCAGCTGAATGATGCCATGTTAACAGAAGCGTGGCTAGCTGATTTAGTAAGTGTTGGATATGAAATGCCAACTATTAACACTGCTCCGCAATCGTGTATAAATGTATTAGGTGGGGAAGTTGAGCTTCTACCGGAAGAAAAACCATCTTCATATCTGCGAGCAGGCTGAGAACTGAAAAATTTAGCTCTGTCAAAGATGTGATCGGACGTTTATAATGTAAAGGATTTGTTGCAAACTTTGTCCTCTTTTATTGAATCCATTTCGGCTTTACAACGGAGTTTATTTTCTAACTGTTTTTGGTAACATCTAAACAGTACGTTATACAGATAAAAAAGACAAATTTGTTGAGACTGTGAGAAGCGCGGTCGCTGGACCCGTTTCGAGGTTGTAAGGCTTTCTCTCAGGCTATCGCTTTTTTCGTTCAGACCACGTGATCCGAAACGGATTGATCGGACTACGGAATTCTTGAGTACAGGACTCAACTCTTCCAACTTCACCCAGGTGTATAAACAGCTGTTTCGACAAAGGTTGGAGAAGTAATACTTCTTGTTTTTATCATACTATTCAAATCGACGTTAAATACCGGCAATAGTGGTTTCTTTCGGAATATATAATTTTCAGCGTTATTGGTAGAATCACACAAATGAGTTATTACTTTACACCTGAAAGAATACTGATTGTGGGTGTCTATGGTAGTAGTCTTATAATATTGCATTTTAGTTGGACATTAGTAATTTATTGTAGAAGAAATTATATGAAACCTAATAAACAGTCATTTAAAATCATGTTAGGCAGTAACACTTTGAATTTTGTATTGTAAAGAATAATAAGAAATTGTTTAGCTTTGTACAAAGTTTGTATTTCGAGGCGGTTTATTGATAAAGAACTTGACGTTTCGTATTCTAGTCCACACACATTTTCAAAAGTGACCGTTACAAATTTTTGAAGATTGTTCAACCTTCATAAGAAGTGGACGCCTATGACGTTTTGATAGCCATTTGACTGTTTGCGTCTAATTGGCTTTTGCCTCTGTTTCGCAGCCATGCCTGGTGCAAATTATATTTATGTTTGATGCTTGTGGCTGAAGCTGCTCCTTTCAATGAGAAAATTTTCATTTTCCCCCGATCACCCGAATAGAACGGTGTCCGAGCCATGGGAGGAACACCATATGATAAGGAAGGGGTGTTCGTCGAAAATTTTGAAAAGAACCCCCAAGAGGTACCAAAACCGCGTTGTTAACCCCTAAAAGGTACGACGAGTACCCCCGTCCTTTTCATATTGGAGTCCCCCCGGGTCCAAGCATAAGACACTAGGTATGTGTTTGAAGCAAGAACCACTTGCTTGCCCCCCCCCCCCCCCCCCTCTCTCAATTCCGCTAGTGCCTACCAAGGTCGTATTCACTCTGTGTTTCAAACAGTTTTCAGTTTACAACACCACGAGCTTTATGAGGTTCTGAAAGAGAGCAAACTTCCCTCTTCACTGTTCACATTTTTTCTGCATTTCAAAACAAATGGTCCTCTTAGTGCTATTTTCAAGTTTAAGCTCAATTCCTTCGCAGATATTCAGCTGTTTGTATCAAGCAAGGCGCTGCTGAGACAGCGAGTATACTTGAAAAGCAAAAAGCTAAATTTGGGTGATTAAAGATTTAGAACTTCTTTTATGAGCTAACAAATTGTAAAAAGTCTGACTACCTTTCGATCAAAAAGGATGCATGACACTCACCAAACGATCTGAAATGTGTTTCAAGGTCAGTCATTTTCTTGCAGGTGTGTGTACCTTGCCTTTAACTGACATCAGTCGAAGTTCTTTAAAACACGGAGAAATCGTCAAAAATAAGTTTGCTGTTTCATTGCTCACTGTCCAGATGTATTTCATTTCTTCAAGGTCAATCAGAGGTAAGCCGTGAAAATTTCAGGTGTCTTCGTTGACTTCGTTGCTAGTGGCTATTGAAGCTCGGCATTGCCAACAAGCGAAGCTCAAAGATTTTAACTCCCTCAATTTCCTTTCTCAGGGCAGGTAGACTAAGGAAAATGTTTTCAAGTTAATATATTCACGAAGCCTTCTTATAGCCTACAGATCATTTTTTTTCAATTCGTTGTATAGGCAGCGAAGTCGGGGTTAAATAAAATTTGAGCTCCCAAAATAAAATACAAGCATCCCTGGCGGCCCCCTGCTCCCTACCTCTTGCCCGCCCCGCCTTAGATTGCGAACGGTCTCTCTTTTTCCCGAAAGTCTGCGGAGAAGAACGCTGAAAACTGAGCGAACGAGCAGCGGCGACTGCGTCTTTCACTCGTCCGTCGCTACTCGTCGCTGTTCGCTGCTGCTCGTACGCTCAACTATTTGCGTTCTTTTTCCGTGGACGGGTTAAACCCCGCCTGGACGCTAAATGGACTTGGTACCAACTAAAAAGGGCTTAGCTTACAGCAGGTGAGGATAAATGATAAGAGAGTTTATCAATCCCTCTTAAGTTAATCTTAGATCACTTAACACCCCAGTTATATCCATACAGTTTTACTCAAAACACCACTGACCCTGAAGGACTCCTGCGGAAATGTAAAATCTTTTATTTTTCCTCTGCGAAAACCGAATTTGAGTAATTCTGAGACGTGTTTTCCTTTTGCCTATTCAAGTTTGTAGATATATTTAATATAGCTGGATTCAATTTTCTCTATTACTGTATATAGGTCTTAGCATAGAAGGGCCATGCCCAGTAAACTTTATCATTATCATTATCATTATCATTATTATTAATGTATCATCATCATCATCATCATCATTATTATCATCCCAGCGGAAACTCAATGGCAGTAACATTATCCGCGTGAGGACTGGATACACTATGATCTCACAGGATGACGTAGTCTTAGCGTTTAGAGTACATATCGTGCAACGTACATGATTTATCTGCGGCTGGTTTACGCACAGGCAGCCCAAGCTCTGTCTATGAACCACACAAGCAACACAATATGGCATCGAATTATAAGGGTTTATATGGGATTTTCTACAAGATATCCATGGAGGTAGTTAAAAGTGAAAATTCTCAATAAAAATGGCTTACCTTATTCCAGACGTGTGTTGTTTGCTCCTGGTGTGGTTATTTTACCGATTGAACTTGATTTAAGCGACTTTTTTGAATTCCGATTTTCCCTTTATAAAGAGAGGACAAGGCGAAACACCTCAGTCGGAACAGCCTGCCGAACGAAGTCAAAAATCCCAGGCTAAAATGTACCCACGGCCACAAATCCACCGCAGAATTCAAGGGCGAAGGTTGATCTTTCATTTCAACCCTCTAGCCACACAATCGCAGCCATGCGAGCGACGCCAGGCGGCTTTTCGTGTCCCCAGTGAAACGACAAAACTATGGAAGAGCTCCGTGTCGTTTGATCCGCGACCCAACGACCGTTGAAATCGGCTTGATAACCTCGTCATGTTGGCAAACCAAGACTCGCGGGGGTACTAGACCGCAATTTGTCAAATTTGTCAAACGTAAGATCAACGGCGAAAGCTCCGTAGAAACTGAGGAGATCATTTTTGAAGTGGAAGTCATGGTAAGTTTTCACGTTTACGCACTTATGAGTTACTTGGTCCTCGCCTCACCAATTTAACTTCATCTCCCCATAATTCGTTAAGAATTCTCCCGAGCAGAACAGAGTTCAATTTGCTTACGGCAATTTCTTTCTCTTCGTATGCTCTAGACAAAATTTTGCTGGCTTCCATTACAGTTTCCTCACAATATTCGTAATTCCACAATACCCTAAGAGAAGCAAATTTAGTTTATCAGCTCGGGAATATTTTATACAAACAAATCAAAGGTGCATAAACGGGAAAACTTACCACGACTTCCACTTCAAAAATGATTGTATCTCCTCAGTTTCTACGGAGCTTTCGCCGTTGATCTTAAGTTTCTTTGGTTTTGAAGCCATTTTGCAAAAGCGTTCTGTACGATTTTTATTTTGCATTGTAAATTCGACCTGAGGGGATTACAAGAAGTTTAGTTGACAAATTGCGGTCTAGTACCCCCGCGAGTCTTGGTTTGCCAACATGACGAGGTTATCAAGCCGATTTCAACGGTCGTTGGGTCGCGGATCAAACGACACGGAGCTCTTCCATAGTGTTATCGCTTCACTGGGGACACGAAGAGCCGCTTGGCGTCGCTCGCATGGCTGCGATTGTGTGGCTAGAGGGTTGAAATGAAAGATCAACCTTCGCCCTTGAATTCTGCGGTGGATTTGTGGCCGTGGGTACATTTTAGCCTGGGATTTTTGACTTCGTTCGGCAGGCTGTTCCGACTGAGGTGTTTCGCCTTGTCCTCTCTTTATAAAGGGAAAATCGGAATTCAAAAAAGTCGCTTAAATCAAGTTCAATCGGTAAAATAACCACACCAGGAGCAAACAACACACGTCTGGAATAAGGTAAGCCATTTTTATTGAGAATTTTCACTTTTAACTACCTCCATGGATATCTTGTAGAAAATCCCATATAAACCCTTATAATTCGATGCCATATTGTGTTGCTTGTGTGGTTCATAGACAGAGCTTGGGCTGCCTGTGGAGAAACATGACTGCAATGTCGAAAACATGGATTTCGGTAGCGCTAATTTCGCAGTTCCTCCTCATTTTAATGGCCTATCATCTCTTTTACAGTGAACCAAGTAAGACTTTGGAGACGTCGTCGGTTCCCAAGGATTTTTTAGTAAATTTGAGAGATCTCCAACAGTCGAATCAACATCAGTCAATTTCAACTGATGAAACAATGGAGGACGCAGCGAAGTTTATCAAAGATATCAACTGGAAAGAAATACCCCGAAAACCAGCGCCTCCAGCAAAGGAGAAGCACGACAAATGGATTGTTATCACCACTATAAATTCACCAACAGCAGATGTGAAGAAGTTGGCCGGTATTGAGGGTTGGAAGGTTGTCGTTGTCGGCGATACAAAGAGCCCGGCGAACTGGAGGTAACTTTAATATTTGTATTTGAACTTCAACTGGTTATTTAGCTGTGAATGTCTCGTTGTGTTTCTCCCAAACATTCTGAATTAAAGTTTGTTGCGCTAAACGTTTCTACTGATAAAAGTGATGCTTTTCGATTCTACATGCTGTACATGCCGGAAAAAATACATCCTCACCACATGAGTTTTGTAAGATACCGGCAGGACTGTAGAAAAAACATAGCAACGATAGGTAAAAATAAACATTTGAAATAAGGCATCTAAAAATCTAAAATCTAGGATAATGAATGAAAGTAAAATAGATAAAATACTGTTGTTTAAGAAACGCTGACAAATTGGAATTTTAAGAGTCTAGAGAAGTTGAGATTACTATCTCCTCTTGGAGCTACCGTCGCTTCCATCTAAGCCTGAACACATGGTGCTGAAACATGCTCTAATTGGTTGTCAAATGTGGCATGATTGGTCATCAAACATTTGAAGTTTAGCAGACCGAATACCATCTCTTTTACTTGGCAAAACGTCATCTGAGTGTATTGCCATCTGAGTGTATTGCCTCTGAGAAATATTTGTTTCCTTTTCACTTGAAATAAAAATCGTCTTATTAAACCATTGGCTTCCAGAGCTTTTTGCCAAAAAGGCATATTTTGGGCATTTTGGATATTTTCAGCCTCAATATGAGCCAAATTAGCTCCAATTTACTCAAAAAGGCATTTGCAACATGTCAGTACTTTTCCACCAATTCCAACTAATATTTCAGCGAACAATAATTGACCGGATAAAGACTGAGCTATCTATCGCGACTGGAAATAGTCAACAAATGCAATCAGACTTTCCCATGGTTAACATCCCAAAGCCAAGGTGATTCAGAGTCATGTTCATGAACATATAAAATAAACTATAAACCACGAGGTAGTCTCTAGCTTTAGAAATAGGCTTTACAATGCTCAGGCTTGCTCAGACTTCTACAAAAACCACAAGGTGTGCGATAGTCTTTGCGCATATGACATATGATGTATGACATTATTCAAAATGTTGCTGAAAATGCAGACATTCAACAAAAAAGTCTCAAAAGAAGTCACCCTTGAAACCACAGGATACCCAAGATTATGAACTGCATTCTGCAAATGCAATGATGCCAATTTTGGTTGAAGGTGTTGACATCAGAAGTAGAACAAAGGTCAGCATTCATTTGACAGCACAGTCGTCATTGGGTTAATAAATGAAAATCGATCATTGATTAGCCATTGATTAATACGTGTTAATCAATGGCATTAGCTAATTAATACCAATTCTTAGAAAATAGCCCAAATAAAATATGTGCATTTCCACTATTGTTTCTTTTTATCAATGAGATTATAAGCTCAAGATTTTTATCACATGATAGTTGATGAGGGCGTAGCCCGAGTCCACTATTATGCAGGGCATCAAAATAACGGCCGGTCAAACTTCACTCACTGGTCATGTTGACCAGTCACGTCATGTTGACACAGTTAATACATAATTCATTCTCGAGTAAACAATCAAATCTTCAACTGCAAATCTCAGATTTTATCTCTGTAAAAATACAATGATGACCTCTCACGCTTAAACACACACTTAAGATCATTCGCTTGCCATTTGTCATGTGTTCAAGATCGAAAGAATGCCATTTGAGTGACTGGGGTTAGCGCCACGTCGCACTAGAGCAAATTCAAATATTTCCACTTTTTGGTGAGGAAAGAAATTGGCAAAAATTTTGCAAGTTCCAAATTTTGGCAGTGATTGCATCAGACCAACATGGTTGAACCAAAACATTACTGATTGAAGTATATGTCACAAGATCTATATTTCCCAATTAAGTATTTTATTAGATTTTATGTGAGCGTTCAACTCTTCACAGATTTTTCTCCATGCTGCATGTTCTTGACTCTCCGCTTTCCAACAACTGGTGATTTTTGGCCCAGAATTGGACGAGCAGTTTTGGCTTGGCTTGCATTTGTAGCTTGCGCCTCTTGCAAATTGCTGCCAGTAACCAGATCCAAGGTGTGAGTCATAAGAATTTGAATAAAAACGCCGCTCATAGTCCTCTTTTCTATTGAAAGAACTGTAAAAAGTGTCAGATAGACCAGGTAAAAAATGATTTTGTCCCACCATTGCATGTACCAGACTGGACTACCTGACCAAAGTTATTTTCTCGCCGTAATTTTATCCAGACATGTTTTAAAAGATATGACAGTTTAATGGTTACAAAAAACAAAATTGTTTGCTTTGCCAAAATTTGGAAGCCTCCGAGGCAGCACTTTGGCTTCTCTCAAAATTGGTGAAATTTTGGCAAACTGCAAAAATTTCTTCATGAACGAAAACTCTCTCTAAATATGACTATAACAGAGTTTAGAAATTTTTTATGGCTTACACTTAAGAGCTTAATCTTAGTTACATCATTAAGAAACTTGTGTAACTGTAGCCATATTTGTAGTAACCCAACAATGCGTTGTGTGTTGGTGTGGGCATGGGTGAGGCTCAAGGAAACAGGAACTTCTTCAGCTATATTTGTTTACTCAGTTATTTTTGAAGGCCAAAATTAGGATCTGTTGATGCATGCTTGGTTTCAATTATGTTTTGATGGGCATAAACACTTTGTAGAACATGTAAACAACAGCTAATTTGATTGAGTACAACGATCACAAAATTCGAAGTTTCATCCAATGTCCATCCATCTTTGGTAGCTGGCAAGAATTTCACTGACAGTGTGCCACTTAATTGCCCTCCTGAGCCCTGTGAAGGCTATCTTTGGTTAAGTTTTAGGTCGTTCTTTGTACTAAACCACTTTCAAATTATATTCTTGGGTTTATAGGCCGTCATTACTTAACTTCTTGACTGGTCAGAAACGAGACATGCCTGAGCTAAAATTACTTTGTCTAGTCAACATGATGGGCCATGGGTCTAAAATTATTTTGAGCCCTATTTTGCAGAGGAATCAAGAGCGAATAATCTCATTGTTTTAGTGTAAATTGTAAATTCTCCAGATTTAGCGGTCTGGGTTCGAGCCCTGGCTGGGTACATTGTGTTGTGTTCTTGGGCAAGACACGCTACTCTCACAATGCCTCTCTCCACCCAGGTGTATAAATGGGTACCAGCAAATTTAATGCTGGGGGTAACTCTGGGATGGACCAGCATCGCATCCAGGGGGAGTAGAAATACTCCTAGTCGCTTCATGGTACAGAAAGTGGCATAAGCTCTGGCCTGATGGACCACTTGGCTTGTTTACAGACATTACTTACCTTACCCTTAGTGTAAATCTAGTAATTGTTAAAAGTTTGATCTAAATCCCCTGCAAAGAAGCAGCCCCCAGTGCACACTGTTAGGCTACTCACTGTCTACAACAGAATAGTCTCACACTGAGTCTGATAGTGAGTAGCATGACCAATCAGAGAATCGCATTTGTGATAGCACACTAGTAGATTTATACCAAAACTCGATAGAAACACGATACATGTGTTCTATTTCTTAACTAGAAGTGCCATTTTTAACCAATCAGTGCAAGTATTTTCTCTGGGCTATTTCCCAATGGTAATTTGCCATTAATCGTTATTGTATAACCATCTGTCAGTTTTGTTACAATGTACATTACACAAGTCATTATATTTGTTGTGGTCACTGCATAATTAGAGACCTTTACATGTAGATTGGACTTCAAGTACAAGATTGAATATGAGTACGAATGTCCATTTTCAAACCAGTGACATTTCTAGAGCCTTTGCTCTTGATGTTGGTTTTAGGTAGAGAGGGTAGCTCATGGGAAGAGATGGGTATGTGATTTGATGATGTGAAGCCTGCAAACTAGAATTGAAAAGTCACTCTCGTGCTTGTACTCAAATCTAAAGTTCCCTAATAATAAAGCTCTCTGCACGCATTGCAGGCCTATGATGAGGGACCATAAGGCTCTCTGCACGCATTGCAGGCCTATGATGAGGGAGCATAAAGCTCTCTGCACGCATTGCAGACCTATGATGAGGGACCATAAGGCTCTCTGCACGCATTGCAGGCCTATGATGAGGGAGCATTGAAGGGGTGAGTGCAAAACCATGCTAAGTGACGATTTGGGTGAAAAAAAAAATTTTCGCGAAAGGGCTTGAATTCTTGCATGTGGTCTTCAATGTAATAGAAAAACGTGGTCCTGTATTTTTGTCGCTGGTTTTTGCTTCGTTTATAAAGACGCCGCTAGGAAAACTGAGTGGTTTTTCTGCATACGTAATATCTCGAAAACGAAGCGAAGCTTAGCGGAAAAACTACGGGACATTGTTAAACATACCTAAACAAAACTGCATGCGAAATTTGGAGCGTTTTCGACAAAGTTCACTTTTGATTAAAATACCTAGCGCCCTTTTCCCGGCGAGGTCTTCAAATAAGCGAAGCCGGGCCTGTTATGATAAACAGAGCCGATTCTTTGTTATAATAGCCAAGCCAAGCCTTTGTTATTAGTCGAAGTCTCGCCTCGGTTTATCATAACAAAGGATCGGCCCGCCGCGTCCACAAGGACTTTGATTTCACTTAGAAAGCAGCAAAATGTCAATTTCACGCAACGTATAAGCTCAAAAATGTTGATTTTAGGTCAAAAAAGGTTTAAATGTTGATTTCACGTTAACGCGTGACAGCAAGGAGGTTGATTTCTCTTAGAAACGAGCAAAATGTCAATTTCACGCAACGCGTAAGCTCAATAATGTTGATTTCGGGTCTAAATAGGTTAAAATGTTGATTTCACGTTAACGCGTGACGGCAAGGATGTTGGTTTCACTTAGAAACCAGCAAAATGTCAATGTCACGCAGCGCATACGCTCAATGATGTTGATTTCAGGTCTAAATAGGTTAAAATGTTGATTTCACGTTAACGCGTGACGGCAAGGATGTTGGTTTCACTTAGCAACCAGCAAAAAGTCAATTTCACGCAGCGCATAAGCTCAATGATGTTAATGTCAGGTCTAAATAGGTTAAAATGTTGATTTCACGTTAACGCTTGACGGCAAGGATGCTAGTTTCACTTAGAAAACAGCAAAATGGTAATTTCACGCAACTTATAAGCTCAATGATGTTGATTTCACGTGAAAACGCGCTATAAATAGGGCTGACAGATTAACAGATTAACCCTTCTCCGCAACGTACGGGTCTCCATACATCTGCATGTCCGCTGATCCCAGAAGCTCAAAACACTGCAAATCATGCCGATTTGAAATAAAATCAACGCAACCTGGATCACAGATCTATGTTACAATCGATTGCTACTTGTTGGCCATTCTTATGTTTAAACAATCTAGTTACCAGTTCGAGAAACGTCCGCAGAACGTGATCGCAATGCATGCCGGGAAGGGTCTTTACACCTCGTGCGCGGGAAAACATGGCGGTCGATACAAGACAAATCTTGTAAGTCTAAAACCAGTTCTCGCTTTCCAAACTTTGACGCTAGCAACGCTTGGCAAATGGGCCACGACTCACCAGAGGGTATTTTTCTTGGGCAAGAACTGCTCTTGGACTTTGCTGCCTGGCTCGATCTGACTTCGAACGCCGATAACACGATTACGGTATATCAGCTGCCCTCGAAGTTTCAGAACACATTTTGATTCTTTAAAACCGTGCTGATGACTTACGGGTTTATCGAGACTTTATGATGCCTCTCAACCACCAGGCAGGCATACAAGGTACTTTAAAACAATGCTTAAGATATTAATTGACAGAGCTCTAATGCGGCACGTCTCTTTTTTGTTCGATGAATTTCGTTTGACACTCGATCGATTCACGTGTTGTGCTCACGTCACAATACCCGACGTAAACAATCTGTTCCCAGATTTCCGCTCTATATATGCTGTGAGATTTGATTTTGACTTCATACACTATAAACAGTCTGCCTGTTTGCTGTTCAACAAATGAACTCCTAAAGACATGGCTAGGAAAAGCCAAGTATTTTTGCATACGTTATAACTCGAAAACGAAGCAAAAACCAGCGACAAAAATACAGGGCCGCGTTTTTCTATTACATTGAAGACCACATGCAAAAATTCAAGCCCTTTCGCGAAAATTTTTTTTTCACCCAAATCGTCACTTAGCATGGTTTTGCACTCACCCCTTCAATTGGTACACAGTCTGGTCCACTTACATATGTGAAAATAATTTACAAGGTTGTATTCATTTATCAAAATGTCTTAATTAAATGTAATTATTTATCCAGTTTTGTTGCTTTGAACTCAAGCGATATGAACAAAAGATCATGTTATTTTCAAAACTTTTTTGAGGATGACTGAAGATTTGAAATGCAGAAGGCCAAACTAAAAAAACAAGAAATCTGAGGACGAGAATGATATAATAGTTCTCTGTATGCAACTACACTTGTCTCAAATCTCCTTGTATGTATGTTTTCTATACGTCTTAATGAATTCTATCAATGTGATTTTCCTAAGAAATTAGTATCAAAATAACTTCACAATTTGTTCTCTATTTAAAATTGCAGCAGAGGACCGTGTCTAACAGTTAAAATATTTTGAAGGGGAAATAGCTTGTGGTTTTCTGTAATTTTTGAAAAAAATAAATGAAAACCTCTTTGTCTTTTTATTATCAACCTGGCCCCAGTTGTTCAAAGGCTGGATAATGCTATCCACCAGATAAATCGCTATACAGTGGATGAGTTTTAAAAAAAAACAAACCAGGCTATCCTTTAGATAGTGTTATCCGCCTTTCGAACAACCCAGGCCTGGTTCACTTCCTGCACCATCTCAAAGAAAACAGTATTAACTTTTGTTGTTTTGTTCTGTTATTTTTTATTTTACAGCCATCCCAACTGTGTTTTTTTGAGTGTTGAGAAGCAGAAATCCTTGGGATACCGCATCCATGACTTTCTTCCTTATAAAAGTTACGCTCGAAAGAACCTTGGTTACCTTTATGCTATTCAACATGGCGCCAAAATCATCTATGACACAGATGACGATAATTCCCCAACAAGTGGGGAAATAACTTTCTTCCAGCAAGAAACTGGTGACTTTTTTGTATACAGAACAGATTCTATTGTGGTTAATCCGTACGAACATTTTGGACAGAGTACTATTTGGCCAAGAGGGTACCCGCTAGATCGCATTGCTGATCCCCCGTCACACAAGTTCATCAAATGCCAAGGGGTGGATACAGCAATACAGCAGGGAGTAGTGAATGGTGACCCGGATGTAGATGCCATCTTTCGGTTAACAAGAAAAGACAAAGGCGTGGATTTGAAAGTTGAGTTTGACGCTGACGCACCATCTGTTGTCCTTCCTCCAAAAACAATGGCTCCATTTAACTCCCAAAACACGTTGTTTTTGAACAAGGGATTATGGGGCACGTTATTGCCAATCACAGTAGCATTCCGAGTCTGCGATATCTGGCGAGGTTACTGGGCTCAGCGATTATTATGGGATGTTGGATCACAACTTTCTTTTTTTCCACCAAATGCTGTTCAAGTGAGAAATGCACACAACTACCTTGATGATTTTATTGATGAGAAAATGCTTTACCATGATGCTGGGAGATTGGTGGAGTTTTTAATCAACTGGAAATCTGACAAACCAGATTTCTTTAGCAGAGTCCTGGATTTAAGTATAGCTATGGTTCACAATGGCTTCTGGGAGATGAAGGATGCCATGTTAACAGAAGCATGGCTAACTGATTTAGTAAGTGTTGGATATGAAATGCCAGCTGTGAAAACTGAACCACAAGCATGCCTGAGAAATACTGTAGGTGGAGAAACTAACCTACACTTTAAGGAAAAGCCGTCTTCATATTTAAGAGCAGGTAAAGAGTTGAAAATTGTAGTGCCGGTAAAAAGTGCCGGGCAAAAGTGAAGTGGACATTTATCATAGGGAGGGATGAGCCAGGTGTGTTAATTTAATTTGTGACTCACAAAAAAATTACCACAATAATTTGATGCATATTGCTAGGAAAAGATGACTGAAACACCAACAAAAACAGCAGTCATTGAATAAACACCAAGCAAAAGCTTCAATTGTCCTCTGCTTTTTTTGTTGTTTTAGTAAAAAACTGAAAACTTGAAAACTTGTTTTAAAACTGAAACTTGAAACATCAAATTTGATATAATAATTATTATTATACCAGAATAATGACAAACTAAATCAGCATTGCTTCTGAACAGAAATGAATTTTCTCTAAAAGGGATGTGGTAATGTATGTTCCAGGGCAATAGTTCTGTCTCCTAACAAAATCGGCATATTTGCAGTATTTTAAACAATAATAATTATTCCAGCCCAATGTCAAAACTGTTTTTTTTTTTTTCTGGTAATATACTCATAATCACTCCCAATTGAATAAAATGAACAGCTTTAATCAGACCTACATAAGTTCACAAACTCGTTCGCCATGTGCTTTTTTTCTCTTTTCCATCTCATAATGTTTTGAAATAGTTGCCAGCCCCCACAGGGCTATGGTTAGGGACGCCTGACCAATCTTACGATTCGGCTTGCAAAACAAAACCATGTGGCTTAACATAACATACGGTATTTTCTTGATTAAACGCCTGGTGTTTATTTTAAACTTGACTCACGGATCAGGCGTTTATCGACTTTTGCAGTTTATTCAAGCCTGCAGTTTATTAGAGTTTTTATTCATTATTTTTAGAGATTTAAAATATCTGATAATTACACCTAAAGCTAACATTTTGAATACCGGTATTGTAGTCTTCACTTGGCAAGTGGTTCCATGAAGGGGATATGAGTATCCCACATCCTGTTTATTCGTGGCCTAAATATTATATCCAGTGAATTCCAGTTGCAAAAAGTAACAGTTTTCTACTTGATGTCCCATTTTATTATATAAGCATCAGTGAAATACCAGGTGAGCTTTTGCACATAAACATGATATCATTACACGTGAAAATAACATGTTATTTCACAAGTGAAAAGATCACCATTATTATGGTTACATAATCGCTTAAAGAGTACTTAGATGTGTTGCTGTATGATCGAAACATCATCAGTTCTTCCTCGGACAATTTCGGTTATCTTCGGCAATCTTTGGAAATCTTCGGAAATTTTCAGAAAATGTTCGGAAACATTTGTCTGGCCTTCGGACAACTTTTGGAGAATCTTTGGAAATCTTCGGAAAGTGTTGGGAAATCTTCGGAAAATCGTCAAAAAAGTTGTCATTAGTATATTTATATAACAAAATAATACATGGCTGCTTGTAGATATGGAAATTTCTCTTCTCGTGTTCAACTTTATATATCACTCGTTCGCTGCGCTCACTCGTGAGATATCAATTTGAACACTCGAAGAGAAATTCCATATCTACGCACACCCATGTATTATCCTCTATTCATCTGATCTTAATATCCCATATCCCATTAATTTTTCTCCAAATATCACGTTAATTTGTTACCCAAATATCCGCTATCCTGAAAACCCTCAAGGGTAAATTTGACAGGAAGGCCATAAACAAATGTTCGTATTGGTTAGCTCTTCACATTGTTGTTGAGAGGAACAATGGCTTTCTTTACTATGAAAACCAGTTACGACAATTTTCTTGAGAAAAAAATGTCGCTTTTTATCAACTATTATTCCTAACATAACCTGGTAGGTGACTGTTGGTAAACTTGTATTCTGACTGGCTTTGCTGGTACCTTCTATTGATCATTAGTATAAATCTCCTAGCGTTCTATCACGAATGCTGTTCTCTGAGTAATGAGTAGTGAGTAGTCTGTTGTAGATAGTGAGCGTCTGCTGGGGGCCGCTTCTTTGTGTTTTCAGAGTGTCTTTGAAGAGGATTTAGATTAAAGTTTTGAACAGCTACTAGATTTATACTAAAATGATTAGATTATTCGCTCTCGATTTCTATGCGTGATAGTTTACTCGGGCTGCACCCTCGCCTACTATCACGCGACAGAAATCTCGAGTTCATAATGTTATTGTTAAGTAGAGAGCGGTTAGGGCACCCTTGCAGTAATGTGTGTGCAGTTTACTGAAAGTATTACAGAAAGCAATGGAAAAAAACCGTTTCATTGTCATTCTATATTGGATTTTGTGAAAGCAATGATTGCAATATAATGGCAAACCGTTCCAGGGTGAAAAGGAGATTTTTGATTGGTTCTTGAGCAGTCCAAATTTTCCAATACAGGCTGCCAAGAACGTTTGTAGAGATTGTGAGAGTTAAACCAAGGCCTAGCAGCTGCAACATTTGATGCAACATGTGAGATGTTACATTTGTTTGGAGGTATTTATTTGGCTTTCGTTTCCGTTAGCCTTCTCTCTCCAAGGATAAAAATCCTCCTGGGTGCATTTATTATTGCAAGGGGAAGTGTTTGTTTCAGCATCCACAAACTAGCTATAGAAAATTTCAAGTTGTTATCAATTCTGTCAGTGTAAAATTTATAGAAAATTTCAAGTTGTTATTTGTGCTGTTGGTATAAAAGTTTTTTAAGGGCTGTAAAATAGTTTTAATCGTGATCAACATACATATTCCCAGTGAGTAGTGTAAAAAAGACAAGACAATCGAATTTGTTCATGCATTTCTTGAGAACTTTGAAACAGCTAAGGAGGTCTTCAGGGACAGCACCCGCGTGGTCGTTGTCATAGTGCTTGCGTACTGAAGATGACGTGCTTTTATGGCCATCCACGCGGGCATATAAACGCCCGCGCGTGTAGCCAACATAGCTCCCTGTATCACACAGGTTACATTTAAACTGGTACACTACGCACTGTTGATTAACCAGCTGCGGTTTGGTCTCACATTCTTGAAGGTCTTGGCCAATTTTCCGACTGACAAATACGGGCTGGATTGTGGTTTGGAGCTTAATGCTAAGGTCTTTCAACTGCGTCTTAACAATGTTAGCAGAGTCTTGGTCCTTGAAGGGTATGACTACTCGGGTCACATCATTTCCCGCCATTAAGCTCCAAACCACAATCCAGGAGATCTACACATGAATCGGACATCAGGAGTTAACATTTGGGAGGAATGAATTTGTTGGAGCTCTTCCTCATTTAAAATAGCACTGATTATTTGTGATGACTGGAAATTCACACAAATAAAACTGTCTAAGATAGTTCTAGACACCTTGTGTGAGAAAAGCATTCCCAGAACGCTCTGTCCATTGTCTCCTTGGGCCAACTGTGGAAACCTTATCTTAGTGGGCGTGTCATCAAGGGTTGACATACCAAGAACTTGAAGAGCTGCAGCAACAACTCGAGTTTCAAATTCAAGGATAAAAAAATCTCTGCATTGAGTGTAGGCTTGATGGACATCCCCTTTAACATTGCGTCTGTTGATTAAATTTCTGTCACTAAACATAGTGCACAAATCTCCAGCTGACTTAGGTGAGTACAGCTTTTGGAAGATGTTCTACAAAAAAGAAGGAAAGGTCTATATTATACAATTGTTATTTGTATAAAGTAGTCTGAAAGGAGAGTGGTCTCCTCCGCTAAATCACTTACAGTTTTAATTAGACTACATGACTTTATTAATTTTTGTTGCCTTACAAACGATAGGGGACTCTACTAGTGAATTCAGATGTAAACAGGATTCAGTCTTGTATATCCATTTCTACTGAGTGTTGCATGCATAGCAAAGATGGGTAACTAAAAATGTGTAATCAGTAAATTAGCTCTAAATTGTACCTTTCATCAAATGACCTCCCCACTTGTCTATTATAGATAAATGGAAATGTTGAGACAGTCACAAATAGATTGGTTAATTCTGAAGTTGTTCATGCAAGGATCTGATAATTATATTGTTTGACATTTCTGAATGGTGTACAGTTGAATTATTTACACAAATTATGACAATCTACTAACACCCAAAAATTTCATGCCAGCATGCCAGTCAGCAATACGAAAGTGGAAGCCTTCCATGCGTTCCTCTGGTGTGTATCCATTTGCCATGGACTTCACAGCATTGACAGCTCGTTCAATGGTCAGTTGATCCCCGACCAGTCCTTGCTCCAGAATAGTGATGTTTTCTCCCTCGCCATCTTTTGGAAGATACTGCTGCACATGTTGGAGCACCTTCACAATACCTTCATTGGAAACTTCAGATTCAAAAATTATACCCATCTGCATCTGAAACAAAAATCAAACACAAAAAAAGGAAGAAAATAATTTTATGGCAAATACAATGCTGTGAGCTTTCCTTACACTGCTTACATGCAATACCAGTAACCCAAATTTCAAACTTATAAAGTTCTTAAACTCTAAAATTATAGTGGAGCTTGTTTTAGTGTTTGAATGTAAGAGAGTTCAAACTTCTGCTCACATTCATCCTGTGGCACTCATGTACATGTATTTCTTACATCACTTGACTAAATAAATACCTTTTTGCTCTTTTTACTCATTTCTTCTGAGTGTTTATGCTTAATGTGTTTTGGGACATTACTTGAAAGACCCTCCAAGGCTGGAATCCTCTTGGTCAAAATTCTCTGAATGTGTACAAGGTAATTGTTGTACAGTTCCTTGTGGTCAGCAATGGAAGGAATTAGATCTTTGTTCTCAACATCCATAATGTTCTTCACTGGTTTGTCATCAGGGAGATGATTGCCACTAAACCGGTTCTCCACAATGTTATGATTAACCCAATGGATGTCAGTGTTTTGATGGTCTGAGGTCATATGCCGCACCTCCTGTTTCAAATCCCAGTTGTCCACAACAACACTGAATCCATTGGATGGATTTATAATGGCTGCATCCATAGGTGAACAGTCTTCACATTTTTCCTGTGTTACTGCCTGACTAGGATTAATGGTATTCAAAAGGGTGCTTGTTTGATTACTGGTGGGTAATTGAGGATCACATGGATTTTGTTGAACATCAGATAACACTGGAATGGTTGTATCTCCATGAGGATGTTGTCTTGCATTGAGAGTCTTTTTCAGCATTTCAGAACCTTGTTGATTTCCTTTATCCAATATGGTGTCAAATGTTTCTGCAAACTCATCCATTTTCTTTAAAAAGTGAGTGCTGGACACTGTTAGCCTCATGGCATTCAAGCGGGACATTAATGCCTAAAAGACAAAACAAAGAGATAAGGCAGTAACTCTGCCTCTAAAACATGCTGATTTTTTTGAAACAAAACAAATTGTTTCCCTTGGGACCAGTCATAAGTGTTCATTATTTTTTCACTAGCCTAGAAGTGATATTAATGGATTATTCAAGATACAGTCAAGAATTGTCTGCATTTGTTCATCTGCAAATCATGCAGGCCCATTGTGTTTACTTGCCTGTGAGCGAGCTCTCAGAAATACAGAGTGCTTGCTCTGGCAGGCTACGTGCTTATATAATGGATATACTGAAGAACAATAAATTAATGAGTTATCACAAAATCCAACAAGCATGTGAGTGGTGCATGTAGGGTTATCCTAACAGAGCCTACACAATAACAAAAAAGGGGAAAAAAAACATGCAAGTATCTACCTGACTGCCACTTGATTTAATGATTGTAGTCACCAACAACTGCATAGCATTCATGCCCCTTGATCTTTCCCTCAAAAGAACTGAGCCAGCCAAAGCAACACTTGGAAGCCAGGTCACAGTTTTCACATCTTTTCTCCTCCCTGACAAGGCGGAAGACATAAGAATGGAATAGAACAGAGGGGCTTTTTCCATCCACTCTTCACAAAGGGCCTCTGGGTTGAATTTTAACATATCATCACTGCTACACCTTCTTAACATGGAGGCCGTTTTGGTAGAACAAATGTCTGAGCATTCTGCTGCAATTGCACGGAGGAGGTATTTCACAAGTTCCATCCTAAGAATCTTATGTTGCCACATTTTATGGGCCATCTGCTGATAAGTCCCTCGTAGCATTGCTTTGCCTATGTGTGCCATGTCCTCAGACAACTTTCTTCTTCTTGTTTCACTTGGCCATACAACTTCAATCTTATAAAAGAGTGAAGACCATCGTAAGTTTATATCTTATTTCAAGAAAATTAAAGTGTCTTCACAATTCATATATTAAAGCTGAACAACTGTGCCACAGATATTAAGTTGTCAAACTATGAAGTTAATGAGCTAATGAATTGAACTTAGTATTAAACTAATATAGTTGACGAATCGCAATATATCACTACTGTCACTCGCATTTTTCCTGTTTTATTTAAAGATACATAAGATTAAACGCAACTCAAATTAATATGATCTTAATGTTTCGATTTCAATTTTCAATTCCAATTTAAGAGTTAGAGCATGAAAAGTGACACAACACAAGCAAGTTTTTCATAGAGCGAAATAAAATTTCTTAAGAGGAATAATAAGAAAATAATAAAAAACGAACAGCCTACCGTGACACCAGGTTCAGTGTCTTTTTTGTGTTGAGGTGTTGGCTGAGGTTGCAAAAACGTGCGTGGAGCTGAAGAAGTACAAGTGGTAGGTCTAACGATGGATGTATGCGCCGATTTCGTAGGTGTGCTAGCAAACGAAGGCACAAAGTCCGTGGGTTTAATATCTTTTCCATAATTTCGCATAATCTCTTCCGATGCAGCGGCGAAATTTTCCTCTAAGGGCTTTTTCTTCTTTAGCTTGCGCAGACAGGGAAAACAAAACGCCGGCAGATTGGAGGTACTCGTATATTTAATTCCTGACAACAGTTCTTTAGTTTACGTTTAATGTTTCTTCTCCTCGATGCTATCTTTTTGTGACTAAATCTAGCGAAAAACAAACCAAGTCTTTTTGACTGCTGAAACCTGACGTGGATTTTATGCCTATATTTGGGTATCGATGTTGCCTAAGCTAATGAACCGTATGTTTAAATAAGGTGGCTCAAAACAGTTTCCAACACTTAGGCCCAGTTCAGACGTCGTGCTTCTGCCGTGCCGAACTAAATTCAGGAATTAAGTTCGACAAAAGCACGGCAGAAGCACGGCGTCTGAATCAAACTTTTGAATTAAGTTCGGCAAGCAATTAAGTTCGACAAGCTCTGCCGTGCTACACGACTCTGGCACGGCAGCGATTCAAACGTCGTGCTTCTGTCGCGCCAAACTAAATCCATAAATTATGTCAATGTGTTTTGGCGAGATTTCGTTCCCTCGGGGAGTTAGGAGGAGAATTGTTACGAGGCTTCAGTAAACCCTGGATTTGATTCGACTCTGGCACGACGTCTGAATCAGAGTTGATTTCCTGCCGTGCTACAGTCGAACCAAATTGCAATTTAGTTCGGCACGGCAGAAGCACGACGCCTGAACTAGGCCTTAGATTTTGATGGGTGGTTTATAACCACTCATTATCACTTGATGCTACAATCGTGGAATCAAAAAGCTGTACAATCATTGGTGAACACATTGTTATCATTTTTGTGACGCAATAGGTTACCATAGCAACAGTATGACCTCCTAAACGTGCCCTTAATTACAGCTTTAGGGGCTTATAATTCAAAAACGGCACGGTGAAATTTTTTTATATTATCAACTTTTGGTAAGCACGATAAGACCCAACTTTTGGCAAAGTTAAAAAAAAAATTGTAGGTAGGGTTCAGACCCACCTTAAAGTTTCAAAAATTGGCTGGCCAGTGGTTTACAAAATGTGTTGATTCTTTTTTCGATTTTCGGGTGACAGTCATATAAGGAGGAGGATCTAGAAAGTTACTTTTTTGCCAACTAAGTCGACAGTTCAGAATTCTGGTGTCACAGACTTGATGAATATGTATATGAGCAAACTTTGAGGTTGTTGTTAACTGATGTGGAGGAATTATGCCCTGATCAAATAACTTTTGTGAAACTGGAGATATGGAGATCCTGCTAGATACAATGGGGAATCTTCAAGAAGCTCTTGATGCTCAAAGCCTTCATGGAGACTGAGATTGACAGGTATGATCCTCCTCTAAGTCTCTCCACTGTAGACCGAATCGGAGAGAACTCGTGAATCTATCATAAGAGTCAATCCAATTACTACAACTTTATGAAATACTAGGCGTGTGGTAAGCAGAGCGTAAACATATATTTAATAATACATACTGAAGGAAGCCCCAGGAATTGAATACGTCTTTGATAGGTTTTAATTTACCATAATGGAGTGGTTTGAATGAGTTGAAATGGGGCGTAAATTTCCATATGCATGTTGCTGATATCACTGAACATATGTATGTAACAACATATGAGTCACTGCCCCAAACAAGGTTGTTGATGCTGTAATCTAGACTTCAAAGCCAGGATGCCACTATTAGCATTCTCCAGAATCCAGTGATCACCAAATAGAATGTAAAACCTGGAAATTGAAATCTAAGGTATGGCTCTACTAGGATTAATTAACTGGCAATTTTTTATGTTCTTACCCTAAAGTATTTGGATAGGGCACATTGAAGCTTCCACTTTTCACACCTAGCATTTTGCAAAGTTGTAGTAATTGGATCAACTGACTTATGATAGATTCCCAAGTTCTTCTCTCTGTATACGGTCTACAGTGAAGAGACTTGGAGGAGTTTCTTACCTGTCAGTCTTCATGAAGGCTTTGACCATCAAGCGCTCCTTGAAAATTCCCCATTGTATCTAGTAGGATCTCCAAATCTCCAGTCGAACAAAAGTTTATACTCGATCAGGGCTTAATTCCTCCACTCTAGCTCACAGCAACCTCAGAGTTCACTCATATTCGTCAAGTCTGTGACACCAGAATTCTGCAATGTCTACTTGGTCAGCAAACAAGTAACTTTCTGGATTTTGCTTCTTGTATGACTCTCACCAGAGGCATCAGAGAATCGGAAAAAGAATCAATACATTTTGGAATCCACCGGGCTGCCATTTTGTCTGTAATTGATGTGAGACAATTCATGAGCACTTACATGTAGTACTTACCACAATATATGTATATTTATTATATATTGTAATTTGGACGTAAATATGGAAACTCGACATATATATAGAGGATATTACACGGTGGCGAGAAGCAGCGAGAAGCTATGAATTTTATGTTAGAGTGGCAAGAACTATATCTCACGAGTTCGCTGCGCTCACTCGTGAGATATTGTTTATGCCACGAGAAAAACAACATTGACTAGTTAAGTCAATGAAGGACAGAAACGTCCATCGTGTTTCAAAGTTTACTCTCAGTTTGTTTTACTTGCCGTGCCGAGAGAGGTTCGGGGCCGAACCAAGGAAAACAAAATAAAACTAGATTAGGCCCGAGGCTTCGTTCTCCAGTTGGCACGGTCATTAGGCTGCAGCATTTTCTCTTGGCTGCGGCCGATAGTTCCGTATCAGAATCGTTTATTCATTTTCGCAGCGTCAAGATTACGGCATGTCGAAAACGTGGATTTTAATCGCTCTATTTTTTCAGTTAATACTGATTATTTGGGTCTATCACCTGCAAAAACATGAGCACAGCAATACTCGGGAGGAAATTACAAACGACCAGCACGCGATCGCTGATGACGAGAAGCCCTTGACAAACGCAAAACTATTACAACTACCAAGAACAGAATTCAACTGGGAAAAAATACCTCGAAAACCAGTGCCTCCAGCAAAAGAAATGCACGACAAATGGATTGTTCTCACGACAGTAAATCCGCCAACAGCAGATGTGAAGAAGTTAGCCGGTATTGAGGGTTGGAAGGTTGTAGTTGTCGGTGATACAAAAACGCCGGCAGATTGGAGGTACTCGTATATTTAATTCCAGACAACAGTTCTTATTTTACGTTTAATGTTTTTTTCTCCTTGATGCTATCTTTTTGTGACTAAATCTAGCGAAAAACAAAACAAGTCTTTCTGATTGCTAAAACCTGACGTGGATTTTATGCATATATTTGGGTGTCGATATTGTGGCCGGGTCGCACCAGAGCGAATTCAAATATTTCCAATTTTTGGCGACGAAAAAAATTGGCAAAAATTTCGCAAGTTCCAAATTTTGGCAGTGGTCGCATTAGACCAACATGTTGGAACCTAAACGTTACTGATTGAAATATACGTCACAAGATCTATATTTCTCAATTAATATATCTTATTAGATGTTTTGGTGTGTAGTATCGCTGTATATTTTTACGAGTTGTGTCGTATTTTGACGAGCTCGTAGGAAGAGTCAAAATATAAACAACGAGTAAAAATATAAAGCGATACTACACACCAAAATATCCAATAAAAGATTTATTATCCGGCTGCTGTAGTCAATAAATTTATCAATGAAAAGAGGGAGGGTGTGACAGTTTTGCGTGCTTTCTACTGCACAAATAACTGTACAATATCGCTGTATATTTGTACTGTTATTTGGACGGTATTCGCTGCTGTTGGATAATAAACTATTTTATTAGATTCCATGCGAGTAGACTGTTCACAGTCCCCTATTTTTCCGTGAGATCGTAGATGTCGATCGTTGAGCTCGACGGGCCGCCATCTTGATCTCTTGATGCGAGTGAAACTGGAGAGAGTACAAAATGCCCGTGGGTAGGGGTGGTGGAGGGCACGCCTGGCGGAAAAAATAGGGAGACTGTAACAGCTTCACTCTGTCTCGTGTTCAAGGGGCGCGGCCGCCAGTTTGGCGCCTCTGTTAATCAAATCAATTAACAATCTCCTCCCCTGAGAAAAAAGCCTGTCAAATCAGGGATGATGATATGAATACACGTTACTGTGTTGTGAATTTCGAGACATTTTGAAGGTTTTCTAAGTTGAGTCGAATGAATGCGGGACGGAAGAAGTCTTCTCTGACTCCAACAAAAGCGGCAAACCCGCAGAGAATTCCAATTATTCAGATGCGTGCCGTCTTTGTGGCATTAACTGTAAAATTTCAGTCGGAAATAAGAACAACCAACGGAGCTTTTAGCCATTTCCTTCGCCAAAACGAAACTTTGATATATTAAACTCTTGCCAAAACCAGTTGGAAGAACCGCCAAAACATCTTTTCCTCGAGTAAACGAGAAACGGCCTCCTTTTGCTCGCGCTTTAACACCAATCCTCCAAGACAAGAAGCAGACAGATGATCAAAATCAAGACATTCTCCAGAAAATCGATGCCATTTTGGCCTGAGCCGCGAAGTGATGAATGTTAGTTTCTGTCACTCAAGTTGTCAAAGCTCTGCTACGCTCTGATGAACTCTATTGTCCCTTCGACCAATCAGGTGTTGCTGTTGCTGGAGCAACTAACGCAGCGAACACCACACAGAGTGAAGCTGTTACAGTCTCCCTATTTTTTCCGGCCCGGTACCCCCACGCTATTAACGCCAACGCCACTACCCACGGGCATTTTGTACTCTCCCCAGTTTCACTCGCATCAAGAGACCAAAATGGCGGCCCATCGAACTCAACGATCTACATCTACGATTTCACGGAATTATAGGGGACTGTGAACAGTCTACCATGCGAGAGTTTAACTTTTCGCAGATTTTTCTCCACGCTGCATGTTCTTAGCTCTCCGCTCTACAGCAACTCGTGATTTTAGGCCCATAATTGGACAAGCAGATTTTGCTCGGCTTGCGTTCGTGTTGTTGCTTGCGTTACTTGCGATCAAAGAAGATTGTCTCGCTGATGCCATCTCTTCAAATTGCTGTCAGTTAACGGATCGAGGGTACGAGTCATAAGAATTTGAATAAAAACGCCGCTCATATTCCTCGTTTGTAATGAAATAACTGTAAAAAGCGTCAAATGGACCGGGTAAAAAATGATTTTGTCCCGCAATCGCGCGCGCCAAACTGGACTAACCGTCAAAATTAATTTCTCGCCGTAATTTTATTCAGACTTTGCGGCCTTATGCGCAACAGAGCGCAAGGAAGATAGGTGAGGTTAGGTGAATTTTATTCAGACATGTTTCAAAAAATATGTCAGTTAGACGGTTAAAAAAAAAACAAAATTGTTTGCTTTGCCTATATTTGGAAGCCTCCGAGGCAGTACTTCGGCTTCTTTGAAGACTGGCAAAATTTGGCAAGTTTATGAAACTGGGGGTCGCACTTATTTCACGCCACTTATTCACTAATTTTTTAATTATGCAATTAAAATCGGCTCTAGTGCCCCCCGGGCCGTTAACGAACTGTTGTGTTTACTGAAGTCACCAGAATATCGCTAAAATTTAAACAGTTTTTGATAGGTTGTCTTCGTTCCAAGTTCATAGTAGCTAAAGTACAGGAATATACGTAACTTTCTATTCAAATATGCACAATTGGTAAAATCGTGATCTTGCCGAACGATTTGACTCACTTGCAGCATCGCAAGTCTAATATTCAAAGTTGCAGTTGGAAAAAGGAAATCGTCATGCAATATTCAGTGATAACTTAACCAGGCGACTAATTAATTCTTGCCATTTTCTGCCGTTTTAGTCTATCAATATTTCACGTAAAAAAAATGCTTACTTTTGTTTGACTGTCAAGATCGAAACAAAGAGCGCGAGCTACTTTTCTATGCGTAAAACTCATTTCACTTAAAACTCTCTGAACAACTCTTACTTGGCTTCAAGGAGATCTGAGTCTTAGACATTACCTCGGTCATTAAGTTCCTATTACCGGCTTCAAAAATAAAATAAGTTTAAAAATGTTTACTTGCGCGTCGAAGCAAGAAGAAGCACTTTGTTCAACGGCAGTCATAATATAACGTCACTTGGAAAAAAAAAATTGAAATATCCGGCGAAGAAAAAAAACCAAGGGTCTGAATGTTCGAGTAAAATACTAGAATCTTAAGTAATAATGTCAAATTGCATCCAGGGTTAACAGCTGTTAATGTTTCACTCATGATATCATCTAAAACGTCTTCTCATTTGTCTGTGGTTAAGCCAAGCTTTCTTTCGAGCCTTCAATATCTGATTGTTTTAAGGACGGTGCCTACTAAAAACAAAGGTTTTTGCGCCAGGTTAGGACCATGCGGAAAAAGTAGATCTTTCCAAGGGCTAATGGAATCCACAAAGAAAACTGGGGGTAGCCACGCATTTTTTCGAGATAATTAGCCTTGAATCACAACAAAAATGCTGACATCAGTATTTTTTGAAAAAAGAAGAAAAGGATGTTTCCTCAGAGATTTCCTTAGAATTCGCCTTTGCATACGGAAAAGCAAACACATTCATAAAGACCTTAAAACTGCATGGTAAATGGTAACATAAAAAACATTTTTGATATGTTTTCAATATCAAAATCATTGCAACAAAGCTCTTAGCGTCTCTGACAGCCTTCCTCGGGTTCAGCTGAAATACAGTCTAAACACCTTTTGCTCACAACCAGAAACTAATCACGCGTTGAATAGGCTTGCAACTTCCATTTCATAACATAAAATGTGGGGGTAACCACGCGTTTTTAAAAGTCATTCATCTTTTTTGAAAACTTTTACGGTGCCCGTTACATTTTTTCCTGTCACCTCCCTAGTAAGTAAAACAATTGCGTATCTCGCACTTGTTTTGCGCGCGCACTAAGTCATCTGCAGTTACGCGTTTATAGTTGGATTTCAGTATAATTTTCGAGAGATAACGGATCGTTTTTCAGCCGGAAGACGGTAACACTTAGTGCTTAGCGATATGCTACTATTGTGGTGTTCCTGGTGTAAGGTAATTCCTCTGAAATAAAAGTGACAATAGATTTTTGTTCAAACTTTGTCCACTGAATATTTGTCATATGATAATTTCAATTTTGAAATAAGATAGGGGGGTGCCCATGCTCATTAAGGAGTAGTGAGGCATTGAGAATGCCCCATTTTGGCATTATTTAATGCTTATTACAAGAACGCATTCCCAGTAATTGTAAAATCTCTATAAGCCCAGACTCATAAGAACACGCATTAAACTACAGTCAATACATTGTGTTGGACACAAATAAACATTTTAAGTTTGATTCAGACAGAAAGCTAAATGTTTGATTAAAAATTCGAACCAAATTTCTTGACGTGGTTACCGACTGCAAAATAGAAAAGACCACAGTGTATCTGCTATTTTTCTTATTTATTCAATTTTCAGCAGAAGAAATTAGATCAGTCTTTTCTCACGCAAAGCTTATGATTAGTTGATTGCAATGACTGGAAAAAAAATTGGGGTGCCCGTGCTCGTTGGTGAGCTAGAGCCATTTTTCAACTGACAGAGCTCAATATCAACGCAAATCCGTCATGTTTTCAATATGTGCGTGCACGAGCGCGCGCTAATGACGCCATAAATTATGCGCAGTAAGAATGGGCGATGCAAATGTGAGGAATGACCTTAAGTACAGGTTCATTAAACGAAAATTTGCGCTTGGGCTGAAAAACAGGCTTACTTCCGGTGAAATAGTAAACCTGTTTACAGTGGTTACGTCATATGTCATGAAATGTCAAGCGGCATGAGTGCACATATGTGGCGTAAGCTGTCAAATTGCAAAAAGGTGAGACGACCTACTTCCATGATTTAACTGTCTGATCCCAATAAACGCCGGACTGGTTACTGGAAATGCGTATACTTTATCAGAACACGAGACAATTTAGAATTAACTTTTGAGACCATCGTCACTGAAAACGGATTTCAGAAACAAATCTGAAGAGCCGATGAAAATTGACTGAAGTGGTGAAACTCAAAGAAGATAAACAATTAGGTCAAAACTTCATTGAATTGAAACATATGGCAGTGGTAATCTTGTTAAATTATTTAAAAACAAAGGAAATGCTTAGGAATTGCGAAGCTAAATGACTAAATGACTGACTGCCAATTTATAGCGGACGGAAGCAGAACGGAAAAGGGCGGGAGGCGGGAGATAAAGGTACGGGAAGCGGGAGAGCAGGGTACGGGAGGCGGGAGGTTCTGACCCCGTGTCGCCCCCCCCGCCCCCCCTTCCCCACTAAATCAGTGAATTGGTATAAGTTCAGTGTTCTATAGTTTAAAAATTTAAAGCCATGCCACATAATACTGTATTTGAAATAACCCTTTGTTGTGTCGTGATCTCTGAGCATTTTTTCTAAGGCAGCAGTTGAGTTATTTGGGTTTAAAGTAGTCTTCAGTGAACAGCACGTGTTTACTTCAAGACGCCATCTTTAATGACTAGCATGCATCTCGCGCGTAACTAACTTGAAACCAAACAGAAGTGTTAGACTTCGACTCAAATGCCGCAATGAAGCAAAACTACGGTGCAAAAGTATTGAGAGCAAAATTTGTCGAATTACGTTATTTGTTCTCGCGAATTTTCGTTCGAAAATTTCGAGCCAACTGATGCGCCCTCTTATATTAAACGAAAATTCGATGAAAATTCTAGAAGGAACAATAAAATCGTTTTACATGAAATATATATTCAGAACCCGTCAGTTTCATATTGTTAAACAATGAAAATGCAAGCTAGAATGTATTGGATATATTTATCTATTATTTACTAAATTATTAAGGGAACACTTGTTTCTTGTAGCAGAAAGTATAAATTATTGAATCAACTATAATGTAATCGTGGGATGTTTCAGGGTGTTAAAAAGTTTACTTAAGGCTAGGTTTCTGATTTATGCTTTCCTATTTCGATGCTGATCAAATTATACCCTTTGTTTCAGTAGCATGCCTGTAAACTAGCTAAGCCAAGTGCTTGAGTAGCTAAGTGCATGACCACTAAATAAGATTTACATTACATGTTTGCATTATGCCTTCTCCTTATATGTATTGTGTTATTAACTGATACTTTAGAGGGAAAACTTCAGTTTATTCATAGTCCATTGAGCACCATCATTTCAGCTGTATTTACCGTTGCCTTGGTTAATTTTCTTGCGGGCGCTACTCGAGATAATGAAATAAAATTGAGATCTAGTTTTTAAACGCGCTCTTCCTGGAAATAGTGATTTTGGATTCCATAACTTATCAGGACTTTGTTATCTAATTTTCTAGCCAAATCTTGGTCATTTTGTGGACCTTTTTGGACGTCGAAGTATGGTTGTTTGATTGAAATTCACATCTCGATCACACTTCATACAAAGTGGAAAAGACACGTGTTCATACCGCAAATAGCACAATGGTTTCTCCTCGAATATTTGATTATTAGCGGGCCGTATTCTCCTGTACGACCCGCTAAAATTTAAAGTTGGTTTTGTTGCCAAACTGTTTCGTGATTTATCGATAAGTGTTCTTAACTTTTATAGCAAGTGAAAGTTTAAAACGTTCTTATACCCTAAATTATGTAATAAAGCGTGCTAACGACTTAAAAACAGTTTCAAACTGACTCGTTTTGCTTTCGAGGTGCGTCAGAAATTTGAAGCCTTTCCGAGTCCGCGTGATTAGAAATCGTTTCCGATCCCGTCAGGCATACAGTAGAGATATAATAAATATCTTACTAACCTCGTCTTCTCGGTCCGTACTGTAAGTTACGGATCCTCGATTTTTCCCCTTCGATTTATGACCCGCGCGCTTCGGGCTTGGGCCATAAATCGAAGGGGGAAAAACCCGGTCCGTAACTTACAGTACGGACCTCGAACTGGGTTAGTACGAGGTATATATGAGAACACGTACAGTTAATGATATGGAACTAGGCGGAGCCAGAATTTAAGAAAGGTCAACCCACGAAGTTGGAATTGTGCATTTTTTTTCTTGTAACACTTCTGCTCTAAGAAATTTTTAACAACAACTTTTACTTTTACTTAGTATGATCCTTAAGTTTTAATCAATAGGAACAAAGATTGCAACTTTTACGTTACTAACGTTACTTTATTCTGGTCAACCACATAGGAATACTTGGTTAAAATCTCAGTAGAATATCTTTTTGTCACTGTGTATAGCTTTGCGCGCAATCGCAATAGTACTTAATGGGAACTGCGCATGCTATAACGTTAGCCTCAAATTAATGAGTTGACAGTTTGACAGTTTGACAGTGATTTGATGGATCATGTGGTTGTCCCTTTAAAAAGAACGTGCTAAGTGAATTGTTCGCAATAGTAGTTGTTGTAATCAATTGAACTGTTGTGAACTAGAGAACAGAGACTGAAATAAAAAGTAACCAAACTTGACGAGTGTGTTGGAGTAACAACTTATTCTCCTCAAAAGTTGCTTCAACAATATAGCTGGAAAGGTAGCAAGTTATAACTGCACTCTGGCGCAAAAAGTTAATTTGCGAAGTTGTATTAAATTGTGTTAGTCTAAAAAAAAATTGCACTAGTAAAAAATATGATCCACATCTGAGATTTCTATATTTCTCGGTCTCCCAGCAAATAAACTACTCCATAAATCTCGCATAGCTCGCTTTCCTTTTCTGGCATTTCCAATCAGCTTTTAAATTTTAATTGATGTATAAATAAATTGACGGTTGGTCGTATCAGTATTGCTAAGACAGTGATGAAAGAGTCACTACAATGCAGTTGTAAAACTCCTTACTAGCTAGCTGACTGAAGTCAGTCAGTGTTCCTAGCTTGTTCCTGGAAGCCTGCTGCTTAAAGTCTGTGCGAAACTTGTTCGTTAACACCAGCTAACAAGGTCTGATTCGGATAAGAAACAATTTCCATGTGATGTGCACTTATTCTTCCCCTAACATTTAGAACGGCGACATCGAGTCAGGTCAGTCAGTGCCCTCCGTAAAACACGGTTAAACAGTACTCTTTTTTAATTTGACTCAATTTTTCGTAGAATACAGAAGCTTGTCATGGCCCTTTCTTTGTACAGTGCGCTGTCAGTATATGTAAACAGTATACACACGTACACATATGCATACTTAAAAGAATGTCAGGTCCAGATATTTAACAGATTTTGTATTAAATCTTGCATATCTTTTACTTTCACAGTCATCCCAATTGTGTTTTCCTGAGTGTTGAGAAACAGAAATCCTTGGGATACCGCATCCATGACTTACTCCCTTACAAAAGTTACGCTCGAAAGAACCTTGGCTACCTCTATGCTATTCAACATGGCGCCAAAATTATCTATGAAACAGACGACGATAACTCTCCGACAAGTGGAAAAATAACTTTTTACCAGGAGGAAACTGGCGAATTCTTCGTCTACAGAACAGATTCTGTTGTTGTAAATCCATACGAACATTTTGGACAGAGTACGATTTGGCCTAGAGGGTATCCCTTAGATCACATTGCTGACCCCCCATCACGCAAGTTTGTCCAATGCCTAGGGGCGGACACATCTATACAGCAGGGCGTAGTGAATGGTGACCCGGATGTAGACGCCATCTTTCGGTTAACAAGAAAAGACAAAGATGTGGATTTGAAAGTTGAGTTTGACGCTGATGCCTCACCTGTACTTCTTCCTCCAAAAACCATGGCTCCATTCAATTCCCAAAACACACTTTTTATGAACAAGGGATTGTGGGGCATGTTGCTGCCAATTACAGTAGCGTTTAGAGTCTGCGATATCTGGCGTGGATACTGGGCTCAGCGGTTACTGTGGGATGTTGGATCACACCTGTCATTTTTCCCGCCAAACGCCGTTCAATTTCGAAACGCGCACAACTATCTTGCTGATTTCATTGACGAGAAAATGCTCTACCACGACGCTGGGCGATTAGTTGAGTTTTTGATCAACTGGAAATCTAACAAACCAGATTTCTTTAGCAGAGTCCTGGATTTAAGTATAGCGATGGTTGAGCAAGGCTTCTGGGAAGTCAACGACGCCATTTTAACAGAGGCCTGGCTAACCGATTTAGTTAGCATTGGGTATAACATTCCAGCAATAAAACCTGTGCCGAGGCCATGTAGAAATACAATGGGTATGGAAACTGAACTAAACTTCAAAGAAAAGCCATCTGCATACTTAAGAGCCGGTAAAGAACTGAAACACGTATTATCCTTGCCAAAAAAATCATGAAAAAGAGGCCGAAATTGATCCAAAACAATATTTATAAAACTCATCATCACATGGATTATGCATAAATCATTTTAGGGATGGATTTTATTTCAGTTACGAAGCAGTCATGTTATTTGTTCATATTGTAAATCGATGGCTTTTTTTATTTGAAAGTGTATGTAGTGTTAACATAGGAATGTCTCCAGATTGGTGCATTGGGGCTTTTAGTCATGTCCTTCTCCATACTGCGCCCCAACTAACTGAACACCTGGAAAAGGTTACAATTTCCTTATCGCAACATGGACACGATATTCCAGATTCTTTTCCTTTTGACCCTATTGTTCATAGTCACGTGTTGTTTGGAGTTTGAATTCATCTGAGGTCATTACGTACTCAGCGCATTAAGTAAACAATTGGCCTTCATAACGGTTGCTCAATGTTTTGAGTTCTACAACGCGCTGGCATCTTGTCTTTTAGTTTGGACTGTGTCATGTCGTTGTCGCGTTACGTTTTCTACATAGTATCAGCCGTGCCTAGTGATAGCTGTTATTGCAGTTATCAGTGGCTTGACACACAAACGAGGCGAAAGGGTCAATTCTGCATTGTATTGGCTCTTCCGCCTCGTTTGCATGCCTTTTCAAACAAAAGAATATTTGACCGCAGACTCAACTGCAATAACAGCTATTGGCTGGTCAGACCTTTCACACAGTACTTGTATCAGCCGAGCAGCATTTTCGTTTACGGTCCCTAGGTAGCTGCATATGATTTGCTTTATATATATAGTGCAGATATGTGTTAATTTCTAACAAAACTAAACCATTATTTTAGCTGGTTTCGTCTTGGCCATCAATAAAAATATGCTTTTTGGGTTTTGAACTTTTGAAGTCATGCTCATCCTAGTGCCCTCTTACATGTAATATAAATTTTAAGAGAGCAAAACTTACTCGCATGTGACTGAAGTTTTGTAACTCTAAGCTGATCACATAATATAAAATTCGCGACACAACACTTACGACCCATAGGGTGTAGTTGGAATTTACACGAAACAGTCTGAGGAGGACTTGAAATGCTTGACTCCCAGCGATGAGTCGATATAGTCCACAAAATTAAATCTGCAAAATCTTTTGCAAATACTAAGAATTCTTTCATAGACTTCGAGCATTTCAATAATCTCATTTTTGTCTGCGATCGGAGTCCCCGGCGTACCAACACCGTATTGCTCCCTTCGTTTGCCTTTATCTTATATTTGCTCCCTATTTTATGGACGGTTTATCACTTAGAGACGCGTAGTGTTAGGGCAACGGACATTTCGAAGTAATCCGAAGAAATTAAAATAGATTGATATCGTTCTCGCCACGAAAAAGAGTGGTCAGGTTTGTGTAAATCGTACTTTTCCTCATAATTAAACTTCATACAGACGTAAGTGGACCCCACGAGCATTTACCTTCCGAAATAAAGGAAAAATTTCGATGAGTTCTTCCCGGTCTTTGCCCGCCTCGACAACGCAACAATGGTTTGGAATTAAGCCTGACTCGATATATGAAGACGGCTGATTTTGTCCTGGGATAAGGAGTTCACAAAACACAATATACTTACCTTTGGCGGGAAAAGATTACAAGTCAGCACGTGCTCGTACGTGTCAAACCCGAGCAAGATAAAAGACATAATTGAACTCGCTTCAAAGCTTTTACTGAAAAGTAAGTTGAAGCACTTAGTACGATTTTAGTAACACTGATTTCTAATGCCCTGTTATTGAGTACCATTTTACCATATCGAGTTAAGAAGATATTATCAAGACATATAATTCATTCTGAATTTGACTTCCCCTGAGGTTTTGGAAACGTCAGTCCCCAGTAACTACCCAGGCGACCACGCTAGATGAAATACTGACACCCCTGGTGACCGGGCCATTTCCCTTTTAACGTAACATCCCTCGCAGGCATAAGTCAGGCATTTGCTCCCATTTCAATCCTGGGGATGGGGCATTTGAAATTTTGGTCGTGTGCAACATGGGGGCAGGGCATTGACCTACCTATGGGATACCTTATTACATGAAATTTTCGCGACACGTTAATTTCGCGAATTTCGCGATTTGAAAGAAATCGCGAAATTTTAGTGACGCGAAAATTAAATGTCGCGAAATTAACATGACGCGAAAATTAAGTGAGTCACATTACGTCAATAATTAAAAAAGCGACTTTATTACCATGACACACGTTTATAAGAATCATTTTGAACTATTCCGTGGTAATTTTCTGGTCCTCTTCATCACTACTGCTTTCCGTCCACTACAGGTAGCACTTCCTTTGTACAATCCTCAAACTGTTCATTTACTGGCTCCTTGTAGTGCTGTTCCACTAGTTGCTTAAACCTTTCAATTGCCTTGTAGACACTATGAGAACATCTTTCTTGTTACTGTTTACATAATCAGTTGCGTTTCTGTTTATTTGGACGTTGTTGATTACGTTGTTTGATCAAATTCAGGCACATGTTAAATAACATTGACAAAGAAATAAAGTGTGTCTCACTCAAAAACGCGAAATTAAAGTGAGTCAAAATGCAAAATTTTCGCAAAATCGCGAAATTAAGGTGTCGCGAAATATGCGAACCTCAAAATCGCGAAATTAACGTGTCGCGAAAATTTCATGTAATAAGGTAATTCCAAAGCTTTTGGCATCATAGGTTTTGTCCTACACTTGTCAGATACCCCATGCATTTTTTTGCTCAGTTCTTTTGACCAAATATCAATCAAATGGAATTAATTTTGATAGTTGATTTCTAAAAATATGACCTGAGATGATGATGATCATTATTCCTTTACAGCCCTGGAGGACCATCGGGCACCCACTAGTACCCTGTACAAGGTTCCTTGCTTATGCTTTGGGCCACCCACTTGAGTAGCCCACTTGTTCAGCTCCTGTAGCGTGTCCAGGGCCATCCTTCTTCATCTCAGTTCACTTGCCAGCTGGTTGAGTTTGCTTGCCTCAAATAGAGTCCATGCATTCCAACCGCTATTCCTTGTCTTCAGGACTTCAGCTGGAGCAAGTTCATTGACATTTAGGTGCCCAGTTGGCAGGAGTTGAATTCAACTCAGTGGCTTCATTTTGAGTGATGACTTGTGCCCACCCTTTTCCACATGTACTGTACTGATTTTGGTTTCTGCAGTGTGCTATTTTATAAAGAGCTCAGGTTGCTAGTCTTATGCCCTACCACCAAGAGATGATCTTTTTCATAGAAATCTCTTGCTTTGTTTAATGAAGGTGAGATCAGGCATCTTTGATTCTTCAAATCGTACATTTAAACATTTTTTTTTTTGAAGAACCTTGATGACAAGCTTTAATATTTTAAAAAATTAAATGTACACTGATGAATGAATTACAAAATAATAAACCTAAAGCGAATTACAAAATATGAAACCTAAAGCAACTGCTGGTTAGTGTTGTCTGGAGAGTTTTTATACGATAATTGATGCTTTGTCAAAAGTAACATTAATGTATTTGAATGACAGATGGACAGACACACTTGTAAACAAAACAAGCATACAAAATAACTGTAACAACCTTTCTCATAGTGATTACTAAATCTTGTGTAGAAAAATTATTAATGTCACCCCTCAGGGAGGTGACAAGCTTAAAACAGGGGCAAGGGGTGAGGGGTGGGTAGTCTGAGTAACACTCTTGTTAGCCTCAAGAGCTCTCCAGTTAGCCTGAATGATATTCAGATTGGCCTGTTCACAGTTAGCTCTCAGTAATTGTTAAGACAACACCCCTCATCCCATGCCCCCTTCTCCCACCCCCATTTGACCCCACCCTGTGAAATTTGCTAATTCTTTTACAAAATACTAATGCCAATGGGTTGGTCCATGGGGCGTGGCACTGCTAGAATTAATTGATGCATAGAAGCTTAAAAAATTGACGTTAAATTCATTTTAAAGTACTACAATCTATACGTCTGGATTAAATTGTCTTGAGCTCTAGTCAAGCACTGTAATTTCCGTAATTTTACTAGAAGCGGGCGTAAAATGATAATTTATGAGTTTTGACACCAGAGTATTGGAGAAACGAAGAATCTTCTTGTCTTTAACATCATAATAGACTGCGTTTCCTTGGTGAATATTTCGGCCGCAAAATACCCAATGTCTCGTGACCAAGTTTAGCAGCTGGTAATGTTCGCACAAATGTGCTAATAATTAAACATTCCCACAAGTCTTACAGCAGCGTTCCTTATTAGTCTCCACTGCACATTGTTCACTTGTCTCGCAGCTGTTCTTTTCCTTGTGAAGGCTAGAGACAACAGACTGAAACTCGAAGACGCCACGACAAGACACGCCGATGACCTCTCCATAAATCCACACGCGATGAAGGACCATAAAACGACGGCCGTTCCACAACTGACCACTGCCACGGTTAACATCAATCTCAGCAAAGGAGCAATACCCATTATTATTAATATTATCTTGAAGATTGGAGGCATTGTAAAAACCTCTTTGTGTATTTGTTTTGATCCAAAGTCCCGGACAAAGCCTTCGACACCTCTCTATTTGCTTTGTCTTTGTGATCTTTGTGCTCTAGTTTATCGGACTTCGATCAAGCGTGACTAACAACAACAACTTACATGGTCAGCGGATGTTTATAGTATCACGTGATCACATCGCACATGCCGCGGGAAGGATCCAACATGGCGTCATTCCATTCTTCTACTACAACTTTTTACTTACCGAATTTGAAAGCTGGGCAGAGATAGCGCTGAAAGAATTACTTAATATAAAAGAAAAATTATCCAAGTAAAGGGATTTCACGATGATGTTTCAGCAACCCCACCAACAATTGCAAAAGTTTGCCCCAAAGCCGCCAACTACTACCCCAGCTCAACCAGCAACTTCGACCGATTCGCAAGATGAAAAGGGTTTCCGACAGCCCATCACCTTTGATGGAAAACGGATGAGAAAGGCTGTTATGCGAAAAACTGTCGATTATAACTCTTCTGTTGTTAAACAAATCGAGGTACGAGTGCTTTTACTGCCGTTGTGTTGACATTCGAGAAAGGCCTCTGATCAAGGGCCGTGATAACTTTTTCTGTCAGATTTGGACTTTCTTTACCGAAGGGACACATACTTTCAGCTTGTCTGTCTTAAGTTAAGTTTTAGGGTTTTTCTTGACATCCGTTCAATGTCATTCGTACAAGCCCTCCTGAGGTACACAGTTTAATTCCCGGATTAATCGATCTGAGAATATTAATTGGCTTCACATTGAAACCAGTTATCGTTCCACAACTTGTTTTGCCCATGTTAACTACTTATGCATGTTAATTTCCGTGGAGAGATAAAATTTTGGAGTTACAAGGCTGTTTTTCGAATCAGTACCTGGCGGTGAAAACATTATTGACTCTAAAGGGTCAACGAAAGGAGTTGATTTCGCCAGTGGAGTCTTGATTACCCTCATATCCGCCATGAAGTCGAGAGTGTTTGGAGGGGATTTTCTAATTTGATTCTATCGAACATTTTTTGTTGACCTTTCCTTTTGGAAATAATTGACCAGTTTACATCCATTTATTCAGAACAATAGGCAGCTAGTGTGCAGACTGATATTTCTATAAATGTTTTGATTGATAAGTTATGTTTTTAAATCTGATCTGGACAGTGTTCTGCTAAAGATGAAGTACTAGCAGTGTTACCTTCTAATATCAACAGATTTTATCAGACTTCTAAATCCAGGGATTAAAATAGTTGTTCTCTTTATTGATTTGTCATAACTTCTACAAAAATATCAGTTCAAAGTGTCTAGTGGTCCATCAAAACAATGTCTATGGTTGACGATATTCTTTTCTTATCGTTTGTGTACCTGACTTTGCATTGATTTGTTTGGTTAGTTATTGTTTTGCAGAGCAGTTACATATAGGGATGGTTTTACCAGAAACAGTTGCTTAAGTTGTTTGCTTTCCTTTTACAGAATAGAAAATGGTTTAAAGATTTAACGAGGAGGAGTGGAATGCAGCCTGATGACAGTTTTTCCTCAGATGTAAATATAAACTAACATGAAATAACAAACCCTGGGCTTACGTTTTTCTAAATGTCTAAAAATTGTTTTTTTTTTTGGAGGGGGGGGGGGGGGGGGGGGGGCGGGCGGTATTTTTGTAAGGAATTTAGCATTCCTAAAATGTTTTGGTGTGGATGTTGCATCTGGGAAATTTTTATTGCATATCCGTATTTATGTTAACATGCATGATAAAAGTCTCTGAACACAAGTTAGGGGGCTGCTAGTGAAAATGCTATATCTTTCTTGTAGTGCAGTCTATTGCTAAAACTAAGTATAATCCTCTGGGCATATATTTGGGTGATGTGGAGGTCGGGGGGGGGGGGGTGTGAATTGATCAGCCTGGTCCATTGCTCATTCTGGGCATTTAATCTTGTAAGATACAGGGCTGTCATTAAGTTTTGAGTAACCTGTAGCCTTGTTCTCCACACCCGTAACAAACTTGTTACTTTGTGGTTGAATTCTATCAACAACAGGCAATATTACCAGTAGCATCTAGGGAAAATCAAGCATACTCAGCCGTAACAGGTGTTACGGTTTACTGCCCTTAATGATAGCCCTTAGGTGTTATGTTTAAATGTTTGTTTCTTTGGTATAAATTTATGGTTTTTTGTTTCCTCTGAAGGTTTATCCACCGGGATGTCTCTTGGACAATCCCATCAACGCTGTTACTACAAAGTTTGTGAGAACATCTACTAATAAACTGAGATGTCCAATATTTTGTGTTGCAGTGAGTAAAATATTGTTTGTCTATTTGAGGGGGGAGTTGCTGTGAACTCATTTGTTTTATAAATGCATGAAAAACAATAAATCTGGTGATCAAATAATCATTGACCAATGAAAGTATTTCATATATAATTTTCATTCTAAACTTAACATGCATCTTACAGCCAATATGATCACAGCTAAACTGACCAGTCAGTTCAAGCAGGCCAACGTCTAACAACATTGACTGACAAACACTTTTCACCTTAGTCGGAGGATTACATCTGCTTAGTTTGTTGAAACATCAGTCACTAACAAGAGTTCTTTTCAGAACTGCCTTCATCCATAGGAGAGAATCTAAACCTGAACATGGCTGTGCTTTATACTTGGTATCTGAAACAGATTTTTGTCCTAGTTATCAGTTTTCATTTATACTTACATGTATGTTTGTTTTCCTGACAGTGGACTCCAGAAGGACGCCGGCTAGTGACGGGGGCCTCTAGTGGTGAATTCACTCTGTGGAATGGACTAACATTTAATTTTGAAACAATATTGCAAGTATGTGGTCCACGATCATACAATTGTTATTGAATTTAGGTTGGGATATTGTGAACTACTGTTAGAATCCCCTTTCAGTCATATTAATTTTCTTACAGAGCATAGCAAAATGTATCTGGACGAAGTCCTGAAATAATGTGTAACAAATAAATGAAAATGTGCATTCTATTAAAGAGCTTAAATTGTGGATAAGACTTTCAAGTGCTTTTCGTTTTGCTGTTGTTCGGTACATTTGGAAAGCGTTATTATCAATTTTGTCAACTGTTGAAATTTTTCAGACTGCATAATCCAGTTTGCTTTCTGCATAATTGACACATTTTTCCGCATTTTCCCACCGAAAATTTCTGCCAGTAATTTGTTATTTTTTGTGCACCCTGTCAGATGGCATGCCATGAGTTTCATCATAATCATAACATATTTTCCAACTGGAAGGAGACAATCAAACCTCGAGAGGAGGCAGTTTGTTGAGCCGGCAACTGGCTGATTTTGAGAAGGCTTTAAGGGGGGGGGGGGGGGTGCAGGGAGAGAAGAGGCATAACTGAAAATGGCTCGTTTTACTTCTTGTGAAAGTAGCAGCACTTCTCAAAGTTGTATCCAATGGATGTTAGAGTTAATCACTGTCAGAAAATTCTGTAAGCTAGAAGCAGGAAATTTTCTTACAGAATTCTCTATACATGGTAGCTCTGACAATAATGTTATGATGGAGTGTCAAAAAACCAAAACCAAACCAAGTGCATTAGAGTCTGAATGTGGTGTGGATTTTAACCCCTGCTGGGGCTATTGAGTTGTGTTCTTGGGCAAGACACTTTATCTCAGTGTCTCTTTCCCCTTTTGGGAAGTGCAGTATATCTAACTCCTGATGTACATCTTTTTTATCATGATAGTTTGCATTGCAACAGCAAGTGTTTGATAGTAAAATCAACTATCAATATCAATAATTGTGATCGCTTGGCGTGACTATCAGTAGTAACTTGCAATAGTGGGCAAGAAATGTTTTCACCACAGTTGCTACTAATCTTGCAATCTGATTGGCTAATTTGCTGTTGTCCATAAGAGTCCAGACAGCACTGCTCGCATCAATGTGTCATGTTCTGAAAAAAACAATTCCTCTGACATTGATATTGTGGTAAAAAACAAATGGAATGTGGTTTAGTGTTGTCTGTATTCTTATCAACAACGATATGCGTCATCCCAGTGGTCAAAATTTGATGTGCACGAGGTGCAGCTGAGTGAGTCCACCACATTTTGACCACTGTGATGATGCGTATCATTGTCGATGAGAATACAGACAATGCTAAACCACATTCGATTTGTGAAATGCATTTTGGCTGCATCATTCCTTTGTTATCCGAAACAGAAATACCTAATGAACGACATGAAATAAATATAAATTCACTGTTAACATGATACAATGCTGCAAAGGGCAGAACATGCAACAGAAATGAGTGACAAGGATAAAAGCCATCTTGGACAATGTTTGTTTTCATACATTCACTGTTGTGCACTGTATGAAGGTTACTTGCATACATGTAAGTGCTCTTGACTTCAATTGCTTTTTTGTGCTAACTGAAAATGGCGATCAAGAACAGACACAATACTTAAATGTGAAATATGTCTGGTTTTGCACCATGGCAACACAATCATAATACAATGATGCACTAATCCCACCTTTTGCAACTTGATTGCAATAATGCCCCATTTAATGTTGCAATAGTAAAATTTTACTCAGTAATCACCCATGCTTTCCACCCCAGAGTATATATGCAAACTAGCCAATTAAATACTTCAGGGTAACTCTCTGATCCTTGCTCTAGCACCCACTCCAGGGAGACATTACCTTATTATTCATTTTTATACTTTGTGTGTTGTCTACAACAAACAATTTTTCCACAGGCTCACGATGGTCCAGTACGTTCAATGGTTTGGAGTCATGCTGATAACTGGCTATTGTCGTCCGACCATGGTGGTTTCATAAAGTACTGGCAGTCCAACATGAACAATGTGAAAATGTATGAGGCCCACAAAGAGCCCATTAGAGGATTAAGGTTAGCAACATTGGTTCCTGGAACTCAACAAAATGGACAGTTTTTAGCAGTTCTTGTCGGTATAGTAGAACTTATAAAACTTTTGATAGAATTAGCACTAGTGCAACAAATGAGCAATGTTTTATCCAGCAGTGGTTGCCAAGAAAATAGCAGCAAATTTGCCAAAAGGTAATATAGAGCTCTGCAGGACATTGCTTGAATAGGCAATTTGCATGATGGCGTCATCTGACTACAACTACCAGAATCCTTCACTTTTTCTGTTTTTTATATGCTAATTGGGGCAATTGTTATTTAAACCCCACTGGGAATTCAAAATTTAAATAATAAAGAAAAAACGAAAGGAATTCTGGTAGTTGTAGTCAAATGACAACATTGTGCAAATCTGCTATTAATGCATTAATAAATTATTTTTTAAAGAAATATATTACACAGGAGTGATAAGTTATGTTAGCAATGTTGATTGCTTTTATAGGTCTTCAAACAATGTCCTGTAGGTGGTTCTGGTAAATGACAAGATATATTAAAAATACAATTTTTTGTAGTTAATGCTTAAGCTACATTAAAAAAGAAAGCATGGCTTAAGCATGGTTTTTCTAAACTTTATAAGTTCTTGATAAATAAAGAAATAAATGAGATTCATTTCAATAAAGAGGGCATGGCTGACGAAATAACACTTTCCCAGAGAAAATAAAAACCATCAATAAAAGTTTTACCCACCAAACCCCTAAACCTCTAACAGCAACCTTTGTCATAAAAACAACCTTTAGCTTTATCAATATTCAACTCAGTAAATGCAAAACATGTTGAGTATGGAAGCATCAGCTTTTCTTACATCATGCCAATCTATTTTATCAATTTCCCATGGTATTCAGGGCTGACTTTCCATAAACACTGTATTCCCCCCTGCCCTCCAGACACACCCATAGACCAATGTACGAATACCACATTACAAATCATGTCTCCGGTAAGAGATTTACAGATGTGTTTTATTCCTGGCCAAATTAATCCTCTCAGGAATCTACCTAATTGACTTTAAATGTCTGTTGATTCTAAACAAACCTGTTGAAATCTCATTGGAAATGTTTCGAATGTAAAATGCGTAAATTGCCAAATCAACCCATAGAAGTACTTTTGGGTGAAGAGTTTTATCTGTTGAACCTTGTAATTCTCCTTTGAAATAACTGAAAAGCAGAAACATTGCTTTGCTTTATCAAAATGTAGTCAAGAATATCACGATCTTATTAATATCTGGAAACATCGTTACTGACATTGTAATGGTGCCACTAATTTCCAGCCTTAAATTATCAAATTTGCTGCAAATGAAACTGAAAACTGTGTCATAAAGCTGCAGGAAAAAAAATTGACAGAAGCCCATGTAGCCTAGAAGATTGAAATGCTAAAGGCGATTATTTTTGTTTCCAGAAGAAAATATTATAAGAACATCAAACTATGATCTGACATCTTACAGTAGCTTTGCGGCAGGTATAAAGGTACTATTTATTCAAACTTGCTACACCTTATGGTATATATTTGATGACAAAAGGAAGGTGATTTTAATGAACCATTTATTTCATCTGAATTGAAAGTTGCTCAAAATAATAATGAAACACTCTATAGTGACCGGTGTAAAGCTGCTGTTGTGTTTTCCCAGAGAAATGATGATGTTCTTGAAACTTAAATCTAGTATGAATAATCAACATTGTTTGTTTGTTTTTTTTTCATCAATACTTGGTGAGAATTGAGTCAAGTTTCAAGTCAATAAAGAGACCCAATGCTCAGGTCTTGAGAGAATTGAGTTTCTAGTGTCCACTTAACATAGGTAACATAACTGAAGCCATATTTGAAGGATATTTGAGTATTTCAATGGACAATAACAGTTAGTATTTTTGGTTGCTTTTGTTTGGCATTTTGGGGAAATGTATGTATGTGTGCAGTTGCAAGGAATGAAGAAATTTTGGTCGAACATTTACCATTTTGAATTAACCAGTTTGGATCACACAAACATTCAAGAATTCTGGCATATAGCATGATATTATGAGAAGAATAGCAAACTTTAAAGGTAGCATGTCAGAATGTTTACCCCAAAAATAATTTTTAATAAGGTACAAATTATAATTTTTTTTTGTCAATTTATTATTTACCAGTGATTATTCCTTGTAGGAAAATTCAAAAGTTCATCAATTGACATTAATATTTTAACTTTATTTTAGGCATTCTTAATAAACTGTGAATATCAGGCGAAAGATTCACAATGCAAGAGAGAAAAACTCCCTCATTCACAAATACTGTGGAATATTTCTTGGTGAACCAAGATCATAATTTTGAAAAAATTAACTTAAATTGAACTTAATGTAATATTTTTGTTCACCCTCATCATTTGTAATGAGTTTGTTTACTTATATTTTCTGCCTCCCTGTCCAAATGTTTCATTGCCTCAGCTCATACCAATCAAAAGGCACTTTTGGCTTGCCTCGTGTCCCTTATTTTAGAGCACGGAGAAGTCCACTGCTAAACCAAACAAGTGTAAAATGCAAGCATAATGCTAGATAAACAGGAGCGCATTTTCACTTCTGATTTTTTTAGGAATACAATTTGATCTGACTTGACCTGGCCTGGTCTAACCCTTAATTCTTGTGATTGATACCTGTTTGTCTATTCTTGGAAAGTGTGCATGTTGTGATAGTTTTAAATCAGGCCATTGTGATCTCTTGATTTTTCTGATGTTGAGATTGCATCTAGTTTTTTGAGACTTCAGTACTTAGGTCCCTTTATCAAAACAGATTGTCTTACAGGTTAGAATGCCATCCCAGGAATGTTCACATGCCTCTTTGTCAAAGTCAACTTAAGGTCATTCCCCCAGTATTGCATTGCGCATCCTTACTGCGCATAATTTATGGTGTCATTAGTGCGCGTTCGTACACACGCACATTGAAAACATGGCGGATTTGCCTTGATATTCTGTCAGTTGAAAAATGGCTATAGCTCACTAACGAGCTCGGGCACCCGAAATTTTATTCCAGTCATTTTAATCAACTAATCATTAGCTTTGTGTGAGAAAAGACTGATCTGATTTCTATTGTTGAAAATTGAATAAATAAGGAAAATAGCAGCTGCGCTGTAGTCTTTTCTATTTTGCAGTTTGATAGCCGTGGCAAGCAATTTGGTTCCAATATTTTAACAAGGATTCAGCTGTCTGTCAAAATCAAACTTAAAAAGTTTATTTGTGTCCGACACAAGTATTGACTATAGTTTGAGGCGTGTTTTCATGAGTCTGGGCTCACAAAGAGTTTACAATAACTTGGAATGCGTTCTTGTAATAAACATTAAATAATACTAAAATGGGACATTTTCAATGCCTCACTACTCCTTAATGAGCATGCACACCCCCTTTTTTATTTTATAATTAAAGTTCTCATATGATAAATATTCGTTGGACAAAGTTTGAACAAAGATCTATGTGCAGTTTTATTTTAGGGGAATTACCTTAAAGTGTTAATCTGTTGTTACTTGCCTTATTTCATGGATAGAAATGATACTGATACCAGAGGAATAGAAAACCAGTCATCAGGGCTGAAAATTAACTCCAGCGCTTCATGGCCAGCCAGGCCAGTTTCCTTGCTTTCTTAGTTGCACGGGTCAAAATTAAGTGGCCCTGGATTTCCACTGTATTTACAGGAATGTACGTTTAACAGATTTTAATGGTAAAAGAACTCAAAAAATTAAAGTGCACAGAAATTGATTAATCAGTAAAATGTCTACAGCTGCCACTTCCTTGCAAATAGACAAAACATTGCATCTTCTTCGAAAACCAGCCATGGTCTCCCTTTCATTCAACTGTTTTAAAATGTTTGTGATCTTTTGTTTGTTTCGTAATTCCTGTTGGATTGCTGCCCATTTTCATTATTCCTAATTTTTTGTTGTTGGAGGTGGCTCACAACCAGAGAGAAATCGCCACATTTTGTTGTCCTTTGCCAGCCGATTTAGTATTCCAAACCTGTTGTGCACGTGGAAACAACTATGTCAAAAAAAGACAGCAAAGTACTCTGGGAAAGACTGGAGTCATGTGATAACAGTAAAATCAAAATGGTGTCTCACATCAGTTCTAGAACTCGGAGAAATTAGAGTCAGGGAAAAGAAAAGAAATGTAGTCCAACTAAACTACTTTCAAGTTCGTACTTGCAATCGCAATAAATCAGGCTGAATTTATATTTTGTATTGTAGTTGCCCATCGGGTGGTTCAACCCCAATGGCGACTGCCAAGTTTCATCCCTGAATCAGGGCAAATCAGTTCTGGGCAAGGATCATAATCTCTCGGTTCCAGGTGATTCGTTCACTTGTTTCGATTAATGAAAGTATGCTAGAAGTGTGACACTCATACTATACCTCATGCTTTAAATAAAATGCAAAGTAAACAGAATACAAGTGCTACACTTCCCTTATCATTACGAATTAATTCAGTCTGGCGTGATGCCCTGATCTGACCCATGTAGATATATCCACAGTGAGATATCATAATTAATTTTTGTGATTTGTACCTGTTTGTTTATTCACAGAAAATACAAATTAGTTGTTAGTTTTTAATTCACTCATTGTGATATTTAGATTTGTCTGCATAACTAAAACTCATCACTTCAATGTTTTAACCTGTCATTTGTTGCCAAAATTGATTAAATCACAAACGAATTTTGTGAACCGGTGTACTGTGGGCTTGGACACAACATAAAATGTTAAAAGCAGCCTGTCACAAATGACTGAGTCTCCAAGGTTTTCATGGTCTTCATGCCAGTCCCCGTTAAAAAAAGAAACACAAAAAATCAAGTGTCTTGAATCTGCACAGTGTAGTTGCCAAAGTCAGTAGCACAAACTGCCATCAATTCAACGTTTTTGCCTGTTTTTCATAAACAAAATTGATTGTAACCCGCAAGTTTCCAGAACCGTCCTTCACAGGAATGTTACATTAGGAATGCAAAGAATGGTTACACAGGAATTTAGCTATGGCCCACATATACCTCGTGTCCACATGACTTTGGTCACATGGACACAAGGCAGAAACATCCCTGCACAGCAAGAACAGGTCTAAAAGACTGACATGTAAAGCAAACTTCAAAAGATAAAAAAGCCTATTGCACAATTTATTCCCTAAACATCATAGAGTAACCTGCAATCAGGTGTTCTTCTTTTCCACAGCAGTGGGAAAGAGGAAAAGTAAGGAATGCCTGATACAGTTGTCTGACAAGTCATGTGCCGCCCCCAAATTGAATTCTGTTTATGGCACTATCACCAATATCATCTATAAGGTAAACAATCAGAATTGACCAAAATTGTATTTCCTATGGTGCAATTACTTTGATAGGAATGCACATTTTCTTGTAAGTCCTTTTTCTGGGATTTTAAAGTGGGGTTGATGTCACTATGCGAGACTGGATTTTTTGTTTTCCACTTGTTGGTGTTGACTTCTTGCACTTGTACTGTATATATATAAAACTGGCCTGTCTGAAAAAGAAATGTGCAGATATGAGTAATTGGCCTACATGATTCCAATGTTGCTGACCTTTCTGCATTTTTTGGCTGTTCTCTGTTCAGTCTCTGACATATTTTGTTTCACTCTGCTTCTTCAAAAGAGCATTTGTATGCTGTATCTTTCGGGGGAGTTGCATAGAGCCATCTTTAAAGTTGTCAAAGAGCTACAACCCCTTTTCTTGTTAGCTGTTGCATCGTATAATTATTTGCTGAAGCATATGTGATGCTGTTTGTGCTCATTTCTATTGCAAGATTTGTTCTAAGCTCTTGCTATGGAAGTACAACCCAGAAAATACTCCTTGAAGATAAAACATCCTTACTCAGAAAAAAAGCTTTCCAACCCACCTGCCGCTAAAAGATAATTATAGTCTTTTTCTAAGGGAACAAGTGATAACTGCTGCTCATGCTTAAAATATGGAACTCAAAGGCAAATTTTTTGATGTACAAAGTCATGACTCATTCACCTGCTGTATTCTGGAGTTCATTTCATCGTACTTCTGTTCAAGATTATGTTTTTAATTTTTTTTTTTGTGACATTAGGCCACTAATGTATTACAAATTCATGCCTAACTTACAATATGTTATATATGTACAATAAACTACTGCCATTCAATGTACCTGCACTTGTTAAGAATTTGGCATATTTGCATTAGTATTTGGAGAGTAAATCAAATGTATTTAGGATGAACTTTTGCAGAGTTTTCAACACCCCTTCAGGTAGGTGTTATGGATAGTCAAATAATTTTACAGCCAAAACAAATGGGACAGAGTTTAATGGGGTTTTTTCCTCTCTTTTTTACACTTATGTCCACAAAAACACAAAGAAAATGTGGTGGATCAGACAACTTTAGAAAATATACAGTTACCTCAATATATGTTTCTCTTGGCAAGTTAGTTGGCAAGGGGAGGAATGGTTTTTAATCATTGACAGTCTAGAGGGTTCAGCAGAGGAGGCATAGTGACATGGGGGCTTAGAAGGGGATTTATTTATCACTTTTATGGTGAGACAAGTTCCTGTTGGGAGACATTCAATATGGTGATCATTAGGGACAGACCATTAGTTTTTTTTTGGGGGGGGGGGGGGTGGGATTGGGCAATTGTCTGGGGCATGATATTTTTTTCTCACCTTTAGGTTGTGCATTATTTTTTTTTTGGTGGGCAAAAGGGTATGCTCCCCTTGCACATTTTTTTCAGCGGTTTTTGCTGTCCAGAATTTTTGGGGGGGTGATTGCCTAACTTCCCCCCTCCCCCTTCAAAATAATAATGGTCCATTCCTTACTTCCATGAAGAGAAATTAGCTGCTGGTTGCACAATTAAGAACTGGCATTAAAGCCCCAGGGCCCGAGGGGTGGCGAATGGTAAATGCGAGACTTTGCGAGACGGCGAGACACGTTTTTCTTTGCGAGCCCAAGACATTTTGACTTTTTAGATTGCGAGACCGAGACTTCAAAGTGTTTTGAGTGCAAGCACTAGACGTTCAGACTCTTAAAATTCGAGCCCCAGATTTAGTTGAGAGCTAGAATGAGCTTGTACAGCCTCTCAGCCAGCTTCTTGGAACTGACTGGAACTGGAAATTCAATTATAACACACTACGTTATGATATCCTAGAGAAAAATAACCGTTTTTTCTGGTGCCAAAACGGACGTTGTGGTAGGTTTTGTACCTTTTTGTGGAATTAAGACAATTAGGAGAAGTTAGGATTAACTTTCTCTCAGAAAATTTGTAAGTTGCTTCATTGAAATTCCATATCAAGTTAAGAGAAGGCGTCATTTATAAAAACAGATAAAGGAACGAATTGGGACTTAAAGACCCTTAGCTTTGCAACAAATCGAGACTCTGAGACAGCTTCGTAGAAAAATCGAGACTGTGAGACGCACATAACCGCTAAAAAACGAGACTGCAAGGTCCGTGAAATTCAACTAAAATTTTACAAGACCAAGAGTTTTTGAAGGACCATTCGTCACCCCTTAATCAGGGGTGTGCACTGTTGTATGAGATTGAGTCTAGCCTGGGAACTGGCTCCCTACTGAGGCATAAGGTGGGAAAAAATTGATGGGCGGAGTGAACCAGGCATTATCTGTGAGAACACACTTTTCCCTCTCATTTGCTCTGTTTTCTGAAATTCTTTTCATCCTTGACCAAAATCGTACTAAGGATTTGGGTCACAAGCTACATTGGGCAGGGGTTAGAAAGTCCTTTCTGGGCTGGGACGGGCATTTAACAAACCTCTGCTCTGAAGTGGGAGTCATCTAACTGTTTGCAACTGGAGGAATCAAACTCTGTTAGTGGGGGTTAAGGAACAGACCCAGACGATTCAGATACAGGGGACTGAAGAAATTGCAGCAGAGGTTAAGCCATTCCCCCCCTCCTATCTCCTCAAACTGAATGAAAATTTCACTTTTCCTGGATATACTGCCTATAGTATTTTGGGAGCATATTATTTTTGTGACCAAAAGGTAAGGCTTCAGAAAATGGACTTTGAGATAATTTTTGAAAATACAAGAAAAAGCAGGGCCTTACACCCCCTCTCCCCTATATCTGCCCCTGGGGTTGGGAACTCTTTTTGCTGTTTGGTTCATCAGCAGATAACCAATACTTTTGTGAGGCTGAAGCAGTAAAACATGCAGTGAAATGTGTTAAAAATACTGAGGAATAAAATATTTGAAAGATGTCCAGGTTAAAGACTTAATGAATGAAAGTTTTATTTTATTGACGGCCAAATGGGAAAAATTAACAGATAAAGTGGTAAGAGGGACGATGAAAGAAATGTGAACAGAAAATAGGCTGGGTGCTGTGTCTGGCCCAAAACAAAAACTGAGTTTTCAATAGAGTGAGGCATGACCTTGAAAAGAGTGTTTTCGTGACTTTTTCCCTCCATTTCACATCTATTTTGAGGTAATTATAACACCTACCTTCCCATTCATTTTGATCACTGAAAACTTGTCAGTTGTTAAAGGAAAGTACTAAAGCTGGTTTCCATATGATCGCAACAATCTTAGCGATCATATGGAAACTGACAGCCTTAATAGTGATATAACCATGTGCCTTGGCAATCTCACTGTTCATTGCACATAATGGGATGGCATCCAAACGCTGTCCGAGATAAGTTGTGTAAGTAAACTAAGTCATTGCTTGGCTATTCCAACATTCACTAAGATGACAGTTTGATTTCCTTTTCTTTGTTTGTCTCTGGACCTCCGCAATCTGGCTTCTTTTAAGTGAAACTTCTCGATTCCTGCTTCATAAAATCGCCAAATCCAATGTCCTGTTCAGAACTCACCCCCCTTTTCCATCAAATCCTGAACCCAGCCTTCAAATAAGCCAAATCCCTGGAAAACCCATTAAGGACCCCTATATGTTACTGATCAGAAGTAGTTATGCTGTGGGCTTTTTGATATGTAAATCTATAGGGTATGATGAGCAGTTAGAGCAGCACAATGTTGTCAATATTTAAGTAACGAAGGTGGTCTGGGAAGTTGTGTCTTTTAGATTTGTCAACACACCCACCCTCTCCCTTGTAATATATCTGGGAGTTTTGTTCACGAGACTGATAAAGAGAGCTCAATGGACTTGTGACATGAATGCCTAGGAGGGAGCGAAGCTGCTCGTTTAGAAACGTAAGGGGATCTGGGGCCAAATTCCTGAAGCAATTTTGAATTTTCAAAATTGTATTAATGCTATCTTGGACATTGGACAGGCAGAATTTGTACACACCATTCGCCGTTGTTCACCATGTTATTCTTTGCTGCTCCTCACACTTTATTCAAAGTGTCCTGCATCCCCTTGACTTTTAGTAATTCCTCCAGCTGTAGCTTGCACGTAAGCAACAAAAACGTACAACACTCCCTGAAATGCCAGATCAAGAGGTCTGGGTTCAAGCCATGGCCTGGGTCATTGTGTGCTGGAGTGACACACTTCACTCTCGCAGTGCCTCTCCTTTTCTAGGTGGATAAATGGGTTAGTGGCCTGGGGGATGGGGTACTCCCACATATAAGATATATGCTATAAGGGTATGGTTTTCAGGCAGTTTAGTCTGGGATGGGGTATAGAAATGCGACAGTTTGGTCTAGAGTAGGGTTTGATTTGCAGTCAGTGTATAAATAATGTAGTTTAGAACGGGTTTCTTTTCCCAGGGTTCCATAATAGAAATTGAAACTCAGAAGTTACTTTGTAAGATATTGGTTTATCTAGCATATGTTGGACTACGATCGTGATAAAGTTTCTGCATTGAGAATAGCTAGTCTGGGATAGGGTAGGGGATTTGGATCCTAGTCTATAATAGGGTTGAAAACCAAGCTGATCATGGCCTAGTATAGGGTAAGGGATTCAGTGCGCCAGTGGCACACCCCTACCCAATGATTTACAGAGTACCCCGTGGGTGGTTAGTGGTGAAATGTTTGGGTAAGCAGACAGAATGCTGCGGGGGGGATGGGGTAACTTGTGGCACACTAGTACCACATCCTGAGGAAAAAGAAGCAATACTTTTCAATATACTTTATATTGCACACACCAGATATGTAAACAATACCCTCCACTTGGTGCAAAAATATGCTCGGATATTTGTCTGCTGACATTATCTGTGCTTGAGGCAACTTCAAGTAAAACCTCAGAGTGTACATTCCTTGCGCAAGTTTTACTGCTACATGTGGCTGAGAAGATTGTTTCCACCCTGTGATATTTAACAGGTATTGTATTTAAGTCGTTTTAATCCTGATGCCAAGACATTTAAAACAAACGTAAGCAAAAATCTGACTCCACATTCTTCTTACAAGTTTTACTACTAGCTCAAAGATTGTTTATTCCCTGTCAGTTATATTTCGCAGAGGAAATCTGAACTCTTTTCAATCCATGATGCAACAAAAACTGTGAGCTTTGAGGGACAGATAATGTGCAAGGACAAATTCCTTGTACATACATAGCCAAGTGTATTTTTGCACCAAATGAAGGCTATTGTGCTTATTATCCTTCAAATGTTTTGCGCAACACATGCAGTTTGGAAAATTGGGGAATATCACTGGTAGAATCCCCAGTTTTAGCTGGGGCATTTTCAGTCATGTGAAGCATTCAGACCAATCATGCCCATTTTCACCATTTTCTTGTTGGAAATATTCTTGCATAAACCAATGGATCAGTAAATTTTGATGCTTGTTTCCTTCCCATTTCATGTTTTCAAACCTTCTCTAGGTAGATGGCCCACTCACCTAACTTGGTTTGTCATACAATTTACTGAACTTACTGAAATATCACAGACTGGGTTAAAACCTTTAAAAGACATAAAAAAACACACAAAGTCCAACAGTGGACATGGGTGGGAAAATTTGGAGAAGATTGAAACATTGTATTGAACTTTGAACGTGAGTTTTAATATTATTATGTTGTCTATCATACAGTTACAATTGTTTGCCCCCACAACTAGTTCCAGAACTTGTCGAGGCAGGGGCAAGAATTTATGTTGTAAAGGAAAGAAGGACAAACAGTAGATAATTTACCATTAGGGTAAACTTGAAAAAAAATATACCCAGCGTTCTTCAAGTTAATGTCAAATTAGAAAAGTGGTATTTTATAATGCTTAGAAATCATCATTGGTTGATAAAGAGCCAGGATTTTATAAATAAAAAACAATAATGTTATGCAGCCAATTTCAAGATAGAACTCATAACTGACAAAAATAAACAATTACCAAACATATTGTGACCAGAAACCCCTTTAATGTAATTGCATAAATTTTGAGAAATATGCCCCCTCCCTACTGCCTGATTTAAGATACAATAAGTTCATTGGTAAATCCCCCACCCCTCTTCCCTTTCACTCCAATGTGCAGTTCATGAAAATATCTATACTCCCCCTCCCCCCACAGAAGGGATTGGAATTTCCTAGGGACAGGGGCGTGAGGATCCTGTAAGGCCAAAACATTCAAAGCAGTGTAGGAAGCTTATTTGGAATTTCCTGAAGGGGGTGTTCTTGGAAAAAAAATCCCTTCTGTGGGGGAGGTATGGATATTTTTTTTGTAACCACACAATGTAATAAAAGATGATACAATGTGTGCTATTAATATTTACTAAGGAATTGTTGGGACAAGCTAACAAAGAAGCAGAGGAAGGCAATTCTGGATATCTGTCTAATAATAATAATAATAATAATAATAATAATAATAATAATCGCATATTTACTCAGGATGACCCTTCAGTACAAAGTACTGTTATCAATGGGGTCCTGCTATTTACTGAAATATCCCGTTTCTCATCCCTTTCTTGTTATTCCTCAGCGAACAGAATACTTTGTAAGGGGGTGGGGGAGAGGGAGCTGGAATAACCTACAGTGAAATAGTGTAAAGTTATTCCACTCAGGGAAAGTAGCCTTTCCATCTAGTCATGTCATGCCACAGACACAGCAGTGTCCTGAGCTGGTTATGAAGAGCTACACTGTAGATAGGTTCTCCTGTCCTTAGGATAGCATCTGACATATCACAAAGTTAACATTATTTACTGTTATATCTTGTTATGATGTGAACCTTATCATCACGGTTAATATTTTCAGCCTCGATATGCATTTAAAATGTACATGATGTACAGATGTGTTACTGAAAATAGTCAATTGTGTAGTTCAAGGAGATATTCTTACCCACACCAAGGTGGTCATTAGAAATTCCATGTGTAGGGGGTGGGTGGGGGATCAAAAGCCAAACATTTTAAAGGAGGTTGTGAAGCTAAACTGGAATTTCTAGAGGGGTGGGAGGGTTCAAACTGAAAAACCCTCTAGGGGGGAGGGGTATGGATTTTTTCCAAGAACAACACATTATAGCATCCTGATTAGATTCACCCACATTACAAAAGTTTGTATTTTACTTTTTTTCCTTCATGTTCATTTCATTACTAAAATAGGTAAAATACTTCTTGAATAAGCAGATTGTTTCCAGGGGGAGATTTTTAATAGGTTTTATTTTTTTTGGATCATCTGACTATGATATTTGCGGTCAATTGTGGATCAATAGCCTTGATCGACCCTCGATTGACATGCCATCGACATCTTGATCAACACTATCAAAAGTTGATCGATATCTTGGTTGACAGTTAGTCAACAGTCGACTAATTTTTGCAGACACGCCATTGAGTGTCAATTGATGCATATGAGTCGGTTGACACTCTGCCAACTATTGACCACTGTCAATCGACAGTCAATTGAGATGTTGATCAAGTGCCAATTTAGTGTTGACCAAGTGTCAGTCGAGTGGCGATCAAGTATCAATCAAAAATGAGATTGAGGGTCGATTAAGGGTATCAATTGACACTTGACTGTCAATGCCTTTTGTACACATGATCCATTTTTTCTAAGTTGTCAAACTTAATTAATACACCATTGTGTTCTTGTTTGAACTTCTGCAGCTCACTGTTTCCAAATTTCCTGAATCTGCCCTAACAAGCTTAGGTTTGACTTACTGATTTGATGATTAATAGTTATTATTGTTTGGCTTTCTCCTTTCCAGTTTTTCGCCAACTGATAATAAGTTTGCCTCTTGTTCTGACGATGGCCTAGTGAAAATATGGGATTTTTACCGCTGTGCTGAGGAGAGAGTACTTAGAGGTAACCGTCCCTTAAAGCAGACATTTGTGCTTGTGTCCAGTATATCTTTTGACACAGGGAGGATGCTGGATGTCTTTACATTGCTGCTATCAGAACTAACTCTGTACTATTTATTTTTCCTTTTTATGATTAACCCAGAAACTAACATTACTAGTAAATAAAGCATTTCACTACATTGACGTTAACTTTCTAAACTTTTTTCAGGGCATGGAGCTGATGTAAAATGTGTTGACTGGCATCCTACAAAGAGTCTTGTTGTGTCTGGCAGCAAGGACAGTCAACAGCCCATCAAGCTGTGGGACCCCCGCACGGGATATGCACTAACAACTCTGTAAGTTTATACAAGATTTATAATGCTGGAGCTGTAGAAACACTTATTCCAACCTTTTCCTCTATTAACTATGCCTTAACTTAGAAAGAAGTCGTTCTTGCCATGCTGTCAGTATTTGTGCTCAAGCTTCATATGACACTAGAAAAAGCCCAGTCGGGCATAAGAACACTACAGTCAGTTTTCTGAAAGTTGCTTTTGCATCATTTAAATGAACATAGAATGTGTAAGCTACTCCTCTGTGAGCTGCACAACAACTGAAAAAATCCCCAAAAATAAAGAACTCAGTGAAGAGAATAACATGTAATACACGTACTGGAAGAGTATAAAACAGTTTCAGGTGTTTTCTCCTTTATCTAATGCACTGACAGTCCTTACATACTTAGCATTTCCCTTGAATTTTCTTCCCTTTCAATTTAATTGCTTTGGTTTATTAAAGACTCTTTTTTTCTTTAAGTCACGCTCACAAGAGCACAGTGATACAGATTAAATGGAATCAGAATGGGAACTGGTTATTGACAGCATCACGTGATCATCTGTTGAAGTTGTTTGATATTCGTATGATGAAAGAAATGCAAACTTTCCGAGGCCACAAAAGGGAAGCTACAGGTAAACATAATCTGAGTTTTTGAAAGCAATCAAGAATTCATGGGCTAGAGTTGATCAGGACTCAGCCTGACCAAGGATCGTCATTGGACACTATTCAAAATGACTGACTTGTTTTTATCATTTTATTGACATAATTTGATGATGCCAACATATTTATTGGAATTTACGGCTGAATAATAATTGTTGTTCAGTTTGATCCCTCTGCCAAAATTAATAAACTTGGGCTTGAAATATCTTGATGCCAAAAAATGGCCATACACTGTTCCTTTCTAAGCAGTGTTTACAGATTAATTTTCTCTGTGCTAAATGAACATTGCGTTTTTGTTTGTAGCAATCAGTTGGCATCCTGTTCATGAATCTCTTTTTGTCAGTGGTGGATCAGATGGCTCCATGATGTTTTGGGTGGTTGGGTATGTTCAGTGCACAGAGAACATTGTAATAGTCCCTACTTTATTTTCAACTCCTCTCTACTTGAATGGAGTGTCTTAGTATGATATCCAGTACTGAGATGGCTGTTGAAAAAATGATGTATGGAAGAGTTTGATAAAACTCTAGTTCTGCCCTGAGTGTTTGATACATCTTCGTGTACTAGTTATAAGGCAAGCAAAAGATGAAAAATCACTCCATTGTCTCTAGTAATTACAGCATTCAGGAAAATCTGGATAATAGTATTCTTCTGGGCTACATGTTGTTTCCTTTAACTGCAACAAGATCTCAGTTACTTTGCTTTCAATATTTATTATGGTCTGAAATGCCACTTTGTTCCTGGTTGTTTTTGTCCCTAGTTAGTTGCTAGGTAACTTGATGTATCATCAGTGCACTGTGCTGGTGTATCAACTTCTGGCATCGTCATTACTAGTAGTACATACAAAGAATGTGAAACTTGAAGTGCTTCAAAAACAATCTATCAACTGCACTTAAGCCTGTAATAATCAGTTCTGGTTACGTAATGTTTAGCCACTTCTGGTCGCATGATCAGGGGTGTGATTAGTTCGTGCAGTGTAAATTTTTTGCATACCTGTGAATTTGCTTGTGTATTAACATATTATTCTAGTTTGTTGAGTCAATGTAACATGATTTTATGATCTCATCTCTTGCCTGATTTTATTGGTTCATAGCTACAACAGTGCCCACAAATCTGTTTGGAAATCTCAAATTTCTGAAAACTGTTGTTTGAATTAGGGCCGAGAAGGATGTTGGTAATATGGAGATGGCTCATGAGGGAATGGTGTGGAGTTTAGCATGGCACCCTCTGGGACATATACTGTGTTCAGGATCTAACGATCACTCCAGGTAAGACAGCATGAAGTGTAGCAGCTATCATACTAGTAGGTGTAAAGTCTGCATACGAGCCAAGTGACCCATCAGGCCGGAGCTTATCCCAGTTCATAACTAGGAATATTTCTACTACCCCCTGTATGGGATGCTAGTTCATCGCAGGGTTACCCCCAGCATTAAATTTGCTGGTACCCATTTGTATACACTTGGATGGAGAGAGATAAGACACTTTACTCTTATGTCCCCGGCCAGGCCTCGAACCCTGACCCGCTTGATCCAGAGTCCAAGGCACTAACCATGAGGCCACTGCGCCTCTACATACCAGTAGGTGTGGGTTGAGTTAAATGTTGCGACTTGGTCATGAATGTGATTGTGACCCAGTTAGGGCAAATATAAACATTCACATGATAATGTTTTCATTCCTTCTAGGTTCTGACTGATTTATTGTAAATTCATTTTGCTGTTATGGTGAATGAGTTCTTTGATTCTTTTTGGTTGACATTTTTGATCATCAAGCAGAAAACTGGCTTAAGCAAATTTTATTCAGGTTTGCTTTCCATATGCTGGTCTTGTAAATTGTTCACTCTTTAATTTGATGTTTTGTTGACTCAGTAAATTTTGGACTCGAAACCGACTTGGTGACAGGATGAGAGATAAATACAATCTAAACATTCTGGACACAGAGGATGACACTGGTGAGTTCATTCTGTTTTTGTTGTTGTTGTTGTTGTTTGGTTGAATGTATGTTTATTTGTTTCTCGTTTGGTTGCTGGTTGTTTTCCAGAAACTTTTGGGTTATACTTGCATTCTTCGAGGTTTTCTATAGGAGAGGGGTGTTAACTGAGTAATATGTATCTCATGTTTTAAATATGGTTGTTTGAATTTGGGGTGTTTTGAAAAAGTTGAGGTTATTTAGGCATTGCATTTTTCTTTTGTGTGTTTTGAGGATGCACAATCATGGCTTCATTTGTCACTTCCTAGCAATTTTCCATGATAGAAATAATCATTTGGCCAATGATGCCATCTACGATGATGGTTAACTGATGTGAAGTTTATATGAAATAATTCATATATGAACTGCAGTTGTAGATGAAAGTGGAAAATGATCATCGCAGTAAATTTTCCAATTTAAGCAATTGGAAAGAAGAAGCCTGAAAAAATCAGGGCTTCAACGGGATTCGAACCCGTGACCTCTGCAATACCAGTGCGATGCTCTACCAACTGAGCTATGAAGCCACACATTGGGAGCGGCTTGGTAGAGCATCGCACCGGTATCGCGGAGGTCACGGGTTTGAATCCCGTTGAAGCCCTGATTTTTTCAGGCTTTTTCTTTCCAATTGCTTAAATTGGAAAATTTACTGCGATGATCATTCTCCACTTTCATCTACAACTGGAGTTCATATATGAATTATTTCATATAAACTTCACATCATTTGACTCTTCACGGGAAGATATGAACTCAATAAATTGACCTCGCTCCCAATGTGTGGCTTCATAGCTCAGTTGGTAGAGCATCGCACCGGTATTGCGGAGGTCACGGGTTCGAATCCCGTTGAAGCCCTGATTTTTTCAGGCTTCTTCTTTCCAATTGCTTAAATTGGAAAATTTACTGCGATGATCATTCTCCACTTTCATGATGGTTAACTGTTATCATTTTTTTTTGTATACAGAAGGTGACCACCCTGGTGTTTTAAGTACAGCTATTCCAGGAATGGACACAGCATTAAACCCTGCAGAAGAGTTGCCAGATATTGATAGATATGACTTGGGAGAAAAAGGCTAGAAATGTTTACATTCTACCTGTCTTATCTTTTAAGCAGACTATTTTCTCCCCTTTATCTTGCCATCTTGACCTCACGCTTGATTTACAATCAAGTTTAACATTAACAATGTTAAATAATGATGAAATTTATGAGACACAGTACAAATAACATGAATGCCTGTTCCTACAAAGTGTAGTAAGGTAACCCAAAACTCTTTGTGGGTCCTAGAAAAGTCTTTCTCACACTCATTAATAATTTATCAAATGAAAACAAAGGAAAATACAATCGTGAAGGAGGTTTGGATGCCCGGTCTTAATTAGCGTAGATTTTGACGATTTTACTTCTCTGTGTACTCCTTAGTTTTTGTTTCGATAGAGAATATATATCAAACACTCGAGACAATGTTTTATTGGATATCCAAACACCTCACATTTCGTTAAAAATACCCGTTTGCATGTCATATTTTCAACTCTCTTCCCAGTGTTTAGATATCCTGATGAAACACTGTCTCTCGTGCTTGATATTGTACTTCTCAAACTCATTAATAATTCATTAAGTTTGAACAAAAGAAATCATGACTGTGGCGGTGTTTGGATATTTGATCTTAATTAGCATAGCTTTTTACGATTTTCTTTCTCCATTTTCTCCTTAGTTTTAGTTTTGATTGAGAAGATTTATCAAACACTCAAGACAGTGTTTGACCACATTTCCAAATACCTCAAAGTTCGTCAAAAACACTCCGCTGGGCATCGTATTTTCAACTCTCTTCGCGGTGTTTGTAAATGTGGTCAAACATGGCCTTTCGTGTTTGAAATATTACTTGAAAGTCAGTTTTGACCTAGGGTGCAAACCTTGCAGGAGACTAAGTTAAGAAAAACATGATATTTAATAGTACTTTTGTGTTACTCTCTGTGGAATCAGTGGTAGTACTTCTTAAGTATACATAGGTTCCTGGGCTGATGAGAAGATAGATTCATAGAAAGCTGATGTGAATATGGCAATGATTTCTGGCTTGGTCTATCATTATTAAATTACTGTATAATGAAATTTCATGCTTGTTCTTCTGTTGCAGGTCCTTTATTTGGACTCAGCAACTCACCAGCAAACAAGACCACACCCATTCGCCCAAGGCAATCAGAACCACAAAATCCAGGATTCACTCTGCCTAATTTTAAAAACAGTCCAACTATTCCAGGGTTTGGCTCACTTGGAGAAGTTAACACAACCGTAGAAAATGGGAACTCCAATTTAAGACCAGATGCTCCACCATTCAAACCTGGAAGGCCAGGAGAAAGGAATCATGTGGGGCAATTTGAGCCCCCAGCCCCTCAGAGACTTATCCAGCCCAACAGCTTTAAAACTGAGAAGGGACCAAGGCCCTTTGATACACCTCAAGGAGACCAATTTACACCTGGAAGACCCAGAGGCGACTTTGAAACAGGAGGACCACGGAGAGAGTCATGGGATGAGCCCAGGGGTCCTTCTGGGGACTTTAAACCACCTAATTGGCGTGAGCAGGGTCCTAACGATTTTGGACATGGCAGAGATTTCAGGTCGGATGATGGAGGGCCAAATTTTAGGGGACCTCCTGGAGACAGGTTTCATGGACCCATGCCTGATAGGCAGGGCCTTTTAGGGTCACCACCAAGGCCTCTTGATATGGACTCACGGCCTGGGTTACTCGGTGCTCCACCAACACAGAAGCCTCCTCAACTGATGCAGGGACCACCTGGATCCCAGGGAGGTCCCACAGGGCCAGGGGGAAATGATTTCCTTCATCAAGGTACACTGACATGATGAACCTCTGTGTTAAAGTGAAAATGATATTTTCCCTTTTGACTGGAATTTTGCAATGTGTAGTCTAGCTTTGCAGATCTACAGACTGCTAACTAGATTGGAAAATGAGGAGGGTCTTGTATATAGTGATGTCAAGTCAAGGTCTGGCCCTCTCTCTGTCACGCAACGCTACGTTTTCGGGAGAGAGATACCCTCTCCCGAGAACATAGCGTTTCGTGACAGAGAGTGGGATAGAATAAGGGCTACTCAAATGATCCGCAGTTTTGCCATGAAATCGTTTATACACTAAACCACTAAATATTCTCTTCCGTTCAATTTTCTGTAATTCAACTTCCTAATTTATTTTGTCCTGTCCGTTAACGTTGATGGGATTCATTACATAGGTTTACTACCGAACAGACAGACCCTTCCTCCTCAGTGGTTTAAGGGTGTATCAAGGAGGGCAAGCTATTTGTATTATAGTACATCTGCTTCACTGACGTAGAAACATTGTGTTCCCGTCTTTGTCTGGTGGAGTTTGGGTTAAAGTTTGTTAGGGCAGGGTTGCTTAAGTAATGATGCAGTCAGAACAAAACGCGGGGAAGCTTAAATGGAGTACTTTTGTTTCCTTTTTTGTGCAGGTTCTGGACCGAACAACGACCCCAGGCAAGACCCGGGATCTTGGCGACCACATCCTAATGAACGTGAAGGTGACAGGAATGAACTATCACCAAGATTTGACATGAACGATCCACGCACTAGGCATCCACATGACCTCAGCTCAAGGGGCTTTAGAAGGGGTGGCCCCCGTGGACGGGGCCATGATTCCCCTCCACATCATGGCCCTGAGATGGAAGGGCCCAACCAAAGGTCCCATCCATTTCTTAACAAGCTTAGTTCAAGAGGTTTCAAGAGTAGTACTCAAGGGATGCATGAAAATAGGGATCCTCGCTGGGGAGGATCCTCAAATGAGCCCCCTCAAGGAAGAGGCCCTGAAGAACCACCTGGTGAGGAGTGTTCATATTGTAATGAAATTGATATAGTGATTGCACGAGCTATGATGCGCGTGCTAAGATGTATAACGGTTGTATTTGTATGTATACTCGCACGAGTTCTAAGACTACGAGACGGTTATATGGCGAGTACACGGAATGCGCAATATACTCGTAATACAGGATATATAAGGGACTCACGTTATGTGGTGACCTGTGTGTGTGAGTAGAGTTGCTGTGTACGAGTAAGCTAAACGTTAGGAGTCGAGTAATTAAGCCGTTCGCTGTTGGGCTCTTAGAGTGGAAGTTGTTGTCGCTCGCGCGTTACAATATTATATCTTTGATCATCACATGTTTCATTCCGTTTAGTTGTCTAGTACGTGAATTTATCACAAAAATGTTAAGTAAATTTACACATTCTTTACCAAGGATTCAAGAAGTCTAAAACTCTTCCTTTTTACAAAAAAAAAAAAACAAAGAAAAAATGGTTTCTTTGCGTCTGTTGCTTTGGTTTCTTGACTTTGGCAGACCTCTGTCTTTCTGGAGAAAGTTTTATGATTATTTTCAACTACTAATGTCGACGTTGATTCCTTCCCATTGTAGGGCTTTTCGATCGCCGGGATAGCTGGGGATCTTCTCACGATCCCCGCGGGCCTCAACGGGAAGATCCCAGGGATCCCCGGATGATGAGGGGTCCTCCAGGTCCCCCAAGGCAGGATCAGAACCCGCCTAGCACGAACGAGAACAAGCCAGCTATACGGCCATTAATGAGCCTCAGTCCCCCACCTCTTCCAATCGGCCAGCAGGGCTTTGATTTCAATCTGGATCTTGATGATGATTCTTGGACAGGAGGAGCTCCGGACAGGCGAGGTAGAAAGCGGTCTGGGGAGCAAGAGAGTTTCAGGGATGGGGATCGAGATAGAGGGCCTCCAAAGGCCTTGCGACCAGAGGACGAGTGGAGAAGGGGCCCAGGTAAGAAAGCCTTCGTCTACCAAATGGAGCTGTTGTTAATTGTGTTTATCTTGCTTCTGCGCCTGTTAAGTTCGCTGTAGAGTACTCTTTTGTTAGTAGGCGAAAGTACATTTTGTGCAGCTTGGTATTATACTATTTTCCTTAGCTCTATTATTCGCTTAAATACTATACATCATGCTCTTACCACCAAGAAAAATCCCGTACTGTTTTTACCGATTCGATACAAAACCAATAGCAGTAATTTACGCACTGGCAGTGATAGAGTCATTAGGCAATGAAGAACATAGCGACTAGCCAGAAGTACTTTGGTTTCGTCTGTACTAGGCATTCAAAATTTATGTTGTAGTTGGACCTGTAGGTTCGTGTTATCTCAGACAGACCTGTAGAAAGAGAGATAGAAGCTATGCATTTTGCTTCTCCTTTAGATCAAGGTCCACCAGATGGTTGGAGAGGCCCGGAAGAGCATTCGGATGATGGGGCCTGGCACGAGGACTTCCCAAGAGGCGACTTTGGGCCTGGGCCTGAAGGAGATGGCGCCATGAGAGGACGAGGAAAGCCAAGAGGAGGGAGGAGAGGGCGGGGTGTAAGGAGATAACACCTGCTACTAACTACCACCCTGCCAGTGAGCGGGAATGATCTCTATCGTTGATGTTAGCACAAAGGATCAAGACATCTACACCTAATTGCCCTCCTCTGTTGTGTTTTACGCAATGCACACGAGGAGATAAAAGGGACTTTAAGGATAACTTGGACTATATCTGGGATGACAACTTCAGTAAGACTTAACCGTGTTGTAAAAAGGCTCTGATGTCGAGAAAGGCTACAGCCGTAAAGTTTTAAATATTTCATTATTTTATAGATTATTATCCTTGCATTTCTTGTATATTCCATCTTTCTTTGGCAGATTTTGTTTTTCAAAACGCTTCTTCACATGTAAATTACGCGATTTTGTTTCAATGCAAAAAATGTGACATGGGTGCCCCGGCTTGGGGAAAACTCGAGATTTATTTGTTGCTTCTTTCTACAAGCGTAATCTTAATTCTCAAGAGTAGTCAAGATGTCCTATTCCTGAACAACACCAATATTATCAAGGAGACAGATGTTGACAATGTTTAAAGATCGTCAACCAGGGGGATTTTGTGTTGATGCGTTGGCAATTAATATATTATCAGGCTAATTTTCTAACTTGGCCCAGAGGCTTAGGGGAATAGAACAAAGGAAATTGATCATTTATCCCTCAACCTCAATGTGATTTCTTTTGTTTTATTCCCCTAAGCTTCAGAACCAAGTTAGAAAATTGGCCTATTTTCAGCACTATCATTCAAGGAGATGTACAGCAAATTAGTGAGGGAAACCGAGATTTTAAGAGGGACAGGATAGTTGCTGCTGAGTTCCGTTCACTGTATTCTGCTTGTGATTTCTTTTATATATGATATATTCGAAATATACCACTAACTATAAAACATCCTCTTGTAACAGTGTGTCCTATTATTATTCAATTAAGAATTATCTCTTTTCTGTTCCCTGCCCTGTGGTGTTCACTGATTTACTCCCTTGTATTTTCCTCGGTATGTTTTCATTCTCGTCCCCAGACGGCGCGCTCCTTTTGGTCCACTAAAAATCGAGACCTCTGGAAAGGTCCAATTTTCTGAGCATGCGCAGAGTAATCGTATTGTACTCTCAACCAATCAGATTTGTCAGACTTGACTCTGCGCATGCGCAGAGTGACGGGAAGTCCGTGAATCGCGGACTTCCGGTGTTGGACCTTCCCAGAGGTCGCGATTCTTGGTGCTGACCAAAGGGAGCGCGGCCTCTGGGGACGAATATGAGTATGTTTTGTGAAGTTTTCCCTTTCCTGTTTTTTTCTGTAATATCAATGAATATTTAACATGGCCCGTAAAACAATTCATTTGGTGAGCAAACCGAGTGACTTCCATTAGTAAAGTAAAACAAGGCGAGTGGGATGTGAGAAAAAATAAACCCCCGTGGCAGGTTGGTGAAGTGGTAAGATTTCAGCCAGTTAATTTGAAGTTGGCGAGTTCGACCAACGGTTTGTGTTCATATAAGTATTGGAAAATAAACATGTTCAAGTCACTAACGTAATGTAAATTTTATTACGTCACTTAACTTGAAGAATCAGGTGTCTTTCTGAAATAGCCTTGCGGTATGACCTCGCGCTAAAATTAGATTGAAAAGCAAAATCATTGGAAGAGGCCCATGTATGGGGATGTGTTCTGTTGAAACCAAAAATGTAGTGCTGTCATGGAAGTATTTATATGTGTTGTGTTGTTATTTGGTAGAATTTATACACCCGACTTTATACAGGTAACCTTTGTAAAAACTATTGATCAGCATTGTTTCGATAGTAGGTTCTTATCCCTTTCCTTCTACTTAGACAAAAGCTGCAGGTCCTGATCCTTTCCTCTACACACTCCACAAGTCCTTGATAAACCTCCTCAAGTTATAGGCTCTCAGGAGCGTAACTAGGGGGGTGGTCCTGGGGTGCCCGTGACCCCCCCTTTTGTAAGCGAAAACGACATGACAATCTGGTGAGTACCCTCACTTTGACACCGTGTGACCCCCGCCCCTCCCCTTTGAAAAGTCCTGGCTACGCCTCTGGGCTCTCGATATAGCAAAACTGCAGCCAAGCCCCCTTCCCTCTTCGACGTACAACACTGCGCAAAAGGAAGGAAATTCATCTTCTTTGTTCTCCGCAAACTGTCAGCAGAGTTCACCAAAATTTTAGAACAAATTAACCACACGATGCCTTTTCAGTGGAATTCGCGAACGCAGCAGTAACAAATATTCACCTAGACAAAAATTCAGAAGAACAAAAATTCAGACTGCTATATAACGAAATTTCAGTCTAGTTGAATTTTGTACAAACAAAATGAAGCAAGTAAAAAATCGTAGTACAATAGTCATCAACGGTTTCAAACAATTGATAGAGTGCATCTAATAATATAATGTTAAATACATTGTGGTCTATAGTTTGTATCCAATGCGGTTGAGAAGACTGCCTTCTTATCCGAGGGAAATCTAGTTCAGGCAGCTAAAATGCGGATAAAGTTTTTTTAAATTATGGATAAAAAGAAAGGAAATGTCTTTTTCAAACGTCCAAAACAGTTTTAATGTGTGAAAACTGCCTCGCGGCGATTAATAGGTCATTCCAAGTTGCCCTCTCCTTCTGTGTCAAAACGAGTCTGCGAAACCATTCATATGAAAATGTGTTCCACCTACAGGTTCATTGTTATGTCGTTGAAAACTCATTTTCATATAAAAGGTTTTGCACGAGGACTCGGTTTGAAACAGAGGCAAAAGGTAACTTGGAGATTTACTGCTGACCACCTGTTTGCTGCAGCCAATTTAGTTTTGCTCTGTTGTTTGTTCTGTTATGCAGCAAGGATCGGGCCTAAAACACCACACGAGTACATACGAGTAATATACGAGTACATACAAGTAAATACAAGTAACGTGCGAGTACATACGAGTAACATACAAGTACATACGAGTAACATACGAGTAACATACGAGTAACATACGAGTAACATACGAGTAACATACGAGTACATACAAGTAACGTACGAGTACATACGAGTAACATACGAGTACATACAGAAACATACGAGTACATACAGAAACATACGGAAATGTACAGGTTATAGACGAATAAATGAGAGCAACATACGATGGCAGGAGGGTAATAAACATTAAACGTACCATTTTTCTCTTTACATTTCATTTTTTCTCGTGCGCGAGTCATGTCTTGCACACACACGCGAGCGCACAAAAGTACCATACACGTGCGCGTACTACCCCATGCCCATGTGCCACATACCTGCGCGCACCACGCCCATGCCCTGTGCCACATACCTGCGCGTACCACACCCATGCCCATGTGCCACATACGTGTGCGTACCACACCCATGCCCATGTGCCACATACGTGCGCGCACCACACCCATGCTCATGTGCCACACACGTGCGCGCACCACACCCATGCCCATGTGCCACATACGTGCGTCCGCCATACGCGCAACACACACGCACAAACAAGCCTGAGCGCTGATGTGATATGATGCGACGTTAGCGCGTCAAATAAACGAAGATTACGATGATTGCACACAAGATTTCGCGCGCGCAAGTGTCTCAGAATTATTTTCCTCGAAATAATAGCAAAGTAAAAACTTCGAGGTGTCTGTGTGGCGTGCTGTTCAATGAATTGAACCCCTCTCCCTTTCCTCAAGTAAGGGGTAAAACTTTCAAATTTGCAAATTTTGCTTACTCTTTTAACATATCTACATTCAACGGTAATCAATCGTTGAGCATAGTTCAGACAACGAAACAGTTCTCGGCAGTAGTCGTTAGCTGGGAGGAGCCGCCGAACATTTGATTGACGGTAGCGAAAAACGCATTTGTCGGTTGAGCTTTGAATTTTAGAGTCCGCATGTTATTGAAATTAAACGCTCGGTAAAGTTGTGTTAAAGCGTTGCATCATGGATTGAAAAGAGTTCACATTTCCTTTGCGAAATATAACTGACAGGGAATAAACAATCTTTGAGCTAGCAGTAAAACTTGTAAGAAGAATGTGGAGTCAGATTTTTGCTTACGTTTGTTTTAAATGTCTTGGCATCAGGATTAAAACGACTTAAATGCAATCTCTTTTTTAAATATCACAGGGTGGAAACAATCTTCTCAGCCACATGTAGCAGTAAAACTTGCGGAAGGAATGTACACTCTGAGGTTTTACTTGAAGTTGCGTCAAAACACTGCATCAGGGACTGATCTTTTTTGTTCCACCTGTCAGTTGTAGGAAACCCTATTGATAAAGGTTCGGAAACACCGCGGCCCCCCAAAAAGCAAATGCAATCCTATAACTCTAGGGAATTCAATGAGCTGATTTGACACTAACATGTAATGCGCACTTTTAAGAGAATCAACAAACAGGTATAAATCACAAAGAATAATTGTCTTAATCGTCTTTAAGAGCCAAATCAGGACAGATCGAGGCAGAATTACCGGAAGTGAAAATGCGCTCCTGTTTGCTCTACGTAGCGTTACACTTGGATTACACTTGCTTGGTTTGGCTATGGATGACACTAAACAAGTGACACGAGCCAGCTCAAGACAAAGGGCCTTTGATTAAGCTGGTAACCAATATGCAGAAACAATTAAAAGAGTGGATCACCCTGTGCAAACGAAGGCAAAATAAACACAAATCTTTGTAAGGATAAGCAAGAGGCAACAATGGACTTGATAAACAAATTTTATAAAGATGTAAGGAAGACCTGAATTTTTTATTTTGGCTCAAAACAAACCGTCATCAGCTCTGAAAGCTTTTATCGCAAGTTCTCCGTGCGTTCCGCTATTCGCAACCCTTCTCTTTCCCCTTGGAATCCCGGCGAGCTTTTTCCATGCAACGGTACAGTGATAAGGAAAGCCGAAGCTTTCTTTTTCATCATAATTGTACGCAATTTCACCGCAAGCACGTGACTCTCTACGCCTAGGACTAGTTACGCAAAGACTGACAAAGTCACGTGGACAAATCTTGCATTTCCCGCCAAAGACGAAATACAACTAGCTTTAGCTAAATTAAAAACAAGGATCGTGACTTAGACAACCTTGCTCTTTGGCCATTTTTTCTGAACTTAAGTAGTGACCAGCCATCCAGCGGTTTTAGTGTGGCATGAGATGAACGGATCGTGGCATGCGAGAAAAAAAAAATTGATATAAATATTTGAAAAATGCCTTTTTGTGATTACACAGTCCATACTATCCACTATACGGGGCAGCCTGGACTCCATTTAAACAACGGAAATCCAAATCAAAGTTCTAGCAAAACAAAGCGTGCAAAGGGTGTTGTTTGTGAAACATTCGTGACGTATTTGTTAGCTGATTGGTCTAATCTCATTTTGCATATTCATGATGACCATTGCTGACATGAGGTCCTTGTTTGTCATTTTACGATGTTTGCCGTCGGAGTAAAATGTGTATTGTTGCCTTCCACACGAGAAACAAATCTGACTTTGAAGAAGAAATGGCGTCGACGTTTGGGAAAGACAAGTCGGTTGTCACCCATTTCTCTCAATGGTTAGTATCAATTTCTTTGCACTCTCCCTTCGCAAGTAATATTTCAACCACGTGCGCTCGCCGGACATTGTAGGTACACGTTTCGTGTTGAACTTCAGAACAACCGTTTGGCTTTAGAAACTGATCTTAAAGCGTACATTAAAAGCTAGTTCAGGAACCACACGAGACGTTTAAGTTCTTAGCGGTTTTTTTTTTTCCACGAGTGTGTGGCTTTCTTTGTGAAAGTGGCGTTTCTTTGTGATACGTTGCCGTGTACTTGTCAACGCCCACTCATGCTTAACAATTCACTGTGAATTTTTTATTCCTCATTTACTCGTTTGTTTCCACACTTGGGTTTTTTCGTTACGCAATTTTTATGTTCTTTTTTCAGAGAGTAAACGAAAGCAAAAGGACATCAACAGGATTCAAGCAGGGAGGATGAAGACAAAGTTGAGAATAGCATTGGAGAAATTGGTTAAATTGAAACCTCTCCGACAAGAAATAGCAGTTTTGAAACTAGAGAAGATACAATCGAGTTCAAAACTTCGTTGTTTAAAATCGTTCTGTTGGTTGAAAGTCTTATGTTTTTTCTTGGCTTAAACATTTGCATTCCTCGAATGACATCCGGGAGCGAAAGAAAACAAATTCGGTAGTGATTGCTAATTCTGCCATGACGGAAAGGTTCCAACCGTTTTCGAGTTATCATTTAGCACATGTTTTCAAATTGAAGGGAGTTTCATTCTTTGCTCGAGTGATCTTCAACTTGATTGAATTAAATTTTTTCGGTCAGCATTTGCATGCTTTACTACGGGTATTTTGTCGAGGTCGAGTATTTTATTATTTTTTTTCGTTTGAAAATTCCAAATTGGTGTACAATCGCTCAACTCCCCTATTAAGTTTGAAAACCTGTTACTAGGCGATAACTTTTGTAGAGTAATTTAAGGTGGCGCTGCATGTTCAAATCAAACCGTAGAAGTAACTATAGGTTACGTGATCATGTCAATCATAAAAACTTCTGTTTTGAAATGGACTGGACAAACAATTCGACACTGAACATCTTAATTTGTCTTGTTCTCCAGAATCGCATTAAGCAGAAAGTTTTACGAAGACCTAGTTTCACTTATGATGTGTATTGTCTGTTGGAGGGCAATGCCCTTGTTCAAAATCAGCATTAAATGATTAGATGGCTGGTCGTGGGAAATTGTTTTAGCTTACATATCAAACTTCATGTTGTCGGTGAATTATTTCTAGTCTTCAAATCTTAGTATTTTCAGATGCGTAATTAAATAAGTGCCTTGATCGATTCTTGGAATGGACGTGAACATTTGTGATTTATTTTTCCTTTTTTCCAGAAAGGTCACGGTGATTAATTCATCTGATGTGAATTGTGTACGTTAAAAGAGAAATTTCTTTGCTCAAAATTAACTAATGACCGAATTGATCTAAAAATGCTGCTGCTTGCATTGAAGTTAAATGAGTGTTCAGTATAACTATCGAACAATTTCTATGGTTTCTTTCTTCGTCATTTGAAATTATGAAACATTTTATCGAATTCCTGGAATAGTTGACGATTCGTTTGTTCGCAGCTTCATTTAGCTTAATTTTTGAATATTTGAAACATTTCTTGACATGATCACAACATACTATTCGCCTTCTTCCTTGTTTCGCTCGTGTTCCTTTTTTTGTTTGACCCCAACATATTTTGACGTTTGTCGTGTATTGACATGTAGAGCTACCTTGAAAATAAATCATTCTAGAAGAGGATATTGGGTTTCTGAATTGATCTTCGGATGCTGAAAATACTAAGATTAATCGACGGATATTCTTTTATACATTTCTGTACGGAAAACGTCAGGTTTACATATTTTTTCTTGGGACGCAAAAAGGTCAATCAGAAACCAAATACATCCTCTTGTTTAACTTTCAGCGAGGCTGCAATGAATTATGTCTGGTATCAAGCAACTCTTTCCATTACCGCTTTTAAAAAATGTAGGTCTTATTATCTGATTTTTCAAATTGTTTTGTCTTTCATTTGTACTATCAGATATATTGTGTTTTAGAAATGTAGCTTCAATTGTCTGAATTTTCTAAAACATTAAAGCTACTATTCGGACTGATGAATATTTTTACCGAATTTATTCACGAATTGATTTGTTGCTTTTCAAAAATTCGTAGCTCCAACTGTTTGATTGTTCTAAAATGATATTGCTTTAGTCTGCAACTGAGAAACATTTTTACTACAGTATTCACTAAGCCATCTTTGATTTTCAAATCTTAGCTCTAGTTGTGTGATTCTTTGAAAATTTTATCGCTATCGTTTGTATTCACTATTACATCTATTATCACGAACGCAACTCCAATTGTCTGATTCTTCTAAAATTAAGTGCTATCGCTTTTGTCAACTATAACATCTACATGTATCATCAGGTACGTAGCTCCAATTGTCTGATTCTTCACAAATTTTATCTGTCTTCTGCTACGTACAAAAATTCACCAAAATTTGCTATTAGCTCTTTTGCTTTTCAAAGCTGTAATTTCAATTGTCTAATTTTCTAAAATGTTATTGCTTTAGTCTGCAACTGAGAAACATTTTTACTACAGTATTCACTAAGCCATCTTTGATTTTCAAATCTTAGCTCTAGTTGTGTGATTCTTTGAAAATTTTATCGCTATCGTTTGTATTCACTATTACATCTATTATCACGAACGCAACTCCAATTGTCTGATTCTTCTAAAATTAAGTGCTATCGCTTTTGTCAACTATAACATCTACATGTATCATCAGGTACGTAGCTCCAATTGTCTGATTCTTCACAAATTTTATCTGTCTTCTGCTACGTACAAAAATTCACCAAAATTTGCTATTAGCTCTTTTGCTTTTCAAAGCTGTAATTTCAATTGTCTAATTTTCTAAAATGTTATTGCTTTCGTTCACAAATGACAAAGTTTTACTACAAGTATTTAACAGAAGCCACGATATACCGTGATACATCTTGAAGCTTGTTGACCAGACATTAATCTCTAACACCTCGCTGGAAGTAATTTCTAGAAGATAACGAAGCAAGCCATGAACATTTTTTGAAACTGGCCTATAATTTTTCGGGCTTTAATTTTTCATCTCGGCTTTAAGTGACGGAAGTCCTAAAATTTATCAAACGCTAGGACGAGGTTGAAATTTTTCCCTCTTTTTTTTCAGTATTTCGATGGAATAATCGGGTTAATGGCTTGCCTTCGCTATCTTCTTGAAATATATTGCATGATGATATCACGTTGAATAGTTAAGCTGTGAATGACGGGCAGCTAGAAATCTATTTACAGAAATAGGACGAGCCAGTTAAAATATCTACAACTGCAACGTTTCTGCACAACATCGAGAAGGCGGCGACATTTTAGAATCGCTATAGTTAAAAGAGTTTACATCGTTGGGACTCAAGTGACCCGGTTATATATACTTTCTTAAATATTGCGATTCAGAAATGTTTCCACCCTCTCAATTTTGTGTAGAAACGTTGCAGTTGTAGAAATTTTAACTTGCTCTTCTCTTTTTTGTTAATAGGTTTCTAGCTGCTTGTCGTTTTTGCTTGACTATTTTTACAAGAAATCATCATGGAATATGCCGTCTTGAACACAAGCAAATATTCACTGGATTCAAAATCTTAGTTATTTGAAAAACTAGAATGATTGGAATCAAACGTTTTCCGTTAGTTTCTGTTCAAGATGGTATATGTTGAAATTTTTTTTTGGCGGGAAAAATTCAAGGGGTACCCCCTTAAAATTTTTGACAAAAAAGTTGTCAGGGGAAACGCTGTGCAAATTTTTCCAATTTTCCCGCCAAAAGTCTTAGTATATATTGGGCAAATTTTTCGAAGACACCTTTGTAATCAATTTAATTGAATTTCACTTAACTAATTAAGTATTGTAAGCAGAAAATAAAAGATAAATAAAACAATTGAAATAAAACAATTGTTGTGAGTACTTTATTGTTTGAAATTTGTATTTACTTACTAATAAAGATTACAAAAGAAATGGTCACCTGAATAAAAAAGATTGCACTTACTGACTATTAAGTCAAGTAATAATCTAGAATTAAATTACATCTTTTGAAAAAAAAAAATTGGCGCATGCGTATTTTAGGCGCCGTATTTTTTAAGTCTTTTGGCGGGAAAATTAAAAATATTTAAACAGATGTTAACAAGAAGTATTTTTTTAAAAAGTTGGCGCATGCGTATTATAAGCGCCCGTATTTTTTCTAAGTTTTTTGGCGGGAAAATTAAAAATTTAGACGAGGGTTACCCTAAGAGTAAATTTAGGCAGTCAAGACAATTTTTCAGAAAATATTTAATAAACAAGAGAAACTGATTTTGTACAAAGCTAACTTTACGAAATAAGCTCGAAATAACTTGACAAAAACTTAGCAGCGAATTTTTTTTTTTCTAAATCTGCTTTTGGTTGAGACATTTTGAATAAACAAGACAATCCATTCTGAAATTGGTCCGTGAAAGGAAACTAGGAAAAAATTGCGATTCTAAACACGAAGGCTAACTATAAAAATTTTTCCTTTGAGGAAAATCAAAGAATTACGATGCTCACGATGCGAGAAGTCGGTGAATCATATGATAGAAACGTACGTGACTATTGAACTACAGTGGTGTTGCGTTACACGAAGGACCGTTGAGGATATAGTAATAAAGTTTTGCACGGGAATTATTCAAATTCATGAAAAGTTGCCGTATTTTAACTGCTAACTCAGAAAGTAAAGAATATAAAGTTTCGTTTGATACCCTGCTGCCTTGCTGTTTGTCTGAGCAAGCCAACAAAATAACACTGAAAAGGCACTTCACAATCTTTATTTGCTAAATTAACAGTCGAATCTCCCGTTGCAACGCCGTGCATTTAAATTTTCGTAAAAAGCCTTATTAACATATTCTCAATGGCCGCTAGTGTAACGCAACACCACTGATGCTCAAGAGTCACGTACGCGTCAGTCACACAATCCTCCAAGCTCTCGCATCGTGAACAAAGACAAAGGATTAAAATAGAATTAAAATTGGACTAGAATTCGTAAAAGCAAAGCTGACGAAACTTTTCCTACAAAACCTAACTTTAAATTACTTTTCGGATCAGTTCATCCTTATAGATTGCCTTCGTATTCTGTTTAACTCTGAGGAAAACATCGCCAATCCTAACGTTTAGTCCACGAAATAAATTTTATCCTATACGTCCTTGGTTTGAAAAAAATCTCTCACAATCTGTCTTACTTTCGTCCCTTGCGTACTTCATGTATGTCTGTCTATAGCGTCCTAACTTCTTGATATTGCCTCCAGTGTCATGTCTTGTCTTTGTCTTGTCTTGCCTTTACCTTCATCTTCCCTCAACCGTCTGGTCACTGAGACTTCCTGAAAAATGAAGCAAAAAAAAAATGAAGCAAAACAGTGAAGCAACTATATGAAGCTTTCTTCATCGTATCCTAAATACATTGACTACAGAATTCCCTTCTTGATGGTTGTCTTTATTCTCATCCCCTGTTTGCTTGACAATGTACTGATTTTGTAAGGAGGAATTGGATTTTGGTCACTCTTATATAAGGCTTTGATGTACTTCCTCATTTTCGTTGCTCTTTAAACAAGAGAGGAATAAAGCTGAATTTGCAGACTATAGCTGGTAGACCATTGTGTAGGCTTCAAACCCAACAACAGAAACACCAGCAGTAAAATTAATGACAACAATGTGATGCTATTTGATTTAACCACTGATTCAACATTTTGCTCTTGTTGTTGTTGTTGTTGTTGTTGTTTACACAGTAACCCAGATAAAGATTAACCAGCCTCAGCAAAAAACTTCCCTTCTGTGTCTACAATACATGCAGTCTCTCAATTACTTTTGCGCTTTCAGCCTAGTAAAACAAACTATCAGGTGATGACAAGAACATTTCAAAGAATTCTACAATAAGTCCCAAATATTTGAAGATATTCCAACAAATTTCAGCTCTAATTTGAAAAAGAAAATCAGTAATTATCTAGTACTAATTGTCTCGTGGAATTACAGTTTGCCAACCAGTTTGATAGCATGATACCATCATTGGTTGGTAAAATCTGGAGTCAGTCAATAACTGTTCATAAGGCTGCTGACATTAAAACATGATCTCTCAAAAAAAAATTATTTGGAGACAGCTATAAGTTGTTGGAAAACATGGTGTTGTGACCTTTTATGAACTAAAGTTTTTAGAGACCCCATAGATTTTGTTTTGATTGGTTCAATTTCAGGCACGTGCAACTATTCGTTAATTAAAACGTTTAAATTTAATGTCACAAATTTAATGTTTAGTGCTGGGGTGTGCCAAATCAAGTGGATTGGGATTTGTTTGAATCGAACTGATGGTGTGTTGTTGTCTTAAACATTTAACAAGGGTTTTAACTGATTGCAGGAAATTTTGAGGATCATCGCAACATCTCCAAAACACATGGTGAGATGAAAGCATGAACTGTACAAGTTAAGGTGACTCCTCAGAAATAATAGTTGTCAAACAATTTTTTTGAAACTTTCCCTGAATGTTCCCTACCAAGCAATGTTTCAACAAAACAGAATAAAAAAGATAGGTCACCATGCTACCACCTCACACCCACTTCAGTCTCCAGACTCATATAGTACACTTTTTTCTTTGTCTTTACATTTCACTGGTATAAAAAACTGTAAATGCACAAGTAAATATATTTATACATGCTCGCAAAAGATCAGCCAATCTTACCCCATTTATGCCTAATCATGTCTGTTAAAATTTTGTTGGTAATCACATCACAGTTTGCAAAAGCTGGAAGCAAAGTTTTCAAAAGGAAAACACCTTGATGTGTAGAAAGTCTTAGGCACACACAACAATGTTATATATAGTTTCCTGTAATATCACACAAATCATTTTAAATGAAATGGGTTCATGATTTGTGTCCTCAAGTAATGGTTTTGGACTGGCTTTTACCTTATCTTTTTTTCCTTCCAAACAATTTTTTACAACAAAATTAGGTATCAAAAAATATAGGTCACCATGCAAATCTGAGAGAAAACGAGCGTTTATTTTGCTGTCGAGCTTTAAAGCATGAAGGAAATCTCTTGATGTTGTGTATGTACAACGTATGTGTCTGTGCATACAATTGTGAGCATGCGCTAATGATGCAAGAATCATGCACAGTAGAGATGCGGGATGCAATTCGGAGGAATCACCTTTAAACTTTGACTAATCTGTCAGTTGTCAGTAAGGATGTTGGAATCAAAACAATGTTTGCCAGTTGAAATTTGAGATAAAAACATGACTTGTCAGTTACATGTAAATTTTGGAATTATCTGTCAGTTGTAAGTAAGGATGCTAAGAAGAAAACATGTTCTGTCAGTTAAAAGTAGGAAACATCTGTCAGTTTTGAATAAGGAAGTGATCACAACATAACTGGTTAGTTCAAATTTGGAATCATCTATCAGTTGTGAGTAAAGATGCCCAACTCAGATCATGATTTGTCAATAAGGATGTTCAGATCAAAACACAATTTCTCGGTGAAAATTTTGAAATCAAATATGATTTTGTCCCTTGAAATTTCGAGTCATCTGTCACATGCCAGAATGGAGGTTGAGATCAAAGCATGATTTTGTCAGATAAAATTTGAAATTATCTGTCAGTTGTCAGTATGGATGTTGAGATAAAAACATGATTTGTCAGTTAAATGTTAAAATTTGAATCATCTGTTAGTTGTGTAAGGATGTTGAGATAAAAATATGATTTGTCTGTTAAAATTTGGAAATTATCATCTGTCTGTGGTCAGAGCAGATGCTGCCATGGAAACTGTATTGCCAGATAAATTGTCAGTTGTCAGTGAGGATTTTGAGATCAAAGCATGATTTGTCAGTAAACATTTGGAGCCATCTGTCAGTTGACAATTTTTTTGTTACAAATTATTTCAATAATTTAACAAACAGACAATGATGAGAATAAGGAAAATCATCAACTAGGAAATATTATATACTGCAAGCAAATTTTCAAACCTCACACCCCCAAAATATATACAATAATTGGGGAGAATTCAAATTTATTTTGAGCCTGGGCACTTTAAGACCTGATCAGTTTATGAAGGTCAAAAAACATTTTTGAACCTCAGGAGAATCTTGAAATTTTTAAAAATGGACTAGATCTACACATTAATCATTGCTTGTCTTAAGATGAAGAAGCACCACTTTTAGTTAACAAATCCTTGCAAAAAAAATTCAAACTTTCTGTCTAATCAATAAACAGCATGGATGTTCCCAAAATGATCTTGACACCAACAAGTGTCATTCAAACAAATTTCTCAAGATTGAATTCCATCTTATAATGGTACTCTGTATCTGTTCTTCAGAGCGATTAAAATTATAGTGATACACTAGTCCACTGACTAGAGATAAAGAAAAACTTTGACTGACCGGCCGTGCTTGATGTATTTCACTTTCTCCACATATCTTTTGGTGTTCATGTGTTTCCTGTTTGCCCTGATGAGAGATACAAATATTTTGTTGAGTAACTTACAATTTCTTATTGTTGGTCAGTACATATTTCTCACTGCACAACTGATGACGGATGATGTCTCACCCGAAACATGTATTTTCTTCATTATAAATAATGAACTTCAAAACCATCATGTGGTTCATCAAAGCCATAACTATAATAAGACTAAGAGTAGTAATATATACAGTAATAGTGTAGGTACACTTGTGAACACCAGTGCAGATACCAGAAAGACAGACTGACCTGATCTAGCTGTATGTGACTCTCCCAATGATCTTAGCTGTCCAATGCTGTTATTTGCTTCTTGTTCGTCTGATAATAAATGAAAATATTTCACTGAAAGACCTATCATTTGTTGTTTACTTTTGAGTAGAACTAATTGCATGCTACATTGAAAATAGCATTAAAAATGAGGTGTTACTAATAATTTTAAGTGATCCGTTGTCAACAGCAGCTTTCTCAAGTATTAACATTTTTCCAGCAATTCACAAATCAATGCATTCTCCAGGTAAATAAGCTCATTATTCAACCTTGTCAACACATCACTTGAGATAATCTAATGTCCTTTTATATGAGGCCTTAAACTACTTTATTTAGTCAGGTCAATTTTCCAAGCTTTTGCCGATTCATGGCATCACTGACTTGTCCAGACTAAATACAGTGGTTTAACACCCCACTTGAAAGAACACTAGATTATCCAGTATGCTAAGTCTGAAGGATGACATTCAAGCTTACGTCAAGATAAGTTTAGCACTCGTAATACAGGAGTTTGAACATTTCTACACTAAGATAATGATGTCATATTCAACAACCATGTTATCCCCAGCGTCATTTCTTAACAGAAAGCATTCCGACTGATAAGTACTACATGTAGGACTTGTAGCTGCCATGCATGCCATGCCATGCCTAATCACGTGTGTTATTTTGTTAGTTCATGTTACATTTTGCAAAAGCTGGATATATATACTCCCTGCATTATACATGTATACAAACAAAATTACCTTTTGAATGGCTCTATCTGATAATTCCTAAAAATAAATAACAATAAAAAAAAAACAGTAAGATAAATTTTAAGTAACAAAAGTGACGAACTTCACTTAAAAATGGACAGATACTGTATTTTTTCAATTATAAGATGCACCATTGACTTTCAGACATAAGTGTATCAAGTTTACAAACTGAAAATTTGTCCTTAATACTTGGTTATAAGACGCAACCTGAATTACAGGACAGTTGTTAATTACACTAACTTCGATAACAACAATATGCTTTCAAATTTGCTAATTATGGTCCCAAACAAAAGCGAAAAAGTCACAAATTACAATGTACCAAACAACAGTGAAATGAGAAACACTTCAAAGTCTTACCCACAGTTTAAGCTCTTTAATAGATATATTTATTTGAAAAAATTATTGCAATGACTAACTTTGACAAGTCTTGACAAGCTGATTCTGCCACAATGTTCAGTGTCTTCCAATTCACTGGCAGTCATGGTTTCCTCTTCGGGTGTTTGCCTTTGAGAAATAACACAGATATAAAACAAATGAACAAAATTTTCATAAACACGAAAAGCTCTCATGCTCTTTTAACTGGAATATACATTGATATTTAAGACTTCATGGAAAAGCAAAAACACATCAACAACAAATGGCAATAGAGCGGTCGGTTTAGTGGCTAAATTAATTAGACAATAACTTTGGTTGTGGTTTTGGTTTTACTTCGGTTTGAGATCGGCTGAGTAGTCTAATTGGTAAGTAATTGGTTTGGTTTTGGTTTTACGACACTGAATTGAAAATCGCTCTAAGTTACAGTTGAATGTGTACTATTATTAAAAACTGGATCACTGGATAATGCAATTCAAGTGTTTTCATTGGTTTAGCCATCATGTTATATGAGTAATTATACCATGCTCTATAAATATTGCAAGTTGCGCGTAATTTTTTGGTGTATTTCTGCCTTTATTTTATTTTAGTTCTCTATATTTTGGGAGTGTTTTTCGTAAAACAACAATCCCGCTTGCGCTTGTTGGATATGAGATGATTATAGCCAACTTGGCACTACAGGCCTTGTTGGCTATCTACTATCTCGTATCCAACGTGCACTCATGGAATAGTTGTTAACTATTATTCAAATTAATCTAGACACGACAACTACTCATGAGTTTCACAGCTAGTGGTTTAGGCAAAGGAACAGTACAATTCCAGTGAATTGAGCAACGTCAATGGCATGGAAGTCATGACACTACAGCAAGCCAATACAATTTCACTATGTAGAGTATAAAAAATCACTCAGAATTGCTTCATACCCAGTATGTAGCTTTACTATGTTACCTAGAACTAGGATCCATCTCACATCAGTATCATCCTAGCAACAGAGCTCTGAGGGTCCACATATGGGCTGGGCGGGATGCGGGATTTGGCATTTTTTCGTGGTGATAATTTGAGATTCGAGCCAAAAACAGAAGCGGGAGTGGGATTATTTCTGTGGGGTTGGGATGCAAGATTCACAAGCGGAACAGAGTGGGATACGTGACTTCATAAATTGACCAGCCCAAAAACTGCGAGCTGGAGGGTAGAAATGAACCTTATGTACATATAGCAGATTTCCAGACAAAAAAGGTGGGATGGCAGGATTAACAGGAAAAAATGGGTGGGAAAGCGGGATCTCAGAACACTATTGTGGACCTTCAGCACCAGCTATCTACTATTTGGGTTTTCAGGAAAATGGCTAGTCCTATGTACATATTCTATGAACAGTCAAACGTATCGCTTTATTATATAAAAACCAATGAAATACCAGGTGAGCTTTCGCGTGAAAGCATGACATCTTCACATGTGAAAAGATCACTGTTGCTACGGTTACACAATAAATGGCATCTTTCGCAGCAAAAGCAAAACAGTTTGGGATTCCACTGGTGTTTATATAATAAATAACACAGGATTAACAGGAAAAAATGGGTGGGAAAGCGGGATCTCAGAACACTATTGTGGACCTTCAGCACCAGCTATCTACTATTTGGGTTTTCAGGAAAATGGCTAGTCCTATGTACATATTCTATGAACAGTCAAACGTATTGCTTTATTATATAAAAAACAATGAAATACCAGGTGAGCTTTCGCGTGAAAGCATGACATCTTCACATGTGAAAAGATCACTGTTGCTACGGTTACACAATAAATGGCATCTTTCGCAGCAAAAGCAAAACAGTTTGGGATTCCACTGGTGTTTATATAATAAATAACACAGGATTAACAGGTAAAAATGGGTGGGAAAGCGGGATCTCAGAACACTATTGTGGACCTTCAGCACCAGCTATCTACTATTTGGGTTTTCAGGAAAATGGCTAGTCCTATGTACATATTCTATGAACAGTCAAACGTATTGCTTTATTATATAAAAAACAATGAAATACCAGGTGAGCTTTCGCGTGAAAGCATGACATCTTCACATGTGAAAAGATCACTGCTGCTACGGTTACACAATAAATGGCATCTTTCGCAGCAAAAGCAAAACAGTTTGGGATTCCACTGGTGTTTATATAATAAATAACACATTACATGGCCACTCGGATATACAAGAGAAACTTCGTCTCTCTGTGCGGCCATGTATTATTATCCTTTACGATATAGATAAAACCCTGCATGTGCTCTGATTGGTCAAAACCAAATCAAAACCCCATGTTTTATCAGAGTATAAAACAAAGAAAAAGCTTGTTTTATTGTTTTTCGGCACATTACCTCTATATCATAAAGCAAATGAAGAAGCCTAAGCCTTGTATTACACTGTGATAAAACACTGCGCACATTTGAGAACACCTGAAAAATGTAGAAAACAGGAGCCTGCGGCTCATGTTTTCTACACTTCCCTTATGTTCTCAAATGCCTGTCGTGTTTTATCACAGTATAATACACGGCTTAGGCCTCTTCATTTGTTAACCACATCTTTTTTATACCTCCCTGAACTGACTGAGGAAGAGGAATCTTTATACATGGTTTCTTTCCCAGTTGGCGTTGAGGTAACTATATATATGAAAAAATGAGAACAACAAATAGGTATCTAAATCTTCACTGGAAATGCAGTTCACTTCCCTATAGACAAAAAATGGTATGATGGGGGAAATTTACGTACCGTGTGGAGCAATTACCGCCCTATCAAGTGATGGTGTGGCTGACAAGGGAGCCACAAAGGATCCAGATGCATGCATATATGGTGATTGATCGTGGTCACTAATGGGAAACACAAGGTAAACTCATTCCAATCCGTTATGAATAGCACCAAGTTTAAATCATAAATAAAAGATTAAACATATATCTTGCAAGTCAGTCTCACCTCGAGGGTTTTTGTGCCGATTCATAATGATCCATGAGAAAATCAGCAAGTTCTTTGTCACTCGACATGTTTAACTTTTTCCGCAGATCACGCCAACGCTGAAAAGAACCCAATAAATTTACTTTCAAGTAATCCCTCTTCGCATAGGACAATTTTCTTCGCCTTTTCTTTTCGTCGTCTGACAAAAGCCGCCAATTTCCTGCGACAGAGGACGTGTCTGCCTGAATCTCCCTACAGTTGGTTCCATCAGCAAGAGTTTCTGGAGTTTGTGTCTGGGACACGTTCAGAAACATTTCTTGTGATGTAGACACGACATTAGCCAAAGGTTTGAAGGAAGAAGTGGAAGTACCTCGTTAAAAGGTGGCGAAGAAGGAGCGAAAAATATTTGCAATGCAAATGAGTCCCAGGGTCACCTGTCGTTCTTAGCTGTCGACCCGGATATCGCTCAGTTAGTACGCGCGCTGTGATTGGTGATTGATTAAAGTTGTTTTTGTTGCCTTTATGGCCACGTCTTCGCGCGTATTTTTGCAAGTAAAACTTTAAAACATTCTTTTACTTCTGAAATTGCAGTAGAAATGTAATTTAATAGATATCTTTGCTAACCTCGTTTTCTCGGTCCGTACTGTAAGTTACGGATCCTCATTTTTTTCCCCTTCGATTTGTGGCCCGCGGCCATAAATCGATGACGGCTCTCGAACTTGGTTAGTAATAGGTATGCATTCTTAGGTAACTAAATATTCTCAGAAATATCCACTTGTTATTTTCTAACTAAAACCTTTGCATTAGTGCTTCTATCGAGTTACTTTTGAACAATGGGAGCATGTATGTTTCATTATGGAGGAATTTACTGAAACTTTCTCTCCGTGAGCCAATTTTTAAGGAGGTATGGAACAGGAAGCGGGGGAGGGGGGAGGGGGGGAGAGACAGAGAGAGAGAGAGAGAGGAGTTTTTAAGCTAAACTGTCCGACCTATTTCCATTGGCAACAACGCTAATTTGAAAGGGAGGATGATCAAGTTGTCTACGCATGGTAAAAAAAAGGACACAGTTGTGCGCGTTACGATTTGGCGTGATGATCCGATCTGGCACCTCTTCCTTATATATTAAGAGTGTATTTCTTAGTAGAAGTCCGTAATCCAGTTTCAATATCCCCCTCCAGCTAGTGTCCCTTTCTAAATAGCGACCCCTTACATAAAAACCTGGCATATTGCAATTGTCAGTTGAGTAACAGTGCCGGATCCGGACCTTGAGCTAAGGGTTGGGTGTGTGTGTGTGTGGGGGGGGGGGGGGGGGGGGGAGGGTGTGCGGGCGGTGTTGATTTGCTTGCCCTGTCGGCTTTTCTTCCTTATGTGATTTTGTCTTTTTTACCTAAAGTAGCGGGGGGGGGGGGGGGCTCCCCTAGATCCGCCACTGAGTAAGGCGCGACGGAGCTTTGGTGACGAACACGTTATTGCCACGGGCAACTTTCCTCGTTTCCAATGGTATCAATATCGTCGCCTGCAATTTTGCGCGCTTTGCTGCCAATGACGTCAAAGGCTGATAAGTTACCACTGGAAACGGAGCCAGTTGCCCTTGACAACAACACAAGTTGAACGTTAAATTGAACGTTAAAACCTGGTCATCAAACTTTCGTCACGCCTTACTCAACTGACAGGGATTGACCAAAAAACCTTCACAGTGCACTCCGTAATTTATTCATGTAATTTCATAAGAACCGTTTTGTGAAGGTTTAAAGATGATTTCCAGTACGTACTGCGCACTCTCGAGAGATTGTTTGCGTTTTTTGTTTTGTTTCATGTAAGACATCACAGAATGTAAACATTTCGCAACTACTTCATTGAAGAAAATTCAAAGTTTCAAAACAACCGACATTATGGATGCGAAGCGGTTTATGCTTCGTTTTCACTCATGTCACTTGATGAAATAACTTCGCAGCTGTAAGAATCAATGAAACTGTTGGAAAAGGAATTTGAAAGGACTCAAAGATAACGCATGTGGTTCGTAACGAATAACATCGATTCGCATTCCATCGAGTGGGATTTATAAAGTTTATAAATATTAAGGTGCTGAGACTGCGCAGTACGGACTAGAAATCATCTTTAATCTTCAGACTTGTATTCAGCATGTGAAGGATTATACAACTTCTTTTATTAAAAACTGGGTCATTGGATAACGCAATTCAAGCTAAATTTTCATTGCCTTAGCCATCATGGTATATATAAACAATAGCACCCATTTAGCGAGGAAATATATTTGTCCGAGGACATCCGCTCTCTGAGAAGCGAACAGTTTCCCGCGAGCGTATCTCAAAGAAAACTTGTGAGCTTGAGGAACTGATATGTGCGCGGACAAATATCCGAGCATATTTTCGCGCCAAATGGAGGCTATTGTGTTTTAAAATTATCCTTCAAATATTTTTCGCAACACGCGCGGTTTTGAAAATTAGGGAATATCACTCGAATATTCTCCAGTTTTGGTTCTGTTCCCTAGTTTAGCTCGTACTTTTAACTAGCCGGGGCTGTAATCATTCAAAACCCCACACCATTTATGTCTAACAAAGCAGCGAGAGTTTAAAAATGTAACTTTATTTGCAGCAGCATGTATATTAATCATTTGTCACCGAGCCATTTTTACATCTTGTTCGCGGGTGTTAAAAGACTTTTCATTCAAAACAAATCAAGGCAAAAATATAAATGATTTAAAAGATCGACCAAACGCGACAAAGTCCAACGTTCTTAGACAAAGTGGCATTGCCATTTCACGAGAAAAAAAAGAATACATTCCTGAGTATTGATAAAGCAGTGCTCTTCATTCTAGTCCAAACAAATCACGTCAGGATCTTTGTCGTTTTTGTCTCCAGTCTTGGCAGTTTGTGTTTGATCAGGTTCCACTTGTGGATCCTGAGTCGTGGCTTGACTCTGTCCAGGCGAGGAAACGCGCGTGTCTGTTGAGGAAGGCGAGCTGGGATTGGAAGAGGCATCGGGCCTGATTAATCCCATAGCTGAGGCCTCTCTGCGTATAATAGAGGTGATCTGGTTTTCCACCAGAGTAGTTGCCTTCTTACTCAGCATCTTACCTATGCCACTCTGCACGGCAGAAGTGGGAGGAGTAGCGCTGCGCTGAGCCTCGGTACCAGTCTTGCCTGTGCTCAGGCTATAGACGCTGTTAATGACAGGAGTCAAGGGTGTGGAACTTACAGGTCCCGCCCCTGGGTGGGGCACTGAGGTCGTCACGGTGGTCATGACTGGTTTGGTAAGAAGTGTGGTGACGTACTGTGTTGGTGTAGGCGAATTCACCTGATGACTGATCAGCGGAGAGCTTGCTTTCGGCACAGACTGTACCAGCCCTGGCTTCACCAGACTGGGTGTTGCGGTAGACGCGGGAAGCAGCAGAGTAGTGGGAGGGGGAGGCCGAACTGTGATGGTCGCAGTACTGCTTGGCATGGGGGGTTGGTAGTATACTGGGGGTACATTGAAGCGGTAGGAAGGTCTTGGCTTGATGTTAGGAGCAGGTGGTAGGACGGTTCCTCCAGACAGCACCAGGGGTTGGACCTTTGGTTGGATAGGAACTGAACCCACCGCTGGGATGGGGGCAGGCTGGATTAAGTTTCCAGATATCGTAACGTTGGGTGGTGGACCTTCACGTTTGGTAAGACGACTCAGGATTCCCCTCTCGGACATGTTAAGCCGAGCTGTAACGGGCGGCATTCGGACAAGAGCCGAAGGGAGCCGATTGACGTCCGACTTCATGTCAGATAGGAGCTCCTCAAGCTGGTTAAGTACTGCAAAACAAACGAAACAACACTTATTAAACAAAACTCGGGTAACTTGTTAACTTAAACTTGCAGTCTTCATCGAGTTAAGATTCATAAGTTTGGGCAAAATTGCTGACTGTAATAGGGACGGGATGGAAATGGTAAACTCTTCAAACTCTTCTCCATGTCGCTGTTCACATCTTTCGTCATTAGAAAACGACTTTTCATATTGAAGGCATCTTGCTATATACAAATTGACTCCAATTATTCAAGGACTTAGTAACAACCAGGCACGTGAGGGAGAAACTAAGGACGTCGATGATGAACTCATATCGCTACAGTAAGATATCCGTACCTATTGTCGGACACTTCAAACCATTGATCACCAGCTCACCAAAATAACCTCGATTGGCAGTATATTTCTTGTTCTGATTTTATTTTTGGGCTCTGTTAGGTTAGGTCGCGAAATGCGAAATGTGTCTAAATTTGCGCGTGCAACTGGCCCAGAACTCCACGCGCACCGCGTTCAAAACCAGAGGTACAACAGCATTTTTGTAATCATTGCGTGAAGTTTTTCTTTTGTGATCTGGCACATTTAGGGGTATAAAAGGGTTTGTCAGTAGGTAAATTATGCACGATAACGGCAGCAGAACGCAGAATTTACTTGCAATAATCAATTCTTGTGCAAAATATTTTCTCTATATATTCAATACTATACCCCGTGTTTTACTATAACTGATATACAGAAAGGACCTATTTTGACGTTTAACGTAAATTCTGTTACGGATAAACTAACAACTTTGTCTTCAGTGTTTGAACAACGACTACTGGAAGACCTTAAAATCCCATATGGCGGCTTTACGTAATCTTCCGAAATCAACTTCAGTCTAAATGTACAAACTGGCCTTCGACAAACGGTAAATGGTAAAAACAACCTGTAGATTGTGCGCACTACAAGCCCTATTTCTTCAACTCTATAGAAACTCAATGGGGGAGTGATTCTTTCTTCCGTCTTAAAATTGGTGACTAAAAAACGTGCAAGATAAAGTTTTCTGATAAACTTGTAAATTCTCACAACTGATTCAATCCTTCAAACGTACGAAACTCGATGCGTGTAGTTCTCTTGAATTCATCAACTTTTATTGTTGCTAGCAAAGAGATAAGCATTTCGTTGTCTTCTTAGAGAAAACGCGACAAAACTACGAATTTACGCTCTTACATTGGCAGTCAGTTCTTGGTCAGTTTCTCAGATACACTGGTAAATTTAAACAACTGTATTAAAGCCAATAAGCTGTTAAAAAAGAAAATCAGTCCTCGGAGATCTCATGAAAAAACAACAAAGTCAAACTGTCACTTAATGTTGATGAGAAAAAAAATGATCGACACGGTCGCCAAGGCCGTCTAGTACAAGCAGGTTCGTACACTTGAAGTAGTACCAGTCATCGCAATAACCATACTCCATTTATGAACTCCTGTCTGAATCCTACTGTCCACCGCACTTCGCACAGGAATATCCGGGCACCTCATCCAAGTAACACCCTCTCACTCTGGCTCTTGTTTGTCTACGCATTCGTTTATTTTTTTTCTCCTTTCACAAGTCTTTTTTTTCCCTTATTTCTTATTTTTCTTTCAAGTATCCTTGCATTAGTTGCAGCATTATGTCGCAAAGGTGGACATCTCGGTTCCAGAGAGTGTAGAAATCACGTGCGGCTAGGGCCTGAGAATTCTGGGGAATCAGTTCCTGCTATTGACGGTTGAAAACTTTCCTTTGCACCCATTCCACGACCCAGACAGCTACAGTAACCTGAACCCTTACAGGAAGGAGCAAGACAAAGTTAGTTTACGAGGACACACGGTTTCTTGCCTGCCTGTCTGCGTCAACAACACCTTGAAATTATTGTAAACTTCGTCAGGTGTTTCATTTTCAAACCCACGGCGAGACCTTTTCTTTTGCTCCCTCTCAATTCGCTCTTCGACAGACACCAAGGCATCAGTTATGTTGCTGAACGGGCAACTTCCCGGAAACTGAGAACAGTGACCCTGGATAAGTCCTGGTATGAGACGATGCGATGACAGGACTTGATGGAGCACTGACTGGTGACTGTAATTCAGGCTTGGACTCTTGCAGTGTCCACCGTTTCGTTCTGGGAAGCACGCTTCGAAACTTCTGGATGGCGTTTCAGGAAATTTTGCCACCACTTCTCCGACACACATCCCTTTTTCACCTCTTTTCCTCGTTTTTCCGCCATATGGGTGGCCAGGCGCATTACAATGTCCTTTCTCTTTGCATATCCATGTTTACTGACAAGCGTAAGATAAAAGGCTGCTAGCTCGGCCTCCTCAGCAGGGTCGAGAAGTGTTTCAGGGCCATTCTTTTTTCCATGTTCTACCCTCCCATTAACACGATTGCCAAGGCTAGATTTTGGGACATTATATTCGGCCGCTGCTTTACGAATTGAAAGTTTCCCACTTCTAACACTTTGAACTGCAGCAACCATGTCCTGTTCTCTCCATAACAAGTTTTTGGAACGAGGCATTGTGTCTGAGGATTAAAATTAGAACCCTTTTGTCAGCCTCCCGGGTTGTGTCGATGTATATCAAGTTTATATTATTTTCTGTATGTTTTGTTTCCACAGATGCGTTCTCAAACAGCCCATATCTCTCCTACGCGGACGGTGCCCCTTAATACCTATTATAGGCTATTATAGTTATTTTTAGACCGTTCCTACCCTCAAAGAAAACATCTCCGTAACGGGCGTGGTACCATTATCCGCGGGAGGACTGGGTACCTTGTCTAAAAATAACTTGCGAGGTTCCTTTCATCTTCTTTTGAGATTGACAGTTCATACTGATCTTCATAAAGGTCAAGGCGAACATTGAGCTGTCCGACAGTAGGTTGTGCGGACCTAAACGAGAACTAGAGCCCAGATCAGCCGCACGGGACACAAAAACGATATGATGAAGGCTACGCAGGCGATCTTTAGTTTTTTCGCTCATTGCATAGGATTGTTACCCCTCGCGTAAGAGAAATTTGAACGGAAAGAAAACAAGCGCCACTTTGCCGCAAGTAAGAAAATTGTTGTAGTTTTATAGAACGGAGAGAAACGAGACAAGACTCGGTAGGTGCAATGACATTTATTTGCTTTAACCTGCAAGCCTTTTTTTTTTTTAGGCTGCTTTTTTTTGTTTTTACATGCTGGTAATCATTTTCTCATTTGTCTGACATTGGGCAGTATCTGAAATTAGGGCGAATACCTTATTTATCAACAGTTCCTACTCATCGCGAAGATTTTTGCATGGGTTAATTTGCCTGAGGAAACAGGGGAGGGGGCACTAAAACGCAATGGCACGTGACAACACTTAGTGAAATCCCTCAATCTCTACAATGAATGAAACTGTACCTACAAATAACCACGTGGGATCAGAAGTGCCCCCTAAATGCCCCCCATCCCCCACCACTAATAATGACGTGGAGAAATAAGTGTATCCAGCACTAACCTTTGTGAAGCACAGCATTGGCCGGCTTGTTCCCTGCTAGGGACTCCTTGGACAAATGTTGATGACTTTCCGCCAAACACTCCAGCTCTGCAAACCTGTAAGAGAAATCCCAACAGTGATCTCCTTAGACCTTCAGTACAATGGAAAACAAGCAAGCAAGCAAGAAAGCAAGAAAGCAGGTGACGAGAATAAAGAAATTCACCAAGAAGGGATCTAGACTTAAGGAAAAAACACCCAAGTCTCTGAGCTAACACTAAAGGGTATTTATGATAGTTCGTTTTCTCCCCGAGAGTTAAGGTGACTGTTCAAGGTTTGGAAAGTAAAGATGATCTCCCCAGATTTTGGTTTAGTTGACATCCGAAGTGTCTTTTTTTTCGCCTCCTACGTAGAAGTAAGCCACGTCACCGACAATGCTATTTTTTGTGAAGTTTCACGTTCGTCATGCCTCTTAATCTTCTTCAGCCGTAGCCAGCCGTGTTAATCTTCCGTTTATTTTTACTTTTTTGGTTCTTTTGTACCTTAGAAAACCATTATTTTCCCTTCACTTTCAAAGTATGTTCGCACACCACAAAAAATGGCTTAAGTTTTCGTGACATAGTTCATTCAGTTGGAAGTTCTTTGCACTGTTTAACTCGCATACGCAGAGCAAGACAGAAGCAGATGAGTTTACCTTGCATTAAGAGCCATGGCTGGGTGGTTAGCATCTTGCCTGAGCTTCATGGAGTCAGCTCTTCTCAGTTGTTCCTCTATCACTAGCGCCTGCTCTAACAACTGAAAACACACCAGCGGTTACTCGCACAATGGCATGCGAAAAGAACTAGACAAGAGACCTCAGGCTGATAAACCAGAAAAACCGCGCGAAAAAAACAAGGACTTTAGTCAGACAAATAACAGCACAAACTTATATTTTATCTGACCCTTGCTACTTCAGAATCGTGCATCATGCAGAACTACAAGTCATATGGGATAATTTTTTGGGGTTCTTGCACTGGAACCGATAGCCATCTTATCCCTTAATGAAAAACTCTATTACAGATAAACAGCAATTATAGAACTACAAATTGTTATTTAGGATAACTATGAAATTATCTAATAATATCATTCAAGACATTAGGACTATGTTAGCCACAAACCTTAAAACGTCGTGCGATGAACCGGTTCTTGTATTCCAGAGTAACTACAACAAAAACAAGTTCAGTGAATAACTGGTCATTATAACAAGACTGAAATAGCCGACAGAGCAATTGACTCAAATCAGTCAATCAAAATACTTTATTTAGAATTACACCGCGCAACTGCTAGTCCTAAACAGTTCTTTTTTGATCATAAAATCGTGTGTAATACTTCTCTTACTGACCAAGCTTACTAGTGGCCGTGGAGGCAGGATATTGGCCCTCGGTCGTTCCTGCACTGACCTCACTGCACTCCTTCCATACTATCACGACTTAGGACCCGTATTCTCCCACATGATACTCGCACTTGGTCAATATTAAAAAGGTATATTCATTCATAAGTGTAAAACACTGAGGACTGAGTTTGCTCATAGTTCAGAGGACGTCGTGGTTAATGGTGAGGAAGTAGAAGACGTTGAGGAATTTGTTTACCTAGGTGCTACAGTAAACAAAGAAGGAGGAGGCAGTAGAGATATTACGAACCGACTGCAGAAGGCACGTGGAGCATTTCAGAGACTAGGGAAGGTATGGACAACCAGAGGAATAGGAAGGAGAACCAAGATACGCCTATTCAAGACTTTAGTTCGACCGGTCCTGCTATATGGCTGTGAAATATGGAAGATCATTAAAGCTGATGAACGAAAACTGAACAGTTTCCAATGCCAGTGCCTGAGACGGATACTGAGAATTAGATGGCAGCAAAGAATTACAAACAAGAGAGTGGTTGAAATGGCAGAGGTCAATGACATAAGCTGCGAGGTACGACGAAGAAGGTGGAACTGGTTGGGACACGTACTCAGGAGAGAGGGTGCGGACGACTGCTTCACAGCATTAGAAGGTCGAACAGCGAGAGGGAGGCCAAAGACAACTTGGAGAAGGACGGTGGAGAAGGAAAGAAACAAGGCGGGGTGGAAGAGCTGGGAAGTAGCCAAAGCGGTGGCATGGAACAGGGAGTGTTGGTCGGAAAGCGTGACGGCCTTATGCGCCTACTGGCGCGAAGAGAAATGATGATGATGATATTCATTCATGCAATTCGTATTATGATTTAATTTTTGTAAAAGTAAACCGCGTGCTCTTGCTGGCTGCCTATCAAGTTTCAACTGGGATATAAACAAGCTCATCCCGTCAGTTTTACATCGTCATTCTCGGATTGGATCGTGAACTTTTACTAGCAAACCAAGCCATAACTACTAATTATTAACAGAGGCTAGTGTAACAACTCACCATTCTTGAAAGGCTCGTTAACCACTGAAAACTTGCGATCATTAGCAATGTCCTGCCACCGACCATAGCCGTGACTAACAGAGTAATAGGCAGTCAAGGAGAGGTTCAAAATAAATTAATCAAATTATCACAACATAAAACGACACACGATACAGGTTTCCGTTTACGAAGTTGGTTTTTGTGGTATTTGTATTTTAAGAATGACTAATTCGTGAAGTCAGCCCTACTGACCGATAGCTTGAAAATAGTTTGTTATGAGTTAGATTTGTAACCAGGCAAATACCAATGGCTCCTGACTACATCCCGAGCTCACTGTCACCTTTACTTATCATCTTTTGATTCGATGATTGGTGTCACACAAGGCCTCACATCCCAAGGTACCCAAGTTTACGTTTTATGATACTTTGCCACATACATGTACTTAACCTAAACCAAGCTAAAACTACAGCTATCTCATCCAGGCTGCCCCCAAGAACGGAATGAGAGATGCGACGACGCAGTAATACAGTATACAAAGATCTCTCTCTGATTAGCCCCTCACCTAACTTCGCCAATCACACATACCATACCCATCCCACACACCTGCACTATCAACCTGTTATGGTTTCCCTTCGGAGTGAAGGAAGTGAATACTGGCACGTTTCTCATGCTATAGCCACACCCCCCCTCCAGATAACTACGTATGTTTGCTGAGGATACGTGACAACTCCCGCTAGCAGCCAGTAATCATGGCATCTCCACCAGATGTCGTCACACTTTCTCTTCTCCTCCACCTCCCACAGCGTGTGTAGCTCCGTGAACCCTCCATCAGCAATGTTAAACATGAATCGACGCCGATCTCCAAGCACACTGCTGCCAGCCTTGTAAGTCACAGTCGTCTTGTCGGGGGATTTCTCTGATTTTTGAGTCGTGGCAGTGTCAGATTTCACCTCAGATTGCTCCGTTTTTGGAACCTCTTCAGACTTTTCTGATGTTTTCTCTGTTGTCTTCTGATCCGATTCAACTGTCTCGCTATTTTTCTCCTGCTTTTGATTAGAGTCCGTTTTCTCAGAAGGCTTTTCGCTACCTTCATCAGATTCGGATTTTTCAGATTTCTTCTCGCTCTCCTCAAGTGGCTCCGTTGGTTTGTCCGATGTGTCATCCGTCTCCATTGGCTCTGAAGCCTTTTCGGAGGGATTTTCAACTTCCTTAACCGTCTCTGGCTTTTCACCTTTTTCCTTCTTGTCCGATGAATCCTTTTCAATATCACCTTTAGATTCTCCTGATTCTGTTTTGGTCTCTTCCTCACCCTCGTCGACTTTCGCTTCACTATCATCTCTCTTTTCATCAGAAGCAACATTATTGTCATCATTCTTTTCACCAGAATCAACATTGTTTTGGTCCAAAGTTTTATCAGAGTCACCGGTTTTATCAACCTTTTCATCACTGTCACCACTGACTTCCTTTTGTTCAGCATGTTTGCCATCTTCAGCTGCCGTTTCTCCTTTTTCCTGATTGTCCATGGGCTCTGTTTTGTCAGATATTTCGCCTTCATCCCGATCTTTTGGGCTTGCCTCGTTCACGCTGGGCGGGTCCACCTCCAATTTAGACTCTTTTTCCGTGTTAGAATCACCTATCAAATGATACAGATAGATTAGCATACATTTACCCAAGAGCCGAAATGGCGGCCCCTCTACATGAACATGTACAATTCAAAATAAGCGCACGCTCTTGATTATCTACTCAAACCAAAAATTTTCAAAGGAAAGCTAAAATGGATTTTAAGATTCGTTAATGCCACAGTCTTACACTGCAATTGAAGATTTCTTTAAACATATATTTTGTGAAACACCACATCTTATGCTTAACACTTTAATGACAAAGGTCTCGAGACAATATCAAGAATGCTCGCTTTAGTGGTGAAACATAGTCAAAGTCGACAAGTGAATTCCTTTGTGATGAATTTCCAAGATAAACTGACTACTGCTTTAAAACTAACTACCGTCAGTTTGGTCCTGTTTATCTTCATCCACTGCATCTTTGCCATCTTCACTTTTATCTGGGGTAACGCTTGCTGCTTCGCCATTTTCTTGTTTCACAGCATCTTTGTCTTCTTTGTCGCTTGTTTTAACTTTAGATGCAAGAAGATACAAGAAGTTAGTAACTTAGCATTATCTAAATAACCTGCCTAAGCTATAGGTTTGAATTTCTCTCCATACTTCATACCTGCTTCATCTTTGTCGACCTCCATCGGCTCGGGTTTGATTTCTTCGGCCTGGTCTTTCTTTTCTGGTTTTGTCTCCGTTTTTACCACTTCCGGTTCAGCCTTCTTGCTGTCGACTTCCGCTACAGGCGTGGAAACACGTGATGATGTCTTACTTGACGGCTTGTCTGTCAAACTGTCTTCCTCGGGATAAGCTTCCCAGCCATTGATATGAGCAAACTCTTCCACCTGTCGACACACATGACAAAACAGAAGCAATTATCAAAGGATATTTTCATCTATTCTGATCATCGTGTCGAAAAGCTCGAGAACAGACGAGATCTTCGAGAAACCAAGAACATAAGTCAGTAACGAAGTGAGGATGGTGAACGATAGTGACGATGGAAACGGTTTGCAATATGAACAAAACTTGAAAAGGCCAAGCCTACACATACAGGCTCGCTTTAGTATCGGAAAAAAACTAGATTAAAACATTTTTCTGGCACTTTCACCACTTTTCTTCATCACGTCTGCTGTGTCAATAACACCATTCAGAAGGCACATACGTAGTTTAAACTGACTCAACACGTGTTAAGATACATTCATCCTTCCTTGCGTACATACCGAACAGAGCGCAATTTTAGCAATAACGATTTTGAAGCTTGATTTCCAAGTAATACTAGACATGCAAAAATATTTTTACTCTTCGCGAATGTTTCATTTAACCATTCTCGTGATGATTAGAAGGAAGTTGTTTTGGGGAGCCAACGGTGTGTGTTTATTTCACTGTCTCAGTTATAGGTTAATATTTCTCGTTGTTTGAACAAATTAGCGTATAAAAAACACGTAAAACAATGGTTGGGTTAAAAAAAATTGCAAAACTGACATCAAAATTCTCGCTAATCCTGGGTTAGCTTAATCGGGCTCTGAACGACCCGGCCCAGAACGTAAGTTAGGATTGGTAGATGGCGCATACCTTCTTCCTTATAAGGCTCATGATGCCGATCCTGGTTAGTACTTGTGTTCTCTGTATTCCTTCACGAGGCACTCCGTCATTAAACGTCTCTCTGTTGTCCGTACCAGGCTCACATAGGTGACGCAGAAACATGGCCACATACGCCCTGCAGAACAATGACACAATAGGTTGCATTTTAACAAACAGAAAAGAGACCTAGACATATGTAGTCACCCTGTGACCAAAATGTTGTGGTGATAGTAAAAGACCTTGCAATCTGGACTGGAAGTTGGCAGGTTTGAGGAAAATTGAGAACGCTTTAACGCCTTCGCTTACACGAGGTAGAGACTTAAACGAACATGCTTTACTCACTGAAATGCTTTCTCTGATTTTCCGCGGAGATCTCTCGCAAACCTAGGAAAGAACAAAGTTAAACTCAGGAAAATACCAACAAATGTCTTCTTCTTAAGGGGAAAAAAATCACGAAACTAACAAGGAGCTCCAATGAAGGTTTTAGTAATAATAAAACAGGAAAGGTATTTATTCAAAAGTACGTCCTACCATTGGGATCTACGAGAACCCTTAGGAGAGGGCAAACCATATCTCATGACTGCATTCAGGAATGCCTTCCGCTGTCGCAGGTTGAAGCCATACACCTGAACAAATAATTACATGACCTTATCAGTAAGATGATAGTGAACGTAAGTTAGAAATAGTTAGGAATGAAAAGGACTTTTATGATACACAACACACCACTTAAATGGCTTCTTTAATTGATGGTTTGATGGTTTGACATTTTCTGGCTTGGTTCATCATCAGTCTTAGAGTTGATAATGTACACGGAACGTATGTTGTTGAATTGCTTTGGCCAAGGGCTAGGGATACTCCACAAAAGCAACAATCAAGTGTTGACGACCAGATAGTGACACTGAGTTGAAACCGAAAATTAACTGGCTCGATATTCTCTCAAACAATCAATATTCTGTAACAAATGAAGCATATTTCAATGGATTCCCCTTAAAGAAGAAATCCGTCAAAATTTGTTTAACAAGCTACCCTTAAAAGAACCGATCCCTCAGGCAATTGACAAATTTGACACTATACCTCCAAGTTGCCTTGAACCTTTGCCAGAAGAGGAGGAGTAACATCCCTATCAGAAGCGCCTCGACCACCCCTTCGTTGACGACCTGCAGTGGAAACTACACGGTGAGAATCAGCAGTAAAACAACAAATGAACAACATCTGTATGGATGCGCGTTACCTTCAGTTTTCTGGTTGAATTCTTCATCAGATTCCTCCTCATCAACATCACTGTACCCATCGTCTTCGTAGTCTGACAGATTATTGGTCCAAGCTACAAACACAAAACGTACTGTCGCTCACTAAAGATAAGCCATTGGTTGAAATGTGCCTGAGCTCGTTACGTTTAGCCGCAACAAACATTAAACAATGGTAATACTCAATATTTTATGCAGAAAGATGTTGAATCTTTTTTCCTTGTTCTCATTTTAAGGGGGAATGTAATCGGTTCTTCTTATTTGAAACCATTTTACAGTGTAATTCGAAATAATTGAATGGTTACGTTGAGAGACACGAAAGAGGCGACAACAAGTAGTTTACACTTGGATATGAGTGGTTAAGACTGGGGAACTGCCCTTGTCTTTCCATTTATTGCACGCCGGGTTTCACTAACTTTAGGAATAAGCACACATGTTTCATATTACCTGATTCTTCCTGATCTTCCATGCCTCCGTCCACATAGCTGACCTGCAAACGAAACATTTGTGAGTCAAAGCGTGAGCAAACACTAAAGGAATAGAGCAAATGTTACACTTTCTACGATTTTCTTGCAGTTGCAAGCTCTATCAATGCGGGAGTAACGAGGAGACAAGCACTGTGATAACCAAGTGTCTTTCCAAAAACAAAAGCAACAATGACAACACAACGACCCTGAACAAGCTGGGACCCAACCATTAGGTCACTGTTCCTTCACACAAGATTGGAGCCTCTCAAAATCCTCTAGAAGTTACCTGTTTTCTGATTCTCTTCCCCTTTCCAAGATGTCTTGCTTCATCTTCTTGGAACTGCTCATAGTGATGACGAAGAAGTTTCTCCCAGTAGTCAGGGTCGGCAGTCTCTGCGTCTTGCTGTTAACGAAGAAAGTTGACAGAAAAGATTAAAAAGTGGTGGCAATACTGCATACCCTGGATGCAAAGCATTTTTTATTTATCATTCTTTTTTTTTTTCTTCAAATACACAAGGTTCTAAGGCTGAACAGTCCATGGAAACACAAGAAAAGCTTCTGATCCGTTAAATGGGAATAAGACACAAACCTTGAGGACTTCAACATCTTCATCCTTCTGCTTCACCACGTAGCTTGCCACCTGATACAGAAAATTTCATATACTTTTAAGTGGCTGACAGCTGAAAAGTTCAGGGAATTTCAAAATCATCATGATTCCAACTTATATTTGATGGGAATCAGTTTACGAAATCAATTCCAGTATTTAGTCACAGTCCATTAATTGAAGGACTAGGATGTTGTCTTACTTACTGTACAACTAGATTCTCCAAACTAGCACTGACAGACATACATGGCGATCAGTGAGGAGATTTAACATTCTGATCTTGCCATTGAAGGAGCTTAGCATATCGTAAGCTACTTGTGGGGCATTGCGACTTTGTCTCAATTTAATACATGCTAAAGAGTGTATTAACCGCAGTCTTAGTGAAGATTTTCTTTCTTCCCACCACCTGTCTGCTTGACACTGTAATGATATCGTCAGGAAAAACAAGAGGTTGATCACTTACTAAAGTGATTAACTGTGTGAACTTATACTACCACACAGTCTAACAGTAAGTCTGTAGGCCATGCGGCTGGTTCGATATCGTGTTAATGTTTGCATGTTTGAATGAAGTGTCTTGATCATATCTTGACCACACACTGAATAGTGGACAAGTCACTATTAACATGCTTATAACTTGAATAATACTGTTTGAGTGATATACTACCCTGTTAGCCTAATGCTAAGGTTACAGGCCCTGTGTACTCATTATTTTAATATTGCATGTCAGAACAATGCGTTTGTACTCATGAAAATAACAATACAAACACTCAGAGTAAGAGAAGTCCTTACAAGAGCGCAGCATAAGAAATGCTGTTCTCTTGTTCTTTCTCTTTTGACATGCGAAGATCATTTTCCCAAGCTGCTGCTGTACAATATTTATTCCGAAAGACTATTAAATGTGAACTTTTTTTTGTTCTTACCTTGAAGGAAGCAAGATATTCATTGGCCATGATGTCTTTTTCTTCATCAGGTGCGTCATCATGGCTGCTCGTCCGATCCAACAACGAAAGCACAGCCTTTTCATCATAATCAATACGCCCCGAGTCACCAGAATCTGAAACAACGTGCAAAGTCACTTACAGAAGGCCTCTGGGAATTTTTCATCACGTGACAACCACGGCATACCAGTACAAGCATTAACTAAAAAGACATCATGCAACAACCAAACAGCACCCGAGTAAGCTCATCTTGCAAACTTCAGAAGAAACAACTTCAAATTTTGTTTATAAATTGAATGGGAAATGCGATTTGAAGTAATCTTGCATCAACTAACAAAAATAATGTATTCCATTGCAGAGTTCTACCATACTACATACAGCAGAGTGCACTGTGATGTTAAAACAAAGAAATGGCAGGCCAAATGAAACCCTTGCAAACCACAAGAACAAGTCTCACCTCCATCCTTGGCATTGTCATCCTTAAAAAGTTCTTGTGTACCAAATCTGAGAATGTCATTCAGCTCACTCTTGGACATCACAGCCGCTTTATTTGATCCCAGGCCGGGCCTTACCACAAGATGCGTCAGCATCATTTTCTTCTTGGCAACCTGCCGAGAAATGCAACTTTAATTTTTATGAATTTAACATTGACCGAATATTCTTAGGTTCACAACCCAGTCAGTCAACTTATTGTTCAAGGAACGGTTATTAAAGAGATTCATGAACGCCATCATTTCATTCTTTACATCAAGAGAAACATTACCTGTGTGATGCGCTCCTCGACACTGGCTCTTGTGACAAAACGATAAATCATGACCTAAAAGAACACAGAAAAGTTTTAAAACAACACAAGGTGTGTTTGTGCTCCAATAAGTAAGGGAAACCTCGACTGGGATTTGTCTCCAGTAAAGCCCAGCAGTGTTTACCTTTCACACCTACTTTCTTTTTCCAAAATATTTTTAAGAGTCAAGCAAACAATGACATATCCTTCTGCCACTTATAGTTTTAGTTAAAAGAAAATATATCGCATCCATCAGAGACAAAATGTGAAGACCACAAACCTGATGAGGTGTCAAATAAATCCAAGAACAAATGATTCATAACGTCCTGTCTGCCGGATATACTTTTTAAAACATTATTATAAAGTAAACGGAAAACAGCTTCACTGGTTTAGCTAGTTCTCCTCTTTGCAATTACTTAACATAAGCCTTTTCATTTTTGACAATTCCAAGCTCATTCCGTTCACTATTAAAGAACGTCCCACAGTTTCCAGGAGAAAAGCAAACATAAAAGAGTGGTTTACCTTGTTGTTCTGGCCTATTCTATGTGCTCTGCTGAATGCCTAAGGTCAAACAATAAAACAAAGTACTGATAAGTGGGAAAGGAACTGTATCACATACATGAATGAATTTGCAAGATTTGCACACCATCTACTGCCCATACATACCAACTTAACCAGTTTAGCTAAACTGGGTTTAGCTTTTTCCAAGTAGTCGACTACCCTTTGAAGTCATTTTGAAAAGACAAATTTCAAATCCCCTTACTTAAATATTTTTATCAAACAAATTCTTACTTTGTTATGTTGTGGGATGCATGTGTAGGGTATGAGCAACTAATTTTTAACCTTGTTTGGTTAAACCACTTTTAAACATGTTTACCATGTTGGTGTGAATATCTAGTTTCTCTTAACCATAAAACAAATTGACTTCTGTGGTCATCCCTCAATTTATTTTGGCTTTACACCCACGTTTAGGACAAATCTTTAGTTTCATTGGTAGAGGTGAATCTAGCATGTATTGCAACCTTCATAACAGTTTCATTCCATACCTGAATATCATTATGTGGATTCCAATCAGAATCATAAATGAACACAGTGTCAGCAGTAGCCAAGTTGATACCAAGACCTCCAGCTCGAGTGGACAACAAAAAACAAAATGTCTGTGCACCAGGAGCTAAACAAGAAAACAGCATGAATAAAATACCAGTGCCATGAGCCTTTTGGGTCTTAGATTCACAAACTAAGGATTACCTTATCCAGTCACTACCTCAATATGTGACAAATCAGGAACAATTACAATTATTGTGATCAGCGGTAATTGTGTGTGTGCAGGGCAGTTTTTGTTTTTAAGATTTCTGTACCTTTTTGCTTAGCAACTGTTAAGAAAAGACCCAAGCTCTGTTGCATGATGGAACTTTTTCAGGCTTTAATTCCACAACTGCTTAAGTTGTGTGCATAACTGTGATGATCAATCATGTCTTCATATCTTTCTCTGCAGTTCAATTATATGATCTTTCATATATTCATTTGCATTTTTATCATCTACAGGTATATTACGAACTCACAACATGACCAGCTCCCAGCTGGCTTGATAGCTCAGTTTGTAAGCAGTACACCAGTATCGCAGAGGTCATGGGTTCGAATCCTGTTCAGGCCTGAATTTTTTTCAGACGTCACAATTATGTCTCCATATCTTTCTCGGCAGTTCAAACATACGATCCTTCATATATCCATTTGCAGAATAGAAACTTTGGAACAACAGAGGGATGAAAATAACTGCCAACTCACCATTAAACCTATCAATACATTCCTGTCTGGCTGATCCATTAACGGTTCCATCAATTCTCTCATATTTGTAACCATGTCCCTCAAGGAAGTCTTCTAAGAGGTCCAACATTCTTGTCATCTAGTGCAAATAAATTACCGTATGTCCACTTTCATCACGAGGTTAGGTTTAACACGACAAGCTCTCATCATTAAGAAGATCAAGACTCTCTGTACATTTAAACAACCAGAGGCTTACAAATGGAAGCAATTTCATCATTTGGAAGCAAGAAGTGAGCAATATTTGCCTAAGTTATCATAAAATGCAACTTTGAAATGGCCAAAGTTTACTTATTACTATCTTCTGGAACATCGTTTTTTTCTTTCTTACCTGAGAAAAGATAAGCACTCTATGTCCCTCCTCTTGTAATTTCTTCAACATCTTTTCAAGCAGCACTAGCTTACCAGAGGCACGGGTCAAGGCTGCTGAATCAAAGTTACCATTGGCACCTCTTGGGGCTTCCTGATGACACAAAACAAAAAATTCCTTTGATAACTACTTTTAAGATAGAGGCTAGCTTTAACTTAATTAAGGGATGGTAGCTCAAAGAGAAATGATGTTTACATATACTTGCCCAATGAGTAATAGCTCAAACAAACTATTTCCTGCCTAAATTATGATTCTAAAACAAAAAGGTAAACCAAGGCAAGCACACAGCTGCTCCAAGCAAGCAAAATGTAAGAGTTGCTTGCTACCAAGAGAAAGCTTATGATATTTTTTCAAGTCCTGTGGTGTTACGCTTCATAACCTGACTCCTAAATCAATTTGAGAGCCAATCGTAGGCCAATCTTTGTGGAAGCATCCAAAGATGGCAATAATACATGTAATTATACAAGCTGTAAAAAGTGCAATAACTCCAAGTATTGTCAGCCAGCATGGCACAATGAGGATATGCTGTGCTGCTTAGCAACTTTGGTGATAGAAACTGTTGAGTGAGTCAATTCCCAGAAACAGGAACTGAAAAAGAAGTGCATCAAATGTACCAGTGCAGCAGAAGAGAACAAGTAAGGATGATTGCAGCACTTCTTGAGCTCCATCATCACATTCAATAGGGACACTTGGTGAGATCCTTTAGTATTGAGAGCCTCAAAGTTTCTTGTTAGAATGTACTTGTAGTACTTCCTGAAAAGAAAAAGTCAAGGAAAAAAAATTCATCAGCTAAAATTAAATCTAAATAAGAGTGGCTGCTGCTAGCAATGGGATTGTGACAATCGCAAACCTGACTGGATTTGCAGTCAGGGGAACCAAGTGCTGATTCTACAAATCTTTCTAGAAGTTGCAGGGATTCAAGGATTTCAATTCTATAACATCAAGCTATATGCACAAATACACACATGAACATTAACCTAAATGTTGGAAAAGATAGACAAATGAGGGAATGACTGTTTAATGTTGACATTTTCAGTGATTTACATTAGCCAAGATGACTGGAGTAATTTTAACTCACTTTTGCTGTGGACTCAGCTCCACTCTCACAATGAGCTCACTTTTGGAAGGAATTCCTTTCAAGACATCTGCCTTCAGACGACGCAGCATGTGAGGACCCAGGATATCATGAAGCTTCTTGATTTGATCTTCTTTAGCAACATCCTCAAACTCTGTCAGAAAACTGTTCTGGTTTCTGCAAATAATTCAGAGCAAAAAAGTGTAGTATCAGGTTTGAGTTGATCTGAGTGTACAGTATGTTTGTGTACTTTTGCATTTCTTTGATGCTTTGAAGACAAACTAATGTTGTTGTTTGTTGTGTTTGGCAACCTTGGCCAGCATTTGTTATCTGCCCTTTGTAGCATATACAGAAAAAGCCTAGTAAAATTTCTGAACCTTTGTATCTCACTTTAGTATGATAAATAAGTATGGTTTTAAGGGAAGCGGTTTTCCTTACTAGCCTACTAATTCAGAGATGTCTGACCTTGTCAGGAATGTAGCTGCAAAAGCTGGCTAATTTAAATGAACTTCCATGTAATATTTGATTATTGTTCACTTTTCTATCATATAGAAAAGAGGTCAAAAACCTACCTAAACTCTCTCGGATCCAAGAAGTTAAGAAGGTTCCACAGTTCTTCTAAGTTATTTTGTAAAGGGGTTCCCGTCAACAGCAGCTTATAGTCAATAGAATATTCACTTAAAATCTTGAAAAACTGAAACACAAAAATCATTTAATGAGAAACAAAATAGCACAGAACATTGTAACAAAGGCATGTACAGTCAGTCCTCTCCCACTCCCATGGGCAGACAGCTCCTGTAAGCGAACACTTAGTTGTAGTCCCAGCGACATACCAACACTACATTTTAAACCTTCCACAAGCTGACACCTCTCAAAGGGGACAATTTGTCTACAACCAGGGGAGTCTGCATAAGTAATGTTGTAGAACTTAATGATAAAACGTCTTCAGAACAAAATGGTCCAACATAATACGCCCAGGATATTTCAAAGGTTCAGCTAAAAATGCCACAATTACAGTGTTATAATTTGACTAACTGTAACAGAGTGTTTCTGGTCTCACCTTAGACTGTTTATTCTTAAGTCTGTGAGCTTCATCTACCACCAGCACAGCCCAGTCAATGGACTGCAGGGTAGTCATATCAATTGAAACAAGTTCATATGACGTCAACAGCACCTGGAACTTGACAGGGTGGTCCTTCTACAAAACAAAGTGCACAGTTTCAGTTTTACAACTCTAAAAGGAATAAGCCTAGAATCCACATTTTAAGTTACCATGACCTAATTTATTATCAAACTCTAATAGGTAGAGTACAAATAAGCTTATTTACATTTAACTCACCCTCCGGGCTCATGAAACTACTTAACTAGCAAAACCATACATTGTAAGGCCCAATAATATTAAACTTGCCATTAGAACTGCTTTAGAATTAATGATTCAATGCTTTAACACGAACCTTCAATTTATGAGGTTTTAAACCAGACTTGACAGAATCTTCATCGAAAGAAAAATCATTATTCCTGAAAAAATGTCATACTGTTATTTAATAAGTTCTACAAACATGACAAACAACTCTGCTCAAACTATTTTCACTAATAAGTATTGCTCATCCAATATTAGTGAACTGCAAATTAATTCAATAGCCAGGAAACTACCCCACTTTTTGCCATCTGTTTGAATTTAATTTCCCCTTTCCTATAGTTTGATCATGCTACAAATTTCTCTGAAAAAATAGCCGGTTCTTCATTAAAACCTGTCAATGATGAAATTTTAAGACGAGTGTTGAGCTACATGTATGCCATTGTTAATCACAGGATTGACTTCACAATTATTAATTAGGTGTCAGAAAGATCATGAGTATCTAAGATGCATACGTATGATTGTGCACTTAACATCATGATGACAAACTAAGTGTAAACACACCTGATGGTTGCCCTGCAGACTTTATCTCCAGCATAAGTGACCACATACATGTCAGGAGCCCAAAATTCAAATTCTCTTTCCCAGTTGATAATCGTAGACAAAGGAGCACTGATTAAAAACGGACCTGGAGAGTGACCCTGGGAAAAGCAGCAAAATTGACAACAGTAATTGATTTGTTAATAATGTTCTTGTATCCTGCTAGTGCATATTTAACAGCATTTTCCCCACTATAACTTGGCACTAGTGAAGGCCCAGATTGTGGGCATGGAGTAAAATATAGTCTACATGTAGAACAATCCCTCTCAAATTCCAGTGAATCGAAGGGGTTGTATTGTCGTCCCCATGAGCTTCTTGTCCCTCTTGGACAGTGGGGTCTTGGCATGAAGAAAAGGTGGTTCTGGAGACATGATTTGATGGCTGGATTCTTGGACTATGAATTTTCCTAATTCAATACAGGTTTCCTTCCTGAAAATAGCCACTGATTGATCTCAATCGAAAACCATTCCAATGCAGCACCTATAGATGGTGCACCTCCAGCCTACAGTGTAGCTCATAAAATCATGTTTCTCCAAAGCCACCCTTTCTTATGCCAAGGCCCTACTGACTAAGATGGACAGGCAGCTCTAGGAACGAAGTAGTTCCAAGTTAAAGTAACATTTGTATGTAACACAGATCAGGCCCTTTTTGTTTGCTTACACTTCAGACTTACATGCAGGGAGCACACTGGTACATTGTTTATAAAGTTAATAAAATGAATTATTGACTAACCTCCTTCCAGATAGAGTACAAGAAGGTTATAGTCTGAATTGTCTTGCCAAGACCCATTTCATCAGCCAGGATAGTGTTTGTACCCTGGGCCCAGGAGAACCGTAACCAGTTTAATCCTTCCAATTGGTAATCATGCAGCTTCCCACCACATGCTGTTATGTAGTCTGGCTGCTCATCATACTTATCACGAGGCTGTTGAAATGACAAAAAAAGGTACTGTAACTTACAAAAGTGTTAAATGTACCTAGTGTCAAGAACCTAATAAATTATGATTTACAGCAGATTATAGCACTTTAACTCTTAAGCATTTTAAATACCAACACAGTCCTTTAGTTACAATACTGTTCGTGATTAAGGGTTCACTTAAAAATCTTAAATGCAAACTGGATAATGAAAGCTTTTGATTTGTGGGGTAACGTTTAAGGTTAGATTTGAAAGAAATATGAGTTCCTCACAGTTTTTTACAGCTATTTGTTAAAAGCAGATGCAAGGAAAGTGAATTTGGCTTTAGCAGGAACTTTGCAATTCTTATGCAAATGTTGGGAGCTTGATCAACTGCAAAATTTATTGAAGCTTTTCCTATAGTTTATTGCCAAAAGTATTTATCTTTTACTTCTTCATTTTACTCTTCCTTAAAATCATGCAGTCACTGATAAAAGAAAGCAAGTAGTCATTTATGGTTTATTACCTTCTAATGGTATGACTAAATCTTTATAGTTTAGAGCCATTTAATTAGCAGTATCTATTGTAAAGTTAAAGTCTACTATTTATACTGTAGCCTCTTACATCGGTTTCAGGTTTATCTGCATTATCAACCTTTGATGATTCAGAATCTGAATTAGGATCTTCATCCTACACAGGCCACAAAATCATCATTAGCAAAAACTAGATATCTACATTTCATAATAAATATTACAGTTATGACAGCAGGTAGGGAATCAACTATGAGTGAGTTTGTGGATTTTGTCACTGAAATCACCAAGCAACAAACACCTCTTCATTACACCATGTGCATCCTGGTGTAAAGTCAGAATAACCCAGACCATGACTATGCACACTCTACATTATTTAAGAAATAGAAAACATGTACCGTGTTTCTATCGAGTTATAGAAACACAAGTGGAAGTTTGGGAGAACGAGAAATGCTGTGGGAACATGAGCCACAGGCGAGTGTTTCCACAGTTTTTTTGAGTTTTCCCAAACTTTCACGAGTGTTTCTATAACTCAATAGAAACACAAAGAACATGTTTTCTATATCTTTTAGAAAACACCCCGACAAAAAAAGAAAAACAGCTTGTTTACTTTATCATCAAAATGTAAATTCTCTTTATCCGAGCCATCATCACATCAACAGCTCGTGCTAGTTCTGTGTTTCTATCGAGTTATAGAAACATGATTTTTAACCAATCAGAGTGCATATTTTCTTGGGGCTGTTTTCTAAAAATCTTTGCATATTGCTTAGCTGTACTCTGCAAAAAAACAACGTGAAAGGACTAAGTTCAATTTATTTTGGTGGGCATGGGCAATAAAATCTCTTCCTTAGTACCAAAGATGCTGTCATTGCTTGAGTCCCCTAAAAATAAATCTGCTAATTCTTCATGAGAAGTGAGTAAATGAAAGATTTGTAAAAAAGGCACATGTTCCTCTGAGACTTCAAAGTTTGCTTGTCACCCATTGCCGCTCTAGTAGATTTCACAAGATTCACTATCCTGTAGGCGACATCCATCAAACTCTCTTCTCCCAAATTAAGGGGAACCAAAATAAAATGAGTGGAGAAGATAAGGTGGCACTTTTTAAAAATTACTCACAATTTCAGGAATGTAAGGACAGTCTGGTACAAATTAATAGCGTAAATAGAGCATTTACTGCTCATAGGCTTTGAAGTACTAAACATCAAAATATCTTACAGATTATTAATCAAAAATTAAATTTGAATGCATCAAGTTGATGTTTAGGTTACCAATTAATAGATGAAATTTCCAGTGAACAGTAAGTTCATACATTATTTCATAATCATGAAATGTTACAGTAAATATTAGTCAGTACCTTCTAAAGTTTGCATTTATTTTCACTGTCTCACTTTTCATAGTAATAATTATTATACACGAATCATTATTTTACAATTAATTATTTCATAATCATTATATTAACACATGTAACATGAGTTATCAAGCTGGTATTGATCAATAAATAAATAAATGTTACCATTTACACTTCACATTATATCAAATTGATATTAAAATGTTTCAATCTTAATTTTCGAACACAGCATAAGAAGGTTAATGATAGTTATAATACAGTGTAATGCTCTGCTACTTGAATTAAATTTAAAATGAATATGATGTCTAAATATGTGATTAAAAGGGTTATTTTTTAAGATGCCAATGCCATCAAATTATGAATTAGCACTGCTAAATTAATACAGAGAACAAAAGTGAACAAAACTTACATCACCAATTGGTGCTGCTTTCTTGACTTTCTTTTGCTTGTGTGGCTTTTTCTTACTGGTGCTGTTTTTCTTCTCATAAGCATCTCTATAGAATTACACAAAGAGACGACCATGAGACAGACAACAACGAACCATCCTTGCTTTTAAACATCCACATTGAAGGAGTAATGGATGGGAGGAAGGGAGTCAGAAAGAGAATAAAGCAGAAAGTGAACAAACTGGAACAATGACCCACGGAACAAGAAGGCCTCAACACAGCCTGTCACAATGTCAAACTCTAGAACTGAATCTGGGCTAACACTACTGGGAAGCAATGAATTGGGTCTACTATCCTCACTGTACACTGACACATATCATACACTGACCACTCAACCTCACAGCTTCAAGGGAAGCATATGTAATGAAATTAATGTTGAGTAAGACCTCACCTGAGTTCTTTGTATTTTGCTATGTGGTCCTTGAAATCACTTTGGAAACAAAAAGAAATTGTTATTTACTCAAACAAACATTATTGGTCCTACACTTAAAACATAAGGTACACACTTGCTACGAAATACGACAAATGTACATTTTTTGAATTGAAAGAAAGATAAGTTGCATTGTAACCTAAATAACTGACCATTATAAAGATCAAACACCCTAAAGCTGTAACTTAACATTTACAAGTAATAATAACAAAAAAAAAAATTTTCAAGATTTTTTTTATTGCATTTTTCATTGCACAAGACAGATTAATGTTCACTAGAATTTTCATCACTTTATTTTGTGCAACATTCAGGAATTCTACACTGGGTGAAGAGAAAAGGCATTAGAGAACAATGTAATGCAGTAATAAAAGCCCAGTTATATATATTTTTTTCTTTTCTGGACAACAAAACACAAACCGAAAAGAAAAATACACAAACCTGATTTGAGAGTTCACAGGATCTTCTGTGTTTTCCCATGTACTCAGGTTATATGGAACATCTCGCCATTTGATAAAATACATTTCTTTGGATTGCTTTGTAACCCTGTATAGGACAAAGTGCATCTCTTAGCCTGAATCGATAGCCACTACACTAGAAACAATGGAAACCTACAAATCTGGAGACAATGTCAAGCCTCTTGCATGTTTCAAATTAAAGTATTTTTCCACACAATTTATCTTTGAAATGAAATCAGTGACCCTCATTTTTTCTTGAATTATGACTTATGTAATTCATTATCTGATTGCAGTTTAAGTTTGGGGAAAATCTATTATATAAGAATATATTTACACAAATTAATGTCCTTTAGTCTGCTGAGCTAACCATTGAATACACCTTAGTTTGTTTTTGACATATGAAACAACTCCTAAGATCTATTTCTTAGCCTGATTTCTGTTTTATAGTCTCAAAACATCCCTGTTGTTGCACTTTGAGTTGACAATAAAATATTATGTAAAACCTCCCTTTTCTCATCACCAGATAATGCAGCACAGAGTAACACACATGCTCTATATAGGTTTCTGACCTATGTCTCAAGATGCGATGAATCTGTAGCCACTCTGGTCGCACTCCATATCTGTAAAACCTTGCCTCCAGGTTACTCTCATCCTCTGCCTTACTGTTTTGTATAACATGTGCTGGTGTCTCCTTGTCTTCGTCACCATCATCAACTGGAGGAGGTTCTTCCATGTCATTCTTACGGAAGTATGCTCGGTACATGCTGGGGTGGTAAATCTCCAGCTACACATTCACAACAATAAAATAACATGTCAGTTCAATGAACCATCTAGGCTAGATGGGGAGGGGGGCGCTTATTCGAGGGGCTGCTTATTTTAAATTTCGGCTGATAGGAGGGGTGCTTATTTGAAGGGAGTACTTATTTGAGGGAGGTGCTAATTCGAGGATTTACGATATTGTTAACTAAGGATGGTTGCCTTCTCTTTTTCTCTTTGATCTCAAAGGATCTCAAAAATCCCTGTTACTAGTAAACTCAAACATATACCTGAAGTTCAGTTATCCATGAACAATTCCAGTAAGACATGTCCACCCATTTGACAAAGAATTCCCTTGTTTCATAGGTCTGAAAAAAAGTTAACGTACATTAAAAATAAAAACCTAAAATTGTAATTTATCACCACTTGTGCCACAAAACAATCTGGAAAGAATATTAACTGCAACTGAATAATACTTGATCTCTTTACTGCCATAAAATATACACACCTCAGGTTCAGTTAGCTCTTCGTTCCCATCTGCATCAAGCACAGTACCTTAAACAAATTGGATACATTGACAAATATTCCCAAGTTAAAAATTAAGGTTTCGATACTGGACTGAAAAAATGTAACAATGTACTACCTTCAACTGGAAGGTTAACATAACGCCAGTGGAGAATTCTCTCAACTTTGCCTTTTAGTGGTTCACTCTACGAGGAAAAACATAATTTGAATTAAATTAGATCAACATTTTCACTATGTATAAGAGTACAAGTGTACAATAGCTTGGACAATCAGATTGCAGAATTTGCATTATACTAAGAAAATTTAACATTCTACTAATTAACAATTAGATTACGAGGTCAAGATTTCTATGAGGTGATAGTTGATGATGTTGAAGGCCGAATCAACTATCACATTATAGAAATCAAGAGCGAATAATCTAATTGTTTTAGTAGAATTCTTACTAAAATTTACTTCAAGTAATGGTTCCAATTATTTCTTGACATATTATTAGACTTTGCCCTGAAAGAGATCGCTTTGATTGACTTGTCATTTAAATTGAAGTTGTGTGCGGGTGCGCATTAGTTTTTTCAATAATTTCAACTTTTTCAAAAGTCAAGAAACCATAAATGTCCTTCATTTAGACTTCTTGGGAATTTAATTATCCATTTGCATCAAAATTTTCCTGCAAAACTTCAGAAAAACAAAAAAAACATTGTCATTTCATAGATGACCTCCAGCCACTGCACGCTAATGGCTGATAGTGTTCAATGGCTCAGCCAATCAGATTACAGCATTTGCATTAGTATACCAGTAGAATTCTACTAGAAGCAATTAGGCAACCACAGCAAACAGTGACTGCTCTGATTACCTTGCATCTTGGACACCTCCAGTCTCCACCAGGTATTTTTTTCATGGGTGGAATCAAGCAGTGCAAGTGATAAGCTGATGGACAGCTGTCACAACAAAGCAATTGTCCGCCATCTTTACACACGCGGCAATAATCGCTGTGCATGTCTTCACTAGAATCGCTTGTCATTTCATCTTCCTGCAAGAGATAATTTTCCTAAGTCAGCACACCATAAAATAAGGCTTAAACAAGCCAATTAACATAAAAATGAAATGGCCAGGTGAAGCAAACCAAAGGAAAGAATTTCTTCAAACTTTTTAAAATTTGCAGTACAGAGGACTTTTATACAGTAGGTCTAACAAAATGGAGGATTAATGGTGGGAAGATTGTATGTTGTCTCTTTTAGCTACTCAAAAACTCATTGAAAGCAAAGTTTGTTATTATAGATTTGCAGAGTCATTCACTTACACAGACAGGACAACTCCAACGTCCCTGTGGTGGCTCATCAAGTGGAGGATCAAGACATCTCAAGTGAAATGACAGTGTGCATGTATCACAGAGTAACAGGTCTCCACCCTCTTCACATTCCTCACAGTAATCCTGATGTTCATCCTAACATGGAACAATTAACATGGAATCTATCATCACCAATGCAAAACATGCTCTGAACTCCTTAACAATTAGTTAACAGTACTTATTTTTACAACATTCAGTGAGGGGTATGCATTAAACATCATCTGGTACAGTACATAGTAAATTTCATTACATTCAAATGCCAATTATCCAAAACAACTATTTTCCACTTTCAATTAACTGTACAATTTTCTGTGGTCAAAAATTCTTATCCCTTGGCTGATAACCATTTGTTTTGCCTACAAGCTGCTTCTCTAATGGCCAGTTCGCTAATATTTTGAATTGATGTACAAGATAAGAGATCAGATTGTTATAAAGAAAGTCTACCAGACTCAAACTCTAGTATTACTACTGAGAGTAAAAGCACTATTTCTTGGTAGAGTGACTACTTTTCCACCTGACCTACTGATGTTTGCAAACTTTTCATCAGCAAAACTACCTGCAAGCATTTAACGACTGCCGATTCCCTAGGCTCTTAATTAATTTTTACAATCTGATTCCTAATTATTCAGGCTACAGCGCAAAACTTATATTATTACTATAATAAGCCAACCAGTTCATACAGCTAATAAGAGTTCTTAAGGCAGCTTCAGTAGCATTTAGAAACTACAGGAATTTGAACATTTATACCCCCAATGAAGGGATACTACTCCTTCATTTCAGGGTACTCCACATGAGAAAATGCACAGTGTTAATAAGACTTACCACACTCATAACGTTATCTTCATCATTCCCTACAAAAAAAAGATCAAACAGTTAAAATGGCACCACAAGTAAAAGATGCTCAATTAAAAGTCAATTGAGTACAGCTTCATCTAAGAGTCTTACCAGTACTTTTCTTCCTTTCTTTCTTCTTTTTGCTGATGATAACCTTTTCCTTTTTCATTTTCAGTGTGCTTCTTGCCTTTTTCTTGATGGGTTTTCCGCTAGCTTGGCTTGTATCACTGTCTTCATCAACTGCCTCATCAGTCTTTTTCTTGTTAGCCTTAGCTTTACCACTTGCTCTGCCATTAGTCCTTTTTGATCTGCTACCTGAGCTGGCCTCACTTCCTCGGTCACTGTCATCATCCTGGATTTTTGCTTTTTTGTCTCCTATGATACAAATCCCCCTCAAATTACTTCTAAGTATCTAACTAGGACTAGGTTTTCAGTCTAAGTTGGGAAAGTATTGACAAGCACTGTAAATAACAATTCACAACTCAAACTGTACTGGAAACAGGGTGTTAAGGAAAGTAAAGAGTGCAAAGCAACTAATGTAAATCAATAAATTTTTGTAAATATCGAGCTATTGAACTACAGTAAAAATCTCTATTTATACGTAAACATGACGGGTGCAGTTTCACTTTAGGTGCAAAATTTTTGTTGAGTTTAGCTGCAAGTTTCAGCAATGTAAACATCATTCTAAATGATCCAAACCCAACTTCAAGCCTTTGACTTTTGCCAAGCTAAGATGTTTACTAAAACTTGAGTATTTTGACTTTGTTTGTCTACATTTTTATTGAGTGGTCTTGACTTTGTTTTCTTATTTTCATTAATTTGAAGAAGTGAATTTTTCATTGACAATTTTAGGAACCAGATGAAGTGTTTTCCTTCAACTGTCACTCAACTGATGGCTCAGCGTTTTTAACCACGCAATAGGATCCTTTGTTTTCCTTCACTGTGCATTGTGAGATCTTTGCAGTCAATCACAAATAAAAGGTGTTCTCACACACAAGTTGTTGTCCTTATGTTATAAAAGAATTGGTTCATGGTTTTAGCTGTGCATATTAATCGAGTTATGGATGCACTTGGGAAGTTTGGAGAGCACTCAAGCTAGAGTTGCTCTCTGCCACACCTTGAGCAACTCTTATGCTTCCCCCATGCTCTCCAAGCTTGCCACATGCATCCATAGATCCATATACGCATGCACGCATGAACCAATTCTTTATTACCTATTACTTCATTCAAACATACCCCTTCTCAGTGAGGCAATCAAAACTGACAATGAACCTCCATTCAAATGTGAAATGTTGACTGGATAAATATACAGTTTCATAAAACAGGGATGTACAATTAAGCAAAAAAGAAAGAGAGGAATTAGCCATCAAACTAACCTTTAGCTCCCTTTGATTTTGGTTTAAAAACCATTTTAATCTTAGTTCTTTGTTTTGAAGTGCCATTCTTTTCACCAACGACTTCATCATCATCCTCCATTTCAGGACCAGACACAGGTTCAGAGTCATCTCCATCTGATAACTCAACAATCTCCTTCTACACAACAGGCATTTAAAAAACACAGAATGATTTAAAAGTATGTTTAATATACCCCACTGCCAGGGCTTGAGACTAACTTTTCAGCTTGCTAGCCCAGTGGCTAGTGACTGGTTTGCTTCACTAACCAAAACAAATTTTTCGCTAGCCAGATGCAGACATTTGCAAACATAGGCCACGATGTTATAATAATTATAGGCATCGCTCAACAATGAAAACCGAAGTTTTCACTCCCATGAGAAATTCCCAGAGAACTTCGCAACTCGCTGCCGAAAATCATTCCTTTCTTTCAAAATGCCAATTAACGATTTCTCATGAACACAACAATTTATTCCATCTTAACTTTATTTACAAACATAGCCATCAATATTATATAGGCACCATTCAAATTTTCGAATAACTGCGAATTTTTTACTTTTTTGAAAGCATACATGACCTCCAGATGCTGCGCGCATGAAACATGATCCCTAGAGTTCCGCATGATTTCATGCATGACTTATCATTAGCGGCAAGCAGTTCATTTTATGTTTGTCATTCGTTGCTTTTTACTAAGGGAAAAAACAAACAAAAAAAGTCAATCATTCTTACACATTTTAGTAATTTAAAGTTCTTGTTTGGGCTAATAAATTATATGACATTTATTACAGCCGATTTTTTAAATTCTGCAGCCTTTGACTCGATTTCGTTTTGTAAAAAATTTGAAAGTAACTTTTAAGTGGTTTCCTCTGGGCCTGCAGTGCTCACAAATTTTCATTTTCACTAGCCAAAATGGCTAGTGAAGCGCAAAAACCACTAGCCAAAATGGAATTTTTACTAGTCTGAGGCTAGTTGGCTACTGTTAGTTTCGAGGCCTGACTGCAATGTAGGTAAACTACACATACAGTGTAATACAATGGCTACCATCCTTGAGACCACTCACTGTAGGGACCTGTAAGGAGGCGCTGACTTTTGGCGGTTAAAAATTGAGTGTTTGTATATGGTTGGGAGCATGCCCAAGTATCTCCTTGTGTCCATGAGTGCCAAATTTGGTTCACTTTGGCAAAGCTAGCCATATGATATTAGCGGAGCTCCAGCAGCCCGAAGGGCTGCCAAGCGGAGCCCCATACTCATATAGGAAAGAAAAGGAAACCCAACAGTTGATTTTCTCATGGTTATCATGGCTAGCAGTATTACTCGTGGGTGCATACACATGGTGACGACGGCGACGGCAGAGTTGCCCAACATGGCAGCCACACTTCAAATAATAGGTTGACAGAGACACGCAGCCTTGGTTTACTGTGTACTTCCTTGATATTGGACATCCATGTTGTGATCAATTGACACCTGTCAAAACAAGGTATCCGCTGACCAGTATCACGTGACCATATCGCGGGCTCAAGTTTACAGCTCCTTGAGGTCATGTGTTTTTTTGAAGTTGACCGCTGACCAAGTGCTGCTTATTGATTGGATCGTGGGCTCATATTGGGTTAGCTTGTTGGAAACAGGGCAGGATTGTTCGGAAGCCGGTTTACGCTAACCCAGGATTAAAAGTTAATCGAATTATAACTTTTTCTTCTATACAAATGCTTTTTGCTGTTTTGTTTTGTGTATATGGTGATTATTAAAACTCAAAACAGAAGGCCAAACAATATACAGAAACCTCACCGCAAAGTTACAAAACTCAAAGCAAAATTCTACCTTTTTCTGGGTCATCTTCATCAGGCTTTGAACAACCCGGCCCAGGAGCAACGCTTTTAGGCTGGCCTAAATCTATATATTACTGTTCACACATCAAAGACAGGCACATTTGCAAAAGGTTACTCCTGTATAGATTCATATATTCACAAGTATGTCAGACCCTGTCTGTATGTTCTGTATGTTTAGAGACAAAGATTACAATATATCAGGCACTTAGCCATGGCTGTTGTTAAGTTTTGAGTCCCCTGTAGCCTTGTTCTCCACACCTGTAGCAAACTTGTTACTTTGTAGTTGAATTCTATCAACCACAGGCAATTTCACCCGCAGCATCAAGGAAAAATCAAGCATACTCAGCTGTAACAGGTGTTACAGGTTACTCAACGGCCCTTTATGACAGCCCTGTTAGCTATTAATCAACTTTAACTTGCTATTCGTGGAGTCTATGCACCATATTCATGCTTACAGATTGTTTGGATGCCTTGGTAGATTTGGATGTGTTTTTCTGCTTCTTAGCTTTTCCGGCTGCTTTAGGACTTGGTGTATTTGAAGAGCTGGTGTCTTTGCCTTTCTTCCTCTTGTAGTCACTCCAAATTGCTCCAAGAAGCGAGTTGACCTTGGTATGTGCTGTTCCAGGATTGGCTTCAACAATCAGGGGTCGTATCAGTTTGTTGAACTTCAAATAGGTCATTCCTTGTTCATTCTCTTCCGAAAGATTCACTTCAACATTGTTAAGACCAAAATGCTTTGCAACTGCTTCGGCTTTTGACTGTTCATCCTGAAAAAGATGTCATATTGACAGAAATAAGTACATGTACTTTTATATTCTCCCAAACTGACTGTAGTATTAGGTCTACAAGCTATTTAAACATACACATATGTCCACTATTCCCTACTCTGTAATGAAAAAAACCTTGTTCTTTATTACTCTTGTATTCAAACCATTATTTGAATGAAATTCCTTCTGTCCCGAGACCTCAAAATTGAGCATCTTAACAAAAATCTTTATATCTATTAAGTGGTTATTATGGTTATTCATCTTCCTAAGGGGTTTTAGGTGGGATTATAAATAAGATGCACTTACTTCCTTGTTTTCATCAGCATTTACATTTGTGTCCCCAGAAAGAGAGTCTTTATCTGAGGCTGCATTTGACTTCTTTACAGTCAGTTCATCATCCAAGACATTTGCATCTTCCTGTGAAGTATCAGGATGTGACAACTGACAGTCATAAACAATACCAATGCATGCTTATTAAAGGTGTACTATCAGAAATGATAACTTCAGCTGCTGACTGTTTCTGGTCCAATTTAAAGTGAACAAGAAAACAACATAAAAAATTATATCCTGATTATATCCTGAAGAAATGTGATGGACTTAGGTTGTTATTTTCTAATTCCCACAAAACTGAGGTATCCTGATCTTAAGTTTGAACTAGAACACAAAGCAAAACGTTGTTCACATGATAATATTATGCTCTGCTTAGCTTGTTATCATTTAACATTCGTGAACTTTCCATTTCTTAAAAGTACCCTTTAATAAAACTTCAGGAGAAAAAGAAGAAAAGCAGCATCCTAAACGTCACTATTCAATTTTTCCAAAATAATCTTCACTCACTCAGTTGCTGTGTGAATCAATACCTCACCTCATTATCATCCTCTCTCTTACGCTTCTTTCCATTTTGGGTGCTCTTTGCTGATCCAGAATCCTCTGTCCTTCTTTTCTTAGCTTGAGGTCTCTCACCATCAGCATCTGCTCACAACATGCACATATTACATCTCATGAACGGAAAATCCAAATAGCAAATAATAGTAAATTGTCACTGCAAGCCTTGATAACGTTATGGTTAGTGTAACATTTGCACTTGAAAAAGTAGTTACATGCATGGATCTACTTCCATTTTTAATAACACCTTTCCCTATGTACTTTGTGGTAAATACTATGGATTAGCATATCGTGGTGCATACACTCACATATTAGCATATTCTTCAGGTGAAATAGCTGTGTTGATCTATTTTCGTAACTCATTGATCCTTTGCATTTTTTTACACTTCCATCAATGATTGACCTTAGCGAGTTTATCTCTATTCACCTTTAAAGATTCAGACAGGAAAAATATCTCCATTGGGGAGGGGGAGGGGGTACTTTCTGGAACAACACAATGGCAAAAAAGGTTGATGCATGTAAATTCAAATGAGTGTTTCAAAGTTGGGAGAGTTTGTTTGGTTGTTAGCAGTTCGGCTCTGTAATAGTGCATAATCTTGTGCTTTGCTGGTCATACAATAACAAGTAAAGCAAAGGAGAGCTATGAAGAAGTGGTGGATACATTGCTTACAAAATGGAGAGGTCTGCTTCGATTAGCTGCTATATGCTTGAACAGGTTTTGAAGATAATATCTTCAAAAGGTCACACAAATAAGTCAATTGAAAATAAATCTGTCCTTGAAGCACAATATTCATGATTTTGTTTCTTACAATTTTAATTATCCACCCTCAAAAGTTAAAATAATTAAAAGTTTTTTCTTGACACCTTTGTGGTCTTTATGAATTTCGCAGCACACCATGCCCTTCCAGGATTTTTGCATTACCCTACTGTAAATAATTTTGTTTTAATCTACTTTTCTAATTGGCCTTCGTACTTTTGGCTGCAGGGGTGCTTTGGTGAGATCGACTGATAAGTTGTGCTACTGTTTCCAATAGCTTTGTAGGGCACAGTTTTCCCAATACAGACCTCCCTGCTGGAAAATAACACATATCTAGTATTCACCTTTCAAAATTGATACGAATCTCAAACTCAAGCAATCAGGAAATTTCTGACCATTTATTTTCATGGCAGAATTTGAGATGAAGCAAGCAGTTTTTTTCCTTCCAAAAATGAGCCACAAACTGGTCTCAAGAGACAGATACGTGGGAGATGCAAAAATGCTCTATGATTCCTCATTCCAACAAATTCCTCAAATTTGGCCACTGCTGGATATTTTTAGTTTACTTTACCGAGTTTAACTGGAAATTAAATTATGTGCAAGAAGCTAAAAGTCACCCCTTCTCCTCTACTCATGCAGGGACACAAACGTTAAGAATCTGAAACAATATTGCCCGCAAGAAATGCCTTACAGAGAGCCTGCGATCCTTTCCCTGCTAGAAGGGGAGCGATCCTTCAACTGTACATATACATTCATTACCATATACTAATCGCCTCCCTAAACAACATAAACCACATAGCATTTTAACCAATTTTACCTAAGATTTGCCGTCTCGATATGACGACAAGAGAACGGAGAAGCCGGCAAGCGGTTTAATTTAAAAAACTATGTTGAGTGTCTTAAAATGCAGAATAAAAATTCCCTATTCTTGACTGTGGCAATTTGCGTTTGTTGACCTCTACCAGACACGATTAGTTACGAGTTATTGAATGGAAATCCAACATTTTTGCGCAGTGAATATTTTCCGATTCTTGCCCAAATCCCACACGGTTCTAAAGCTCGGCGAGACCGGAGCGACTTCACATCTCGGACAGCGCGAACTTTTAAATTCACGAGGTTAAAGCGAGGAAAACTCCCTCCAGAAGGGAAAATGCAGCTAAAATCCTTTTGTTCTTAACAGATTGACCTTTTGGGGAAGCTGCCATCGTAATAATACATGAAGAAGTATAAAACAAGAGGGCATCCCCTAACAAAGCATATGCCATACACTCGACTGTAAATGCGATGAACGCGCCAATTCTCAAAACACAAACATCACGCTTGAAAACATAACATTTTCTTACTCACAAACGAAGTATTTCACATCAAAATTTTAGAAGAAGCAAAAATCTTGCTCATCTAAATGCTTTTACATTCAGTTCCAGACGCAAACGCAACAAATGTCAAATTCACCCGAAATAGTAAGATTATCATAAAGACACATGGAAATCACGGAAATTACGCTACCTACCGTTTGAGCCTTCCGTTGAGGATTGTAATTCTTTCTTTCTACTGTTGGTCGAGGACATTTTTAGTCGTCACATATGGGCAGAAATGGAGCTTAGAAAGCCGGTGAAATAGGAAATAAATTACAGAGAGAAATGTGGAAAAATTCTTAGTTTCCGAAAGATGGCGACTGCGACTTGCGCAGCTGCCTTTGTCGGCGGCCGGTCGCCAACCTGAACTTGTGTTAACTAGGGAGAAACTGAAAGATTGATCAAAACACCGTTGTGTCGTTTAAGTTTTCTCGCGTAATGTTGCACAAAATGAAACAATTTCTTGCAGTCAAAAACAATATATGTACTGGGTATCTTAAGGACCCTCATTCTTAAACAGATAATTTACCGTTTTGGAATAAACGCATTTATTAGGAATGAGTGTTTCTGTTTTCTCCTTACGAATCATCACGTGACAAAAGAGTTTCCTTTTCACTGAGATCCTGCAGAACTCCTTGCTGAAAAATCCTGCTTTTTCACATGGTAACCGGCAAAGTGTACAAAACTCACCACAAAACTTTAGTAACTGAAATGAAGTTTTAGATTTGGGTAACATGTATTTTACTTGAACAAATAAACAGAACAAAATAAAAAATTCAAGTGTTCATAAAAGTTGATCAAATTTTGAATTCTCCTCAACCACCGATTCAAGGAGTTGGCTAAATTTTAAAATAATAGATAGTCCATAATAAGCTAACTCTCTGTGATTGGCTGAATACTTAGTTGATTGACAGAATCCAGCTTTGCAGTTGAATACCACTCCCTTTAGCATCCCCCTTAGCTCATAGTAAATAAAAGATGCCTAATTTATGGAGCTAAATGCAACTTATTGTTTTTGTTGTTTTTTAACTGGGTTGAAAAGGGTAATGCTGTATTCCTTGTAATTTCTTCTTTCCTCAACCTTTTTTCAGTTTTCAACTTTTTAAAAAAATATTTCAGTAAATCCATACCCTCCCCCCCCCCCCCTCATGTAAGATGCAAGGTGTTTGAATCATCCAACCCTTCAGAAATTCCAGTTTAGCATTATACTTTTCTTTGCAATTTTTGGCTTTTAGGACCCTCTCTCCCACACAATTTGGAATTTCCAGAGACCTTCCACGGGGTGCATATGGATATTTTCTAAAATCCGAAACAAATGATCCCCCTTCCACTATTGCAAATTTTGAAAAAGATCTACCTTTCCATCTTAATTTTTGCAATAGTTCAGTGTCTTGCAAAAAAGAAAAAGATGCACAGATAAATACATTGGTGTGAACTGTTTGACCAGGAATTTTGTCTGAATATAATCTTCATTGGATTAATTACTCTGTTACTATGGCTTGACATTAAAATAATACTATCATTCATATATTTCGAAGAACTCGCATGGCAGGATAATCATAACATACAAGACTACTAAAAACCGCAGACAAGCATTTTGTTGATGGAACTTTTTAGGAGTACATACTACACTTGTGAACACTCCTTCAAAACTTAAGTCACCCTTCTGTAGCTGAGTCCCCAGTTATTAGTATTTTTGTACTTCTGAAGCAATGTGCATCCTATCTCCCAACTTCATAAACTAGCCAAGGCAGTAATCTTGAGTCAATAGCCAAGTTCCTTTTAAATGTTTTCATGCTTGGCAAAAGAATGAAACCTTTCATGGGTCCTCCTGGAAACCAAATTAGACCTGTCAGCGATAATCACACTACATCCTAATCACAAGGCTGTGAAACAAGTGCATCAGAACTTCAAGAGAATGCTTTTATCTATGTTTTGAGTGGCTTAAAGCAAAATGTTTATTTTTAGTAATTCAGAGTAATGTTATAGTCAACTGCCACAGTAAGACATCCTTTGGATTGGAATAAGCATAGGCTGTGGAGTGGTATTGTATCTTATGGGATCGCAAAGTATCAATGTTCACATCTATTGTTTGGACCAAAACAGAGTGCCTGATTACGAGAAGTATTGTCTGCCACTATCTTGAGATCAAAGTGATTTTATCCCAAGTTAGAGCAATCAGTATAAAGAAATTCCTTTAGAGTATTGATCAATGACAGTGATAAAGGAAAGCATCAACTGAGGGTATTCTCTTGATGTATCAACAAACTCTACAAAGTTTTTCTCAGAGGAATGAGTATCAATCAACAAGGAGTATTATTTTATATTTCCAGGTGGGATTGAAAAGGTTAATGATGAATAGTTCAGAAAAAAAAGATAGTACAAAAAATAATGGAACACAGTAAATCTTTTAACTATGTCATTTATTAAAATCAATAAATGGAAGACAGCTGAGCCACTTTGATCCTTTTCCTTCTCAAGCAGATGATCCAGTTGACAGCAAAGCTAGCACACCACCAGCTAAGGATGTGGACAGCAGATAGTTTCTAAAATGCTGTTAAGGAAATGCCATGACAGCAAGGTGTACATGCAAATTAGCGACAAATCTGTGAAGTTTAAAACTTGGCTTTTCACTAGTCTCAAACAAGTGACAAAACATTTTCACCTAATATTAGTAAATGAATATGTTAAAATTATCTAATAATATTATTAATTAATATATGATAACCAGTTGACCCTCAAATAAAAACGTCCTATTTACAGACGCCAAAGATAAAAGGGTCTCATGTAATTTTCTTGTAATACTGTTGTCAAAGGTCCACAATGAAAAACGAAATTCACACATTTTTTACTTAAAATGGTTGATATATGTAGAAAAATTAATGCACATTACACAAATGACAATAACTAAGAAGACTTTTTGTTGGTGCTACACGAAGTATACAAGGAAACTGCTGTCTGTATCACTGCAGGCCAGTGTTAAACGTACGCATCGAACCGAGCCATTGAACCACCCATGTTTTGACTTCCCAGATGGATTTAAACATTCTGGATTCAGTCATTTTGTCTTTGTGTTGTAAAATTCATTATATAAGAAATCAAAAAGGGAATGACAAATAATTGCGAGACTGTTTTCATCTCTAATTTAAATCTCAAAAAGGAGGTTGTCCGGGCAGGCAACTTGGTATGTTTTTCTTGTCACCTAAAGATGGAAGCCGGTTACCTGAGGTGAACGGGTGCTGTTAGAGCACAGCCTTGACCTGACAGTGGGAGAAAATCAACAAGCACTTCTACTAAGACTTTTTTCAAATTGAAGGGAATGAAGAACCTCCTGGTTTAGCAGAGCCAGCACTGACAAACTAGGAAGGGTTAGTAATCAAGCCTACCACCAACCTGTCCCTTAGTAACAATTCCCATAAAAGAGGTAGATAATGTAAAGGATACGCAGCAGGATTGAATGTTCGCAGAACATAAAATGATGCTATCAGAATCAAGAATAGGTACAGGGCATTGTTGTAAAATATGGAGAAAGTGATGGCTTCAGTTTCAGCAACCTTGTTCTTTTTCCAAAGGATTCTACAAAACAAAGTCATAACTTAACATTGGTTTTACAACATTATCATTTTACACAGACTTACATAACCATTAAAATTGCAGCCAATTAAATAGGTAAGCACTAGGCTTCAACACACATGGCTCCACCTCCTTAAAGGAACTAATCCCAAGCTCATCTATTGCTGCTGAGTTTAAATAGGGATAAATAACTGTTTTTCTACACTGCATACAGAAAAAGGAACCTTTAACATGGTACAAACATAAACTGAAAACACAAAATCAATGTGGTTTACCCCCTATAATTTGAACTCCAGAGAGCTTGAATTTCCCCTTAACCCAAACCAAACTTGATTTCCCCTGGATTTGCCTCTTTCACGGACTGGTATTACCCTTGGTTACTCAAACCCGTCCAAAATTAAACCTCCTGCTAATTTGAAGCAATTCTATTCTTTCAGGTCATTTTCTCTCAAACTTCATTGGTCAAAGTCCAATTTGTCAAAGTTTTTCTGAGTGATGGGCTGAAAGAGATTAGTGTGAAGTATCAGAGATGATTACAAGACTATTTTTGAGTGGTCCTTTTCTCTTTTTATTAAAACAAATTGTTGCAGCTATGTACTGCAGCAGCTAACCAAAGTATTTGTCTGCTGCTCTCTTATGTTTTATTCTCTTCAGATCTGTTATGATTTATTATGTTTGCAAACTACTGTTCTTGTGCTACTCTTTCTTTGTTATGAACCTTACTGAAACAAATAGTTCTATTTCCAAATTTTTCAGTGATTCATTGCCACCTCCCGATAGCACAATCCCTCAATAACTCAAACTTTCCTTGATTTTCCTTGAAGGTTTGAATCATTGAGAGTCAGTTGTATGTATTATAACACATAAAAGATGTTTAAGCTGGATGAAATTTTATTTCAACCTTTCATCCTTTTCTTGGCGTGTCAGCTTCTTGTTAGAATCAAGCTCCATGCTAACTTCTTTGGTAACTGAAGCATCTCGACGCTGGGCTATCCTGAAATAAACATGTAACACAATACACTTAAAAGCTATAACTACAGTATACATGTACAGCTACAGTTTACATAATGATTGACATTCAACATGGCAAACACATTTAAGCTTGGTTAAACTATTGTATTAGTAAATTTGTTAACCTAAGTATGACCAACTAATTAACAATGATATTTTACCATAATGTATTTATCATCTTTTACTAACATGTAAGGTAGGTTAAGTCTTCATATGAGCCAAGTGGCCCATCAGGCCGGAACTTATCCTGGTTTCTAGAGCATGAAGTAACTAGGAGTATTTCTACCGCCCCCTGGATGGGATGCTAGTCCATTGCAAGGATACCCCCAGCATTAATTTTGCCGGAACCCATTTATACACCTGGGTGGAGAGAGGTACTGTGAGAGTAAAGTGTCTTGCCCAAGAACACAATGCAATGTCCCTGGCCAAGGCTCAAACCCAGACCACTCGATCTAGAGACAAGCATACTAATCATGAGGCCATCGCTCCTCACTCTACCGACATGTACTTCAACCTATCTTCTTTATGCTACATAGCGCAAAAGGATTCATTTATCACTATACTGGAAACTTTCAATATTGTTGATCCTAACAATATGCAGGACAAATGCCACACATGAACTTAGTGCCCTCAGTAGCTTTGTGGTTAGCATATGTCACAGTATATCAAGGGTTGCGGATTTTGACTCCTTGGGGCACACAGAATTTTTTAACCTGGATTGTGGTTGTGTGAATTTGTCCTCAACAATATCAGTTAAATGAGATATATGAAAAAAGAGATATATGTTACCAGTTTCTGTATCTAGATTATCATTTATGTATGCTCAGGGACCAAATCAATCAAACACAATCTGATTACCCAATTGCTATAAAGTTGAGTGTGCCCTGAAACACACTTGGGATAAATAATGTAGAGATTATTAGCACATATTTGATTCACTGGTCTAAAATAATATCGCATTTATGCAGGACTACTCAGTGGCAGATCCAGGAGGGGGAAGGGGGGGGGGGTGCTTGTCCTGCCGGCTTTTCTTCCTTCTTCTTTCTTCATTTTTTTTTACCCAAAATAATTGGGGATGGGACCCCCAGGTCCCTCCCCTAGATGTGCCACTGCTGCTGAGCCAGTGAGGCTCAAAAAAAGCCTGCATGTAACAAAAAAAAATTTGAAGAAATAAATGAATTTAAAATGAAAACCTACAGCTCTTCATCATATGAAGTCTAAAAATTCTCACTTTATCTTCCATGTTCAGTCGCAAAATCAGGGCTAAGTGATTGCGGACAAATAAAATTAGGAAACATATATACATTTAAAATGACCTAAGTGTTTGGAAAGCTATATTGAAGGTTTCCTGTAACCTTATACTCACTTATGTTTCAATTGAAATTTCACGTTCTTGTAGGCAAAAGCCACTAGCCACGTGCTGATCAGAGTCATCACAACAAACATGATACCAGAAGAATAGGGGTCCATCTGGTGAATCCTCCAAAACAGCCCTGAAATCAGTTTCACAAATCCCTTACACACAATTTCTGATTCAAACAAAGAGCACATGCAATAATGTAAAATAGTGAAATAAATACTAAAACGACATGCTTACAGAGGGGAATGGCTGAGACGAAGAACGCGTTGGCATAGAACAATGCTGAAGATTTAGTGGAGACGGTTCTACTGAAGTTTTGCAGCAAAATTTCGTCTTCTTTAGTGAGTTTTTTGCCGACCGCCATGATGAATGAGTTGGCACGGGAAAGAGGAAATAGAAGAGTAGGACCGGGTTCTAAAATACAACTTCTTCACAGTCTCTCTCGGTCATATCATGTGAACTCCTGGCGCAAATTTGTTGTTTGTTGTTGTTTGTTGTTTCCCGCCATTTTGCAAAATTCAGTTCAAGTTACATTATATTTTTTGAGTCTCTATGCAGTTATTTCTCCAAAATGTCCTCTCAGAAAGAAACATGGCAAACAACAAGACCAACCATTAGATCAAGAAGCAAATTTATGTTCAACAATGAGCTTCTGAGTGATATTTCCTTTGTCGTTCCAGTGCAATTGGACGAGAATGAAAACAAGAAATGCAAGAAGGCGATTCCCGCTCATAAGTTCGTACTGGCGATAAGTAGCCCAGTATTCTTTGCCATGTTCTTTGGCGATCTTGCGGAGAAGTCAAACTCTATCACGCTCCCTGACTGCGAGTACGAGAGTTTGCTAGAACTTTTTCGCTTTATGTATTGCGACGAGGTAAAATTGAATGAAGACAATGTTATGCAAGTCCTGTATTTGGCCAAGAAGTATATCTTGCCTTCGCTTGTTGATAGATGCTCTGAGTATCTGGAAGAAATCTTAAATACTTCTAATGTGTTTTGCGTGATGACTCACGCTCAAGGCTATGGAGAGAAAAGTCTGGTGAAAGAGTGCTGGAAAGTGATCGATAAACATGCAGAAGAGGCGGTGAAAATGGAAGGATTCTTCACAATAAAAAGGCCTTTGCTTGAAGAACTAGTCAAGAGAGATTCATTAAACATTAAAGAAGTGGATTTATTCAAAGCGGTCGATGGCTGGGCAACAAAAGAATGCCAGCGATTGGGATTAATGCCTGGTGGTAGAGCAAAAAGATCAGTCCTTGGAGAAAAGATTGTCAAAGCAATTCGTTTTCCTGTCATGACACGGGATGACTTTGATAAAGCTGTTCTTGATTGTAGAATATTAACAATACAAGAAGCTTTTACTATGGAGGCGCATTACAACTCAGTTTCAACCTCGCCAATTGAATTCTTAAAAGTTAAAAGGAGTGGTCTGCGTCAGAGATGTTGCCGATTCAGCTCTGTTGTGCTGGAAACTGGGAACCTTCCTTATCGCTCATACCATCAAGACTGCCTGTACTTTGCAGTGGACAGGGAAGTTGTCTTGCATGGAGTCTCTATGTTTGGAAGCCAAAGTCGGAAATACCAGGTGACGGTAACGCTCAGAGATTCCACTGATGGTTCCATTATGGCTACCAAAACAGGGAAATGCTCTTCTGTGTTCATGGAATTAACGGAAGGATCAGGTACTTTTTATGGCTTCGACATAATATTTGACGACCCTCTGTTTCTAAAGAAAGGCGTGTTGTATTATGTGAAAGCTGCGATGTCTGGGCCAATCATTTGGCATGGAAGTAGTGGTGTCAATTCCATTCAGTGTCCTGGTGTTAAATTTAGCTTCAAAAACCACAAGAAGAATTTGAAAACCAGTATTAGAGAAGGACAGTTCCCTCACTTTCTATTCAGCTTAGAATAAGTAGAATTGCAGCCTACCAATGAGGAGTTACTGTTAGGGCTAATAACATGCATGTACACATGTAGGTTTAAAGCAGGGCTAAAACTTAACTCCAGTGTGCAGTGGCCAGCCAGACCAGTATCCTTGATCTCTAAGTGGCCCAGGACCAAATCAAGTGGCCCTGGAATTTCTGTTGTTGAATTTACCTGAATATTCGTCTTCTGGCCTTTTACTGTTTTGAAATGTTCACACTCTTTTGTTAGAATCATAAATCAGTGTTGGAAATTAGCCCTCGGCTGCTTGCCAATGCAAGTGTGGAAAGCGTCAGGCAATTACAGATCATTGATCACTTGCCCGTTTGGGGAGTACCATTTCCATTTTTGGTTTAAGCTTAAATATTTATACCACTCCTTTTTGTTTTACATTTTGGCAACAATATCTCTAAACAAAAACATACCAGTGCTTTTTTTCCTACCTGTTTTATCTTTCAAGATGCCCAAATAATTTGGCAATAACACACAGTATAGTGTTTCATAAATAGACGAAATGAAAAACGGCTACCTCTGATAATTTACAATACACGTATATGAAGTGATACTGTTGGTCTCTATTTGAGGCGGCAGTAATTAGTACATGAGAATTAAAGATTCGCTTGCTAAGAAATGTATCTCACGAGGATACATCTTGAAATAGAAACTGCTTTGAAAATTAAAGTGCCTCTGTTGTAGTCATCTTTTGGTTTAGGTAGTTAGTAGAATTTTTTATTGAAGGGAAAACATCAGTCTTCTACAGGCCAACAAGCTGTTCACTCCTATGTCTCGATTCCATGGATATATGTGAATTTGGTAACACCAGTTATTTGTTAAACTGTTTTTACAGAAATGTGGAAAAATTTCCAAGAAGTGTCAAAAACTGATGATAAAAACGAGGATAAAACAGTAAAATCAGTCCCCAATCCTAACAAGGGGTCTCCTAAATGGAGCAGAAAAAGAAAGGACAATGCAAAATAGCAAACCGGGCCTCTGTAATTACAAGATACCAAAAAAATTTATGGTTTGTGAATCATTGTGAATATTTTTTTGTGGGGGGCATTCTTCTGGGTGAGTGAAAATTACACAGGGCCAGTGGATTTTGAGAATTACTCACCTGAATGGCAAGTGCCATCAAAATTTAGTTTCCAACACTGATAATTTCGGTTAACTTCCTAAACATCTTTCTTATTCTTTGGTTGTTCGGTCAGCAGTAACTCAGTATCCTGACTACCAGAGAAATCTTCACTTTTGTCATAATTTAATTAAATTATCCAAAACTGTTGTGGAGGTGATAACACATGCGACGAAAACACACTGCACAGTACTCTGGATGAGTCTGGAGTCACATGGCAAATGGTGTCTCAATAAATATGGATTGGCTTGGAATTGTTTATGGATTTAATCCACCTGGAATTTTCCACTAACTAAACATTCAGTAAAGTTGATGAAATTAGAGTTGGTGGAAAGAAAAGAAAGTTAAACTACTAATTATTTTATTTGTATTTTAACTTCGTACTTTGCAATACCTTGTGCTGAATATTTGTAATTTTTGTATTGTAGTCACATATTATGTGATTAAAACTCTAGTTTTGGTCGCCCTTTTAGGTTTTTAGTCACCACTGGCAAGCTGGCAACTGTCACATTTTAGCCCTGGTTAAGCAAGTCTGAGGGAAAGTGCTCAAGGAGAGTAAACCATTATTTAGTTAACCAAAATTACTATGACTCCCCTCCCTCAAAGAAAATCCTCGAAGAATCATTTGCATCTCAAAATGTATTCACCTTAAATCCAAACCCCTCCCATTTAAATGCTATTTCTTATTGCTGAACTCATCTCCCCTCCCCTCCCCCCAAACAAAGCAGAAAAGTTTCCTCACCCCTCCACTCCAAGAATCCCCCTCACCTCACACTCACTTTTATCCCTGAGCAACACTTTATAAAGGTGAATGAATCAATCAAGGTACATGTACAAGTTTGTTATATCATTGACTATTGTTTATTTAAGGTTACATTGTTTTCCCAGGTTCTGTTTGCTTGAAGCTAGTTTATCAAAGTCTCATTTAATCTGTTGCTCAAAGTTTGTTTTTGAGTTTGTAAAATTAAGTGTTCTGCGATTGTCCAGAAATTATTATAAAATTATATGAAAATATTTTCAGATTTATCAAAATCAATAAAGACACTATGACAAAAGTTTGCAAGTTATTTTTAAAGTTACAAATTAACATACATGTAATTGTATACTGAAAACAGATGGGAAATGAAGAGTGTCATTTTGATGTTATGATAAAAAATAATATTTTATATGTTTACCCTCTTCACTTGCTGATAAAGTTAGTTTAGGTTCCTGTGAAGACTGAGGAAATTAAAAAATTGTCACACTATTAAATAGTTGACTTGTATTGTTATGCAATAAAGTTATAATAATTGTTTTCTGACTTGCAGAATCCTGTAAAAGAAGTTGCACTCTTTAGAACCCTGTTTTTCATTTACTGACAGGGGGGCTGTACAAATGAGGCCAAATTGAATTCAGTTTCGCACAGTTTTTGCATCCACCTCTCTCTGTTTTTTATGCATCTTTCACAAAATTTCATGGATGAATTAAGTGATTAAGTGCTTAAACAGAGAGAGGTCTACTTGTAATATGGGTTAGTTTACATTTGTAAGTGAGACTGATTCAATTGTTTCACAAAAAAAGGGAAATCCTAAGCTACTGGTGCATGTTTTTTCAGTACTAAAAACAGTTCTTATTGATATCTTTCATCCATCAATTTCTAACCCAGAAAAATCCTCATATCATAAATTTCAAACCAGAAAGGGCTTTGTATATTGTACCTTCATCATATTATACCTGAGTACTACCTAGACATAAGCCAAAGACTGTACCTCCCACGCTGCCCTAGTTATTATGGTAACTACCATAGTTGAATTTTAGTTACTACACTCTGAGTACAATCCGTGAATGTTATTTGAACATGTGTCTAATAACCATCCATTATGATTACTTTGAAACAGTTCATCATTGTTAGTTGTTGAAACATCTTTATTTCTTCAAATAGGTCAAAGTTTCTTTATGCATAAAAGATAAAAAGCGAAGTATTATTTTACATATAAGCTTTAAAATGAGAAAAAGTAGTAACAAAGTTCTTTAAATTACTGGATGAGGGTGAAAAATTACTTGATATCATATGCTTACAAAGAAAATACTATGAATCCATAAACAAAGGGCTAAGATCAGCTTACAAGGACAGCCAGGTACTACCATGCCCTAAATGTCCAGTCTTATGCAATTATCAGGAATCTAAGACTTTAAAAAAACTCCATAACCAAGCTAAGAATCTATAACAGAACACTTTCATGCAGCCTGCAAGAGAAGAGGCCTATAACACTTTTAATTAATGTAACTTCCCTGTAAGACAAAGTTGAAATATCAGTTATTTCACTATGGTAAACAGAAACTGTGGAAATTGTCCCAGTCTGGGACTGGTACCATTTTTGTCTCCTGTGGCCTCCTTAAAATTGAATGTTACACCTGAGCACTCAAGGGAAGCAACACCATTTTCTCCACACCATGATGGAGGCCCAGATATGGCTGATCTTACACAATGTGAAACTTCGCTTAGAATAACAACTGGCTTGTCAAACAAAACCATAAAACCATCATAATGCAGAGCATTGTCATTGATACTACTGGATGCAAATGTGCCTGACTTACATACAAGATCTGGGAAAGAATTTGCCGCATCTCTAGCAGTCAGGTAAGGATGTTGAGAAATCTTCACATTGAGAGTGTATTTGTTATCTTGGCTTCCAAACAAGCAAATTCCATGCAACTTGATAGACTTGGACACAGAGAAAACTAAACCATCTTGCAAATCAGGGTCATAAAACCATCCACTCTCCTGCACTGAGCCAAACCTGCAACAACGATGAGCATTACCAACTCTTATAGTCTCTCGAAATCGTACTGGAGATGTTAACACTGCACTGTGATATTTCATCACATCATAGACCTCCTTTGATGTCAAAATGTCACTGTCAAGGACAACTGCTACAAACTCCCTCTGCTCCATTATAGGGAAGCGTATTGCCTTTATAATGCGTTCTCCAAGAATTCTTCTTTTCACAGTTCCATCAGCTACTAATTCTTGTCTTTCACATTCCTTTGTTGCCCACTTGTCAACTGCCTTGAACAATTCCACTTCTTTTATCATTAGTGTATCTCTCTCGACCAAAGCTTCAAGCACAGACTTCTCAATCGTAATGAAACTACCCGATTTTACTGCGTCTTCAGCACATTTATCAACCGCGCACCAACACTTTTCCATAAGCCTTTTCTCCTCAAAAATTCGAGAACAATCCATCATACTAAACACATTTGAACCATCCAAGATCTGTCCCAGATATTCAATACATTTATCCACAAGTGCGGGAACAAGAGACTTTTTGGCCAAGTATAACACTCGCATGACATTATTCGGGTTGAAATTCACTTTGTCGCTGTACAGAAAACGAAACAATTCCAGTAGACTTTCGTATTCACAATCCACAACATCAATGGAATCTCTCTTCTCTGCCAGCTCACCGTAAAACATGGCAAAAAATACAGGACTTCCAATTGAAAGCACGAATTTGTGTGCGGGAATAACCATTTTACTTTTCTTTACACTGCACCGATCGTCATTTTCACCAGACGACGTTTGACCACAAAGTTCACGTCGCTTAAAAGTTCGTTGTTAAAAAGATAAGCGCTTCTCTCCCTTATGGTGGGACGTAGAGCTTGCCAGTTGTCCCCTACAACATTCTTAATGGAAGACATCGTCGTTTTGGCAAAGATCGACAGAATATCCTCTTAAGTCTGAAGTAATGAGGCTTGCTGTTCGCTTGCAGAAGTAAAACCGAAATCCGTTAGGCGTTGTACGTTTTGGAGGAGGTCTGGAAACGAATCTAGAGCGATTGACTTCTGAGGTAACATCTGAGGCCCGGGTATCGAGCTAGCCTGACTCAAAAAAAAATTATTGCACAAGCTATTGTCCACCAAAAAAAAAACATGCACAACCGTAGGTAAGAAAAAAAAAATTCGCGTCCCAGAAAATAAAATTGCGAGATCCTGAGGGCGACGCGCTTCTTGCGGTTAGGGACTACTCACAGTCTATCGAGATTCGAGATAAAAAAAACCCTGCATCTTCTTGAAATGCCCAACTTCTGAGACAGACGAGGTAAGGATTAAGGCAGCGAAATACGAGATACAAAATCCTCCAACTTGTCGCGCAACATTGTTTCGTTGCAAGTTTTGTGTCGATGTTTCGCGTTTTTCACCTTGCGTGATCAACTTGTCGCGCAACTAAAACACTTGTAACGGGTTGAAGAAAATTGTTGCGAAAAGTAGAGCGCGGGTCTACTTTGAGCAACAAATTTTGGCTTTGTTGCTCGTTTTTCATCATACTCACAATTTGTTACCCAATAAATTTGCTCGTGTTGCACGACAAGTTGAGGGTTTCTGTATCTCGTAAGAATTTCGCCGACTTTAATAGGAAGCAAATTTTCGCGCAAAAATGCGCGCGAATCTAAAACGTCACATCCGTGTTTACACACACTCATCTAAACGCATCTATCTACCAATGAGAGCGCGCGTAGTATCTCAATTATTTTATGATTGGTCTCCTTACGGGAATTATAAGACAAAAGAATCTCAGAAAACTTACAATTTTAGGCAGAATTAACATTTTAATATATCGAGAATTTCGGAAATTCAAACCGGAATTTTTGGTCGAATGGTACGCACCCTACGTTTACATTGCAAGTTGAAGCTCAATCCATCACGAGTGCTTTATTAAAACTGAAAAACATTTTGTCGTTCGCCTTATTTTAACCCGCGAGCAGGGTCCTATTTTTTCAGGTGTAGTGCGAACTGCCAAGTCGGCTGAAATCGCAGGAAAACCAGAAACTTGTTTTCAGGTCCCGCTAATTTCACCCGGCGGGCACATACAGAACACTTAACGCTGCACTATAAAATGCAGTGCAGTAACCAGTAAAAACTGGCCAACCAAGTCACTTGCCTCAATCATTTTTTTCGTTTTTGTTGTTGTTGTTGTTGCTTTTTTTTTTTTGAAAGGGGAAAGTAAAACACTGCTAGCAAATAAATAAATAAACAAACAAACAAATAACATTAACAGTACATTGCCCCAGTCACAACTTTTTTTCTGGCCACAGCCCTGAAATGAGACTTAGGGAGAGATGGCAGGTGGCTGTATGACCTGCATTCCCAGCTAAAATAAATCTTAGCAACGATTTTGTACACAAAATACTTTTTATTTTCCTTTTAAGGATTCAATCAATAAAAAGCAGATCAAAAAAAGCTTTACAAGAACGAGCTAACACACATTAACTTAACACATTTTCACTTTTGACTAAGTCATTCACACATTTTTGACTCCACATCTAGCAGTGGGTATCAAGAGCGTTTTTGCCACATGTACAACAAAATACTAAGACCACTTTCAGTGGCAAAAAAATTGCAAGAAACAAAGCCCAAGATCCCAGAAATATTTTAAAGGGTTGCATGGATGTTAGTTGTAACTCCCATCAACACTGTCTCTGGCAAACATGTAAAATAACTACACACCTTCAAGAAGGAAAAAAAATGCCATATATTTAAGAAAGTCCCTTTGACACATGATGCACCCCTGCCAAAATATTGGGCCAAGTATATTATTGACAAACACCCTAAAGTATTTTATAAATGCAGACACACTGCAACTTACATACTAAATACTACTGTTAACATTAGTTGCAGTTATTACTACATCCTTGTTGCTTTCTCTACCTGCTCCACAGACTCCATATTGTAACTGTCCTGGAGTTGAAAGTTAAAAGTTCATACAGACATTATATCAGCTAGACTACTTCAGACAAAAATACAGTTAAGTATCTAACCAGTGGACAGAGAAAATCCTTATTGAGGTAGGGTTACTATTATTATTGAAAATTTTGGTGGAAATCCCAATTTCTAGAGCCCTGAATTTTTTCGAGACCTCCCAATAAAGCAAACCAAAGGTTGTTTTCCTTGGATGTTTCACTGTAATGTTAATTTGACCCAAATAACTCGAGCTCTCTCTTCTGTTTCCCCTTGAAGTTCAAGATATTGGGTTTCCAAAGTTTAGGAGTGATTAATATAAACTTCTTGTTTGTGTTTCACCTGACAATCTGGGTGGATTTGTAATATTTTTGTACATACAAAAAAAGCATAAAAAATATTCAAGCCAATTTAGAGAAACAATATAATGAACAGATTAAACTGTTCCTAAAGTTGGGCCATACAGGTTTATATTAATTACATACAGCATTTAAATAATATAATTTAAATTATTCTAACTTGTGTTGATTTGAGTGGTGTCACAAAGTCTCTAAACAATACTGTAATTCTAATTGGTTCAAAAGTTCCCTCTAATTGATTGTTAAGATATTAGGGATCATTATGGGAAAGTCTTGGGAGGATCAGGTTATTACTCCACTGATTTACTTGCATAAGCATCTAATTCTCTTGCAAGTTATGTGTTAACACCCATGTTACACATCTTCATGTTACCTACAGTATTCCGTTCCTTCAAGCTCTTTCTGCCCCCATTTTTCTCCCAACCATTTCCTACAAAATTACCCACTTGTCTCCAAACTACTTTCAAGCTGTTTTAATTTGTCCCTGCCAATTCCTAGGGTTTTAACAGCTAAGTGCATAGACTGACCTATATTGCATTTTCAACTTAGGGTACCTTGGAATAACCAGAATATCACAAAATCACAAATATCTATTTACACTTAAGGTGAAATAAAATATATCTATTTGTACAAATATTCAATATTTAGTAGAAAGCTACTGTATGAAGTAGAGTTCTTGTCCATTTTTTTTCCAGTTTGTGAAGAACTTCATCAATTTCATTTTCTAAGTCGTCTAGGCCTTCAATCTAAAAGAAAGCAGACAGATTAATATGGATGAACATTGTAAGAAAATGGTTTCTTTGCAAGAAGTATTTTGTTCTACTTTCAAATCTAACAATAATTAGCGTTTCATGGTCCTGACAAGTTGTATGCGCCTAGATTTTTCTACCTTTAACATATTCAAGTGGCTCCATAGTGTAAGCATTTATAGTGTAAACACGCCAGCGTTATGTTTTGAAAGTTGACTTTTGCATTCACTTTTACTCCCAGTCCAGTCAAACCTACTTCAAACTGTATAATGATTTTACCACCATGGTTGTTAACTGCCCAAACAAATAAATTAGTTCTCCAGTGTTTGCAAAGAAGGAAGACAGAGAGGAAGGCCTAGGGAAACTTAGAGAATTGTGGAGAGGAAAAAGGGGGAGTTCGGATTCAAAGGCTGGCTGGATGCTTGTACATGTGCTAAGAACCAAGAAGTTTGGTGAGCGAGAATGCAAAGCCCTATTTCCCATGTAGGGAAAAGGTGATGATGATGATGATGATGACAACGACAAGGTTTAGATCCACCATATTGAAAAAGATAGTGACTGGTACATTTTTTTGGTAGAATTTATTATGTCACCTGTATCTATATATACATTTAATACATAAACTTAATGCCTGATAACCCAACCAACAGTATACATGTATAGCATGTTCAACTGTATTAGAATTTGTACTTACAGCTTGACACATTTCACATATATGAAAGGCCCCTACTGTTGCTTCTTCATGGTTATCCTGAATATCCAAGTTTATCACATGCACTGGTGAGTAGCTTTGGGAACCTCTTGACTCCAGGTCTGATTGAAAAAACGAAAATTAATGTCCATTCATGCTACTACAGTTGTGACAATTAAAGTCTGGAGCACAGCCTTTGAAGAAAGTGTTTGGTTACAATGCACATGCAACAAAAGACCATCTCTTTTACAAGCTCACAGGAACTTCAAAACATGGACTAAATAATATTACCTACAGTCATTAATATCAGACAGATATATAACCAAGTAGGCTCCCAGAGGGAGGCTATACACTAGGGACTTCATCAAACGGGCCTGCTAAATCCCACAGGGTAGGAGACCCAGGTATCCCTGTTTAAACAAACATCTTTCAAAAGGTTGCAGCATTCTCAAGACAAATAGCACTGATAAAACAGATCATCTTCTGTAATTTGTGGCAATTATTTAAGCCTTCAACAGACATTCTGGTTTTTTTCCTCATACTCTTCATATTTCTGGCAACTGTTGACAGCTTTGTTTGATTAATTAAACAATACAATAAATAACAGGGATACTTACACTCAATAACCTGGTCATATACCCTCTCCTCAACTGTGACAACAAGATCAAACTCTTCTTCAGTTTCTTGGAATCTCTCAGGGTGTGCTTTTATTCTTCTGTTTCTGTCCAACATATGGAGGATTCCATTTTGTTTATATCTAATAGGCTTCAAGTTAAGGATTGTTTCATGGTTTTGAGCATGAAGATGCTATATGTAATAAACATAATATTATATAATATCCAAAAATGTACGATATCCAATCAAATCACACATTGTCTGCCCAACTAATGCAGGCAAAACTTTTTTTAACCATCACACTTAATAAGATTACTTGTGATCCTCCAAGACTGTAGTTTATACTGCTAGACCCAAGGGCGAAGAATGAATGATGTTTTTAATCTATTAGTAAATAGTATCCACCCGCTTCTAAGGTGGATATAGGGGTGTTTCGTTGAGCCCCCTAAATTCAAAATAAGGGGCATTACAACACTCCGATGTGCCCTCGGAAAGATGGAAATCCCATCTCCAAGGACATCAATAACTTTAAAAATTTTCTGGGGGAAGAGGCTCCCAGAACCTTCTACAAAGGAATGCCTTTGGTGGTCTGTATCTCAAACCCCTTTCCTTAAAATGTTTTATCTGCCCCAGCTCTTCCAGCATCTCATTTCCTTAATGGAATACTGGACTTCAACCCCAATTTTACCAAGCAGAAAGCGAAAGAGATTTTGAAGGGGATTCTACACATATTTACTGACTACACAAATAAGACAACACAAATATTGCTCTAAATCACCAACTTTCAGTATCTCACCACCTTAATATTTTACCCGTTCTAAAGGCTGAGCAAGGATCACCTGGTGCACATATCCTGCTGCACATCATGTGCAACTCTACTAACCTTGTTTTGCCAAGAGATTGCAAGTGCTAATCTGAACACCACCACATTACTGTTCAACTATCTTATGTGCAAAGAAAAACTCAACTGAAACTCCCTACTACAGCCAATTTAGAACCTGTTATGCAAAGGTCGCCACTGTATAGAGCCTGGGTAAAGTGGTGTGGAGTCAGGACACAAAATGCCATTTTTGGATGTTTGAGGCATACAACTGTACAATTATTGTCAAGGGAAATGGTCTCTTGTTTAGTCAATTTTTAGGCTTGTCATGCAACAGTGTGACAGTGTTGAATGACAGCTGCTTATTAACCTGTCAGTAGCAGTGGGATTTACCACTTTTGAAATTTTAGAAGTTCCATAACAAATTCTGGCAAGATAAATATTACTCAATCCTAATCTTGGTAACCATTTTTCTTCCAAGGCAAAGTAGAAGTTTCTACTTTCAAAGCAAAAATGACAAACAAAAACATTGCCAATAAATTTAGTGGAAAAATTCTAGTCAACGTCTTTCAATTGAATGTTCAGATACACTATGTCTCACCCTTGCAATCAATTATGCATCTCTCCACCTTTAGGGAACAAGAATCTTTTTTGGTGGTAAATTAAGCCTGCAGTCAGCAGTTTTCATTAAACTGCCCCTAAGCAACATACCATCTTTACTATCTCTTGGAAATTACAAAAAAAGACAATTTTGGCATTTCCAAACTCTGTTTTTATTTGGGTTTTGTAAACATGCCCCACTTTAATAAAAGTGAAGTAATTTGGTAGATGAATAAATAATGAAGAAGAGTCAGGACATTAGGAAGCACACAAGTCTCTCATAGAAGGAAAAAAATAACTAAAACAAACTTGCATTTATCAAGTAGCATAAAAAAATCCACGGAAAGAACAAAATAATGCAATCCAAAACATGAACAATGAGTCGACTGCTTTAAAAGCAATTAAAATACACAAAACACAAAAAAATGGACTGGGTTGTATACACAGTGCTTAGTACATTTCTATATAGCAGCAAATGCAGAATAAGACATACCCTTTCCATGGTAAACAAGTTATGGCCATTTTCTTAATGCAAAGGTTACTATAGCAACAGTAAGGCCCATTGGAAATATCAACAATAATGATTCTATTTCTAAACAAGTGCAGTGACTCCTTTTTCCTATTATTAACTTCCATTATCAAGTAATTGTGCAAGAGCAACTTTTGACAGTCCTACAAAATGCAGGGAAGGTGTTCAGGACCTCTTTCAAAAATTAAAGGTGGCGCTGAACTTTCCACCACAAATTCAAATTCAGGGACTTCATTAAGGGCCAGGCACCGGGAAAATTGACCGGCTGTGAGGACAATTTTGCCTGCCTGGCTTGATCACCTAGAGAAAAGTTTTATTACAAATACGTTGTTCAAAAAGTTTTACCCGTCTGTGAAAACCAGTTGCCCTCCTGCTGTAAAAGTTAACAAAACCTCTGCAAATTGGTTAACCTTTGCAAAGATTAATCTTGACATGTTAGCTGCAAGTCAACAACCAATTTTGAGGTATTGACACATTGTAAATCCGCCTAAGAACACTTTCACCGGTTAATTACCCATTAACAGAATAAATTAACGCTGGAACTTAACGGATGATCGACTGACAAAACATCATTTGCATAATTTCCCTACCCCTATAACTCCTTCTAGCTATGCTGTCACTAGTCAAAAATGGGGCCACAGAAGTTGTTTTTAAGTTATAAGTAAAGCTAACATTGAGGGACAAACATTTTCAACAGCCCTAGCAAAATAACTTGGATGGCAATGGCATCATATAGAGTCAGTCTCAAGGAGAAGTGATAAAACTTGATCCAGATGAAAAGGTAAACTTTACGGTTAATTTTAAATTCAGACCACTCTTTAGCTCTAAATTACTTAAAAGCCATGAGTCCGCACACGGGGAAGGGTCTTGTAGGAGTGGGGATACTTTGCAACATGCTATGGTCAGTGGTCCTAGTGCCACCTTTCAATTGTGCCAATAACAGCCTGGCCAAGAACAGTGAGAGAAGTTCAAAACATTAACATTGAAGGATGCAGCCTTCTATCAAAATTCCTAGATGACTTGCAATCCAGCTTTTTGCATAGCACGCCTCGTGTCCACTTTAATGACTACCAAAACGAGAATGTCCTTTGCATGTTACCAAGACCTGCATTGAGTTATCTGTGACAAAACTATGAATGGAGTTCCAATGACAGGTGACAAGATCACTTGCCAGATAATTTGGAAGGTTGCTCTGTAGACACACATGCTGAAAGGTTTGGGGCTGTTACACGACTATAAGGGCTTCCTTTTGATGAAATGGAGGGCTTGGTAATGCTGGGAGTTGCTCAGTCATTCAATTCAGACTGCTCATAGAAAACTACAGCTTTGTGGCAACATGTTGTACTCTGCAGTAAAGTGTCTTGAAAGGACAAAGACAAGCCCTTGCTTCTCCCTTTGCCTAGTGGCAAATCCTAATGAATCCTAGGTGATAAGACCACATGCCACATCCTGGAGGTGATAGGACCACATGCCAGAAAATTTGGAAAGCAGCTCTGTAGACACACATGCTGAAAGGTTTGGGGCCGTAACATGACTATAAGGGCTTCCTCTGGATGGAATGGACAGCTTGGTAATGCTGGGAGTTGTTCCGTCATTCAATTCAGTCTGCTCTTAGAAAACTACAGCTTTGTAGCAGCACATGTTGTACTCTGCAGTAAACTGTCTTGGAAGGACAAAGACAAGCCCTCGCTTCTCTCTTTGCCTAGTGGTGAATCTTTTCAGAACTTCTGAGGCAACGTAATGGTAATCTGGCATCAAACCTTACATACCCAAACATTGTGACGCTGCATGTCTATAGCATTTACCGGTACTTACAGAGCAAATCAAGAGTTAGTCTAGATTTGAATGTTGTATAACAAGAAACACATCAGCTGCGAGGAATAAACTACCAATAATAATCACAATTCTCTCCATGACTGACTGCGGCAGAATTGTTTCAAAGGTCAAATTACCAGTCTGTGCTCTTCAGATTTACACGGTAACGTAAAACTATTGAACGGCTTTAAACAGGCCCTCCCTTCCCAAGGTGTCAAAAATAAACCTTTCTAGAGTGGAAGGGGGTAAAGCATCAGCAAAACAGCAATCACTGACAAACTAAGGCAACACGGGACATGATAACCATGTGCAATATTGCCATAATTAAGTAATATTGATGTTCGCCATTTAGAAACTTATTTTGTCACTTTCCTTTTCCACATTGTTCTGGCTGAATTTCCATTGCTGGCAAGCCACACCCACCCCATATAAGGCATTGGGAGGTCAAAATGCATAAGAAACTAACAAATTATCTGGAAATATCATGTTTGAAATAAATTAAAAAGTACACCCTTTAATGAACCAAGTTAAAAAAGGCACAAGTCACCAGACTTTGTTCGTCGAGGTAGGGTGACCCTAGGGATGAGCCACTTACTTTCGAACTGGGCAACTGCACTTTTGGTTTTGTACCATCCATAATTTTCTGGTCTCAAGGGAACCTTGCAGTTGATGAATATGCTTTAACACATCAACACATCTCACCAGGATGGCATTGATCTGTTTACAGAAGCGACTGAGTATTGTCTCAGTTTTGAAAGGCCCACGAAGATGTATTCTTTCATTTCTAGATCTAGTATATCACAAGTTCTTCAATATAGCCTTTTAGGGATTAGCTGAACAAAGAAAGCAAATTATCCCAGACACAAATGTTTCGAAGGTTACAAAAAAATACAAATCCCTGAGAAAATTTTGAAGGTTCTCTGTGGGCTTCCCATGACTACAAAAACCTTTAAAAAAAATTAAGGTAGTTGTATCACAACAGCCTCACCCCACAGGCTAAATTTAGGGTGAGATTTGCATACTTATTACAAAATGCTGTAGTTTTATTGGCCAAAGAACACTTATTTTACACAAAGCAATACAGCCTGGGCAGAATTAACTTCCTAACCTGACCATGTAGTATTGCTTATTTCCAGGCAAGGACACAAAACTATTTCAGCTTGATTGCTTCTTAAGGGTCTAGATCACTTCAAAGTTTACCAATCCACTTGCAGAATGGCACAGAAACTACAGAAATGCGAAAACTTAAGACATGTCACGTGCTGCCACCTGCTATCAACTTCTTCCTAACAAGGGCCAGAACTTGATGAGTACATTAATTTTCCTCAGTTGTTTTCAAGTCTCGGTGAAATGTCCCAGCAGAGCCAAGAAAATAAGGTTCAAGTTGTTTGTCAACGTATAAAAAACTTAAAATTTAACGAGTATTACCTATCCCATTGAAATACAATGAACTTGTGAAATTTTTTTGACACCTATATGGCACAACAAAGTTTTTGACTGGCCAGTCATGGTTCTCCCAATATGCCTAACTGTAAAGTCTTCACAACAACTAGAGGTGCATTTCAAACAGTTATCTGACTCCCTTATTGCCAGGTAAGCAAACAGAGATTGGACTTCTATCCAATTGGCAGACACTTGCTACTTAAATTTGTAGGCCATTTTGTCCCAAATGGAAAGAGAAATTTCTCCAATGTGGTAGCTCTAGTGGCTTTGTCAATGCCAGACCCATCTAGTGTCTTTGGCCAGATCGTTGCAGCTTGCACTTGTCAAAAAATGTGAGTTTTCATTTTAAGATTTCACTGCACAGTCACCCTAACAGACAAAATTGCCATTGTTAAATCACTTATTGCAAAAGAGCATGATTTCTCTTTATTTAGACACCTATATTCTCTTTGTACAAAAGCAACTCAACAGAGTTGACCTGCCTCAGTGTCTGGTCTTACTAGTTCACCAACTATTTTAACAAGTCATCCAATGGGGTTTCTGGCAGATTGTTGTTTTGTTTTTTTGGGAAAACAGTTTGAACACAAATTGAAAAGTAAAAATTACCAATGCATTTCAAAGTTGAACAATCAAGTTAGGTAGTTATGCTGTGCAGAAAATTGGGCTAATTGACAGAGCAATGATCACTTAATCTCTGTGATAAACTTAAAATTATTTCTACCCTATTTATAGAAATATGCAGAAAATGGACATATGAAGAAAATTCAGTATCCAAAACTGCTAACCTTTTGGCCCTCTACAGATGACCCAGACAAAGCTCACACTGTTTAGTCTAGCTATTTGCAATTGCCTCACTATTATACATTTTAAGTGAATTTGAATTAAATGAAGACAACGAAATTCAGTTTAGAATTTTTTTCCAGATACTTTGAAAATAGAATATGCAGTCTTTCATTTGGTAACCCTCTTGATAGTAAGATAATTAAAATGCAACAGAGATTGGCAGGCGGGCAAATGATAATGCCCATTGTCTTGATGACTAGTGTACAAGATATCAATGTAAAATGCTGTGCAGCACCCCAAAGCGTACAGAAATAACAAATGTGGAATGCAGAGTGTAACAAAGCTTGTTAATTCCTCTTTGTAATGTTCTTTCCCCACAAAACCATTGAACAACTGGATTGTTGAGAGGGATGTTGAGTGGTCTGTTTGTAATTTTGCCCCAAGCACCTCCCAAGATCTTGCAGTGGAAGGGCAAAAAGGAATAATAATGCAGAAGTCCCATTTAGTTCATGGTCAAAATGTTTCATACTGCTCTTGAATTCCGCCACATCTTCAATCAGGAGGAGAGTCTGAGTGCTCCTTTACATAATTTTCATCTCAGCATGGACAAATCATCATGAAGATCAGTCTATTGTGGTTGCTGGTCTCGTTTGATTTGAAATGGGCAGTAAATACTCATTTGACTGTTACTTCATTCCTTTACTGTGACAAATCAGCTTCAATGTCTTCATGAAGTGTTCAAAAGGAACCTCTACACTGTTCATTGGCCACTCACTTACTGGGTAAAGTGACCACCACTGAATGCGCTCCGCAAAATGTTTGATCGCAATTTTAAGGGTCATTTCCATATCACATGTAGGAACCAGGTTCATGTTTTAGCAAGGAATGACTTGTTTGGGGCTGACCAGACTAATAGTGCACAACGACTTCCACAAGAGTTTTTGTTACAAGACACAAATCAGGGTTCCCAGAATGAGAATTCTAAACAAAAGCCAATCTCAGCTGATACCCAGTATTTATCTAAGTTTGTTTGCAGTTTCAAGCATGCAGCGCTTTCTAAGGGCCTGATCTTTTTTATCTTCACTGCTCCAGGAAAGGGCAGGTACAACAGTCATGGGATTATTTCTGGAATGAATACTTGGAAATAATGACATATTTATTGTTAGGAAAAGTAGTCCTTTTCAAAGGTGACCAGTCCATTTGCCTTTGCTTTTCTCAAAAAAATTGCACAAAAGTTTGTGTTTCAGTGCATATTTTTTGCAACACAAAGGAGGTTTGTGTGATTTCTAAATTTTGGGGTTTAAAAATGCATAGCCACACCGCAGGAGGAATATTAAAAAGAAGATGTTGGAGGAGCTGGTAGGGGATATTGATTCGGCAGGTTATTTCACTAGTAACACAGTGATCCATACTAAAGATTTATTGACACAAATGCTTTTTTCAAGCAAAATTTCACACTAAAATGTGTCTCAGGAAACAGTTTTACCTTTGCCACAATCAGATCCATTTCTTCTTTCAATCCCGTCTAACATTGTCGAAGTCTGCCTCAACTATGTAAAGCACTGTGCACCCTGATCACATTAATTTTTAATTACTTTTACATAAGCGGTGAGATCATCATGAAAGTTCATTTCATTCTTCAAAATGGTCACACAGGCTTTACACTTTGAGCTGGGACATTCTGGTCAACTTCTTAGTGGGGAGCTGCAAAGAAATAATATTCATATTCTTGTGACGACGCGTTGGCGTCAATCGCGTTCTCCAACCCAACTTACTTACGTCAAATATATTGCCTTCTTGTTACCTACGAAAGCAAAATCCAACCAAACTTGGCTATTACAAGGCTAAATGGAATTTACCCGTGCTTTCCAATTCCCTGTTTTCTAAAATAGAAAATGATTTACCAAAGGGAACTGTTTGAGCGTGTCGTACGTGATGGTATGCAAATAGAATCTGAGCAAATTTCTATTACCGGATTACCGCCTGTTTGCTACTCTTGGATAGCAACAACGCTTAAACTTCGAAAATCGACTGGATACAGTTGTGGGTCTCTTTTCAGTAAATCTTTGTACATTTCATCGTAGGTTGTTTCAAACGAATAAATGTTTGGTCGATCCGGTGCTGGTCCAGGCAGCTTCACTTGCACTCCAGAACCAAAGGATTTCACGTTGAAACCGCGCTTGCTGAAACAAAAGAAACGACATAACATTCCTACCGTTTTTCTTCCCTTAAGAACACGAAACAAACGAAAGTAAATCGTCATTTCTAAACACCTAGACGGTATATCGTCTCTCCAAACGCTTTCCAAGATGTAAACGTTTTACCTTAAGAAATTATGCGCTTCCATACTGCGGTTTTGGTTGCTGGAGCAAACAACGGCGATTCGTAACTTTTGAACCATAATTCTCAGGTTCAGAGGCATCAATGGTGACACAATTAACAAACTATCGAAAACTGGGATAAATACTAAGGCAAATACTATATTATACAAGAAAAAAACCTTTCGTAGAGTTCGATGGAAATGGATTTTCCTTCGCGAAAGTTACTCAACACCCAACAAAGATGGACTCCTCAGAAAAACTAACGACGCAATAAAACTGACGTCATAAAGAGATAATTGGTCAATCGCTATATCCGGGTAATGCGCCAGTTACATCCGGGAGCGTTGGTACTTAGTCCCTGCCGGTATTGTGGGAAAATATGGCGGATGGACTTGCGGAAGAAGAGGCCATCGACTTGGTAAATTTTACTGCAATATTATCGACTGTTCGTTAGTTTTCTAATCTCTAATATTGTCGTACCTACATTAACATTTCCAGGCTCTTGAGGACAATGAAGAATCTACAACTAACTTGGTACGATTCTTATCTTTTAGTTTCTGATACTACACTTTATGAGCTGAGCTACTGCAGCTGTCTGTAAGCGTACATCGTTTTGCGTTTCTTTGTCGGTTTGAAAGTAACAAATAAGCTTAAACTTAAAGCGTTTAAACAAGAATCTGATCAGAACGGAACGAAATGCCAAATAATTCATGCAAAATTTGTTTTATAAAATATTTACTTATCTGTAAATTAATTATCAAGATATGAGCAGACAAAAGATTTCACTTGACTGGCAAATTTTGAGGGATGTAGATAGGTCAGGGCAGCAGCGTGGAGCTAGCCAGAGGAGCAACAGAATGCAAACCTTCACACTTACCTTTCATTGAATGTTTAACTAAAAATAGCTGGAAATGTTTAAAAGTATGCAAAGTTGTGGTAAGTAATATTAATATGAATGCCCTCATATCAGTTTTAGTTTATTCGGATCATGTGTACTAAAGGGATCCACGTTTGAGTGTCAGTCAATATCCTCTATCAATGCCCTCAATTGACCCTCTATTGATACACCATCAACACCTCAGTTGACACTCAATCGACATCTCGGTCAACTAAGTTTCAGTTGATGCACAAGTCAATGGACACTTGGACTATCAATTGACTGTTGATCGAGTGTCGATGGAGTGTCGATCAGGATGTTGATTGAGTGTCGATCAAGTGTTGACTGAGTATCGATCAGGATGTTGGTCAAGTCTTGATTAAGATTTCGATCAAGTGTCCATTGCAGGTCGATCAAGTTTATCAATCGACACTCAACTGATTATCCCTTATGTACTCATGATCCATTGATTCAAGGTTTACAACTAAATCTTCAATTCATTGATGTATTTTTTTCCTTTCTCTACAAGACTGACATTAACAGTGATAGTGCAGAGAAGAGTGAGAAAAGGAAACTTTTAGAGTCATGGCTGAACAAGATCATGAGAATAAAGATTTCTGATGGAAGGACATTGATTGGCTCTTTCCTGTGCACTGACCAGGACAGGAATATTATTTTAGGATCCTGTCAAGAGTTTGTTGGTTCCACAGGTACAGTTCCATTAATTTATTGGATTGCTTCGTTCAGAGATCTGATTAGCATTTTTAGATCAGATTTTCAGTAATCTGATTAAGATTTTCAACTTGCTGAAGGAAGATAGCCCTAACACTAGTTGACAGAAATATGTATTTTCTATTTCATTTGACACAGTCATATCTACAATTCTGGCCGAAATTCCTTGGGACATTTGTCAAAATGCCAACTGGTGAGGGTGATGTAGCAGGTCTTGTAAGGTCTCACATGAATGGCTTGCTACCCTTTGAGAGGACAATGGAACAAACACCAGAAACAATACACCTAGCCCCAAAACAATAACAGCTACTAACAATGAAGAGAATTACAAGCTTACGAGAGCTGCTACACTTCTGACTGGTGATGCTTGATTTTGAAGTGGGAAGTCATTATTCAATTTTCCTTACAATCCTGGGCTTTTGGCTTGTTTATTGTATCGAGAAATTTCATGTCAAAATGTTGCCATGGCAATTTTGCAATTTCACTTGTGAAATTATAAGTTAACCCTAAAATTCCCTGCCAAATAAGGAGAAATTTGCCACCCATGATATCAGACTAATCTCGTGTTTATTCTTCTGTGTGACAGATGAGAAGGAGGAACCAAGGATCCTTGGTTTAGCCATGGTGCCAGGAAAACACATTCTTTCCATTGAAGTTGATGAAGAGTGATCCAATTTACCACCACAATGAATTTACAAGCAAGATATAGTACATAACCTACATCTGGAAGCCTGATCATCTTTGGACCAGGATCTGGCAAGCTTCTTGTTTAAAATTGACAAAAACAATGTATGCTTCAACATTCTCTTGCAAGACAGGATTCTCCGCAAACAGCTTGCTGGACATGTTTGCCATCAAAGGATTGTCTTTCAAAGCTATATAATATACCACAGCAAACTTTGTCATACATGTAGCTCATAAGGTGTAAATGGGTCTCAATTTATTTTTCCAGTCTGTTTGTGGTGTTCATGAATATCATGTTCTGTAGGTAGCCTACTGTAAGTTGGTTGTATGTAATGTGTAGACTGTAATACGTAGATACGTTAAAAAAAAACTTCAGTATGATAAAGGTTCAGCCATTTTCCACAGCTGAAATTTGGAGAAGCTAGGTTCCAGCCCAGAGGATGTAAAAGGCGAAGATAGGTACAAAAAGCTGTGTTATTTCCAAAGCAACTTTGAAGTAGGCTTAACTGTATCTGTATTACTATAAGACCTTACAAAAGCAATTTTTTGGAATGGTACATTCAGAGCTCTTCTCATTAAATGTGTGTATTGTCAGTAACAGAACCTGAAGAACTGAAAATTAATGTGTTTATTTAAAATGATGTGCACAATTTTAACTAAGAGAAAGATATAACCATCTCAGATCATCTGATGAGCTATTTTTTAATTTATGGAGAGTTAATAATGGGTCAGGGAAGGGATGTGGTTACATAGAATTACAGATTACCATACAAAATTTAATAAATTGTCAATCAATTTAACTGATGGTATATTGTAGTATGCCAAAAAAAAAGTGTTCAAATGCAATTCTAGTGGGAGAACCAAGTGGATTAAGCTAAAAATATCTATTTTTGTGTAAAGATGCAACATACATGTGACTAATGGAGCATGGTTCATGACCAATGGTTCTTGTTGCATGTTCTTTTGACTTCATCTCTATTACATTTTAGTTTTGTGTGACTTTCACCCCTAAACTGATTTATTGCTCAGCTATTTTTTACTATTCAATGCAAAAAATATCCCCTTTATAGAACTTCATCTTTAATTTTCACACAGAGTAATAGCCATTAAAATGTTTACAGGATTCTCCAATAAAATAATTTTATAAAGCTAACAATATTTAGTTTATTAGATAAATCCGAGCCAGAAGCAACTTAGAAAAATAGTATGTCATGAACAATAAATTCCAGAAAAAAGTGCAAAACCTTGAAATACTTTATTTTTGAAATATTTTACTCCAATTGAAAACTTAACTCTTAATGTATTGTATTACGCTACCTACAAGAAGAGGAAATAAAACAGGAAGATTTAGGAACTGATGCAAGAATTACAAGGAAAAATACTACGCAAAACCCATCTCCCCTATTTCTGCTTAAACCTTACTTTCCTAAGTTCAGCTGTTAACCAAACCCTTCACTGATAATTTACTAACAGGACTGCTGACAAACTGAAATGTTTAGTGTTGCACTGCCACCTATTAAAGGAGCTGTGACAACGTTAACACTAAATTTTTCAAGTTCATAATTTGTAATCTGTGTTAATCTTCTCCATCCTTAACCATCCTTGTTCCGATTTGGTTTACAGTTGAACCTCGATTATCCGGACTCGTCGGGACCTCGGTAAATAGTCCGGATAATCGAGAGTCCGGATAATCGAAAACATGAATATTAATGAGATAGAAATGTAAACAAAAGGTATACAGCAAAGAAAACATAATTTTAATTGTGAAATCTACACAGCCTGTATGTATTTACAAGTAAAAACTTTCAGTTCAGGTATTTACAAAGGTCTAAAATGTTGAGCCAATCAGATTTCAGCTGAACGCATCAGACTATTTCTTTGTCTTGTCGCACTTGCGAATTTTGAAAAGCGCTCAGGATAATATGCTGTTTCAACAGTCTTTTGAAAGGATTATTGGGCTTTTTGCGACTTTGAGTTTTCAAGATCACAACTAATTAATATTCATGAAAAAATTGGGACCAGAGAAAAAAGTCCGGATAATCGAATAGTCCGGATAATCGAGGTCCGGATAATCGAGGTTCGACTGTACTGTTATCTCTGGTGTTTTCTCTATCTTACTTAACTGCTATTTTCAGGTTTCCTTCAATGTAAATGTAATTTTGTGGACGGCATAAATAACTACAAACAGTTTATAGCATGACTGAGTTCCTTTTGAGCATGTAGTATGCTTTTCCAGTCTGAGAGATTATATAAGGTGACCAGTGGTTAATGTTTTCAGGTTAATGTTTTCCAGAATATATAAGTGCATAATCAAGAAATCCATGATTTCCTTATCACTGCAGGAAACATTCAATCCAAACATTAACAATATTTCATTTCAAGTAATCTTGTATATCTTCAGAGTAACTATCTATTTTGGTAGAAAATGGAAAATATATTCTTTTCTCAACCAAAAATATCTTTCCTTCTCAACAACTTCTTGCCATTACATTTTAATACTTTTCAAAATATCTCTTATCAATGTCATATTTTCTTGAAAATATCAACAATATGTAGTCATGCAGACATGATAATGATAAAGTAAATCTTCAGCTAACTTCTACTTTCATCACTGCCTTCACATCCCTGGAAATTATCAGAACATTCAACAAGCATTTAACAAATTTCCATGGCAATCACAGTAAGGAGAATCAATATTTTAAGCCTGAAACTAGAATGTTAAACTTGCTTACTTACACACTCAGTCTAACGAAAACAAAACCTAACTTACTAACGAAAGAAACATAACAACATAAGAAGGAAGAGGATGCTTGCGGTGTGAACATCCTGACATCATGACATAATAGCAACCTAACAGCATGAACAAAATGGCATAAGGAAAAAAAAAACTGATCTTTTCCATACGTCTTTATGTTGATGTTCACACTACTGTCCTAAGCGATTATTTCATCATGTCATTATGTCTTTATATCATTTAGTTGCTAGTGTGAACCAGGCAAGAGGGGGTGGCTAATGGTAACTAAAAAAATCTTGGGTCTCGGGAAACTTTCGATCCAATCTGGGAAGGCTTTATGAGGAGTTGTGGTGTCTTGTTTTTCTGTTTCATTTGTCTTGGAGTCTAAAATTGTTTAGGTCTCATTCAATCAATCAATCGTTATTTGCACTCACTCTTGGCACAGCTCAAAATAAGAAATTACAACAATGAAAATGTTAAAAGTAAAAATTAGAGTACCAGCTGCCTGGAATGACCATAGGGGCTAGCAGAGCCAGGCAGCCAGTTAACATCAGCATTAAATAGAAATAAAATACAAGTCAGCAAGAAAACTGAAGCACAAATGCAGACATAAACAAAAAAAGAGGAAAAACGCAATTTCTACGCTATGAAGGAAGTCTAAAACAGTTAAATTTATTTTTACTAATATTTTCAAACTAATATTTTACTAATATGTTCAAACGAGGGTCTCGGGGAGCCTTTCTTCACCTCTAAATGGCTCATAACTTTAAAGGGAGCTTTAAAGAAAGACACCTATTCATTCATGACTACTACTTTCTACAGTTACCAGAGAGATTATTTCTGATCAACTGATCCTAGCTGACAATGAGCTAAAAATGGTTTATAATAACGAACCATAACTAATAATAATACTTTTGACTTTATTCTCAAAGTCAGCTTGGTCTTTAAACCATTCACAGTCCATAAGAAGGCTAGCCTACATGTCTCATAATTCAGTAGTTAAGGGGCGTGTTGGCTTGGAGTCTAACTCTGCCGTCATCTTCTGCACGCGTACTGCATTACATTCTTGACACAGAAGGTGATTGTCCAAGGGATAGCAACCACTGCCACCCTTTTCTGTTGATAATGGAGCATTACAGTCCTTAAAAAGAGCAAATAACATGCTTAGTCTGTATCAAAATAATATCTCATTCGAGAAATGTAGAAAACACTCAACTCAAAAAATGTAGAAAACACTCGCCTGCATCTTGTGTTTTCTACATTTCCCTCATGTTCTCAAATGCCCGTCGTGTTTTATCGCAGTTTAGAAAACAGTCCCAAGAAAATACGCGAGCTGATTGGTTAAAAATCGTGTTTCTATAACTCGATAGAAACACAGAACTAGCACAAACTGTTGATGCAATGATGGTGCGAGAAAAGAGAATTTACATTTTGATATTCAAAGTTAACAAGTTGTTTTCCTTTAGTTAGTCGTGCTGTTTTCTAAAAGAAATAGAAAACATGCTCTCCTTGTTTCTACTGAGTTATAGAAACACTCATGAAAGTTTTGGAGAACTCGAAAGAGCTGTGGAAACACATGCCTGCAGCACATGTTCCAAGAGCATTTCTCATTCTACTAAACTTCCACCTGTGTTTCTATAACTCGATAGAAACACGGTACATGTTTTCTATTTCTTAAGTATTACACAGCTTAGCCTTCTTTATTTGTTAAGTAGATCACTGCACATACCTCACAAACATAGCACTTGACATGAAAATCCTTGTTCATTGAAACAATACGAACTGTTTCCTCTTGACCCTGAAATATTATGAACAACATTTCACTCAATTAACTTTAATTTTAATAGTGAACATGGAGTAAAAAATCACACTTTTCAATAATTGATGTTCACTTGTACGGGGCTCTCTTCAGTTCAAAACAAAGTCCGAAAAAGCTGCAGATGTGGGCTGCGCTGTCAACAGATTACATCAAGTTTATGTTTGCAGCTGCTACTTTTTGGAGGGACATTATTCTCAGGGGATGGGGGGGGGGGGTGCATTATTTTCAAAATTTACAAATTAAAATAAATACAGTTATCAAGGTTTCCTAGCTTGTGTACTAATTATATCAGGGTTTACTAAAAAAAAAAAAAATTATTGGCCAAGGATTAAAATTAACTTGGTTGGCAATATTCATGCATCAGCTAGTAACTGTCAGCTGTCTCATGTTGATAAATATGTTGACCTGAAAAACAGTTTTTACCTCGTCAGGAACTATCAGCTGATTGCACAATGCACATCTTGGTGAATATTTCCTGGAATAAGAGAATAGTTTAGAAGAAAGAATGGATATGTGTCAAACGCAATAATTTAGTAAGCCTTGAGTGACAGAAACTTGAGTTGCTTAAAGACAGAACAGCATGTAAGATAAGCTTGATAAACTAATCGGGCTATATATTACACACTGGCCAAACAGTTTATAAATACCTATAATAGTCCTCAATGCAGTGGATTTTGTTAAAGTTGTCAACAGTGAACTGAACGCCATCAAGTTTCTTGTTACAAACTTCACACTTGAAACAGTCTGGATGAAAACATTTTCCAGTGGCTCGTAAGATCTGTTTTAAGGAACAATTTTGGACAAATTTCACTCAGCATTAACATCAATGCAGGTGCTAGTGGAAGGAGTAGGTTGGCAACACATAACTGATTAACCCTCTCACTCTCCAGAGGGCCATGTGGTACAAAATACCATACATGCTAAATATTTGGTCAATTTTTATCAAATTTGAACAGCAAAAAGGTCTTGGGCAGATCTGTCGTTTGAGAGCAAAAATCATATACCCCTCCTACATGAGACTTGATTTACCACCCTACAAATTGTGCAACTTTTTCCTCTTAGCCTTCTAAGGTCGAGTTAATATCTGACAATAACTCACAGACTAAAAACTGCATATTAAGCTATAGTTTAGGGGTATACCTCAACTCTACAAGGAGTGAGATATTATTTAACATTTTTCTTTTTTTCGTTTTGAATGCTTTTCAATTCAAACTGAGGCTTCTTCTTGGCAGATCCAGACCTTGAGCTAGAGGTGGGGGGCTGTTTTTTTTGGCTTGCCCTGCCAGCTTTTCTTCCTTCTGCGATTTTTTTTTAATTATGTACTCACCCGCTCTGTGATATACTGGTTACAAACCCAGCACTTCTCCAGTGTTTCCTGCAATATTACACACACTGGTTAATAATTTTGTTTACATTTATTAGTTCTTGTTGCAATGACAGCATAAAATTGACAAATATTATTGTGGTCAACCTGTAACATTAAAGAAAACTAATCATATAAGATATCACTGTGCAGTTCCAGAAAATATCCATACTCCCCCCCACAGGGGGGATTGGAATTTCCTGGAGGGTGGGGGTTCTCTAAGAACAAAAAATTAAAGGAAGTATGAAGGTTAGTAATTGGAGTTTCCAGAGGAGTGGGCGAGGGGGTCTGAGAAAAAATATCTTCTGTGGGGGAGGTATGGATATTTTCTGGAACTACATGCACATTTTAAAAACAATATGATGCTAAATGCGATATTGACAACTACAAGTGACTTGCTCACCATATAGTCAGCCTCACAAAAACACTGCTCTTCCACTTTATAGAACACCTTCCCAGTTAACTGACATCCTAAAAATGTAACAAGGAAATAGAATCAACTCTGATGAGTCAGCAAGAAAATAATAGACATAAGTCAAGAAACCTGGTGAATCAGAAGTCTGCCATGATCAACCAAATGGATGTCAGCACTGACACACAGCTAACTGACACATATGCATAAATGAAACAGATTGAAGCTGTAGAAACCATGCAACAAAAGAACAATAAAGGGTATGATAAAGACCATTAATGGTTACGCAGTGCAAACCACCACATCTATTATTGGGCAGGTAAACACTTGGCTGATAATTGAAGCGATTACACAGCAATAGATTATTGCTGCATAACTATCGACATCTAAAGAAGGCTGACAAGATTTACTGATTCACTCGTAAGTGGACTGACTCAATTAATCCAACAGAACCTACTCACCACACTTGACACAAAGAAAACACTTGATGTGGAAAAGTTTATCCATTGCTGTACATCCTGTCCCCTCTCCAGAAACCTTCTGACCACATTTACTGCACATTCCTATGCGAGGAATGATAGTTTAGATTAGGGGGTGGGGCATCTTCAATACCTTTCAATAAATTTTCACTTAAGTATAACAAACCCAACACCAAACCTTTTTTGGACAATTCATGAGTCTCTAATTAAAGGCAGTGTTGAGAGGCATGGTAAACTTAAGTTTATGGTGCTGGATTCTAGATTGAATAGTCTAGTAGTTTCAAGCCCTGACCAGGGCTAATAATTTATTTAGATTGTTTTCTTGGGTAAGACACTTTACTCTCGTGCTTGAATTGATCCCAGATGTCTGTTGAAATGGCTTTTTTTCAGGCCGTTTCACACACCATTGGTTTCATTCACGTGATTCCAAAAAAGTGATCAGGTGATGACAAACATCACTTGGCGCGGTTGGCCATAGTTTGCAGCACAGCTGTTGCGAATTCTTCAAAAGTACCAAGTTCAAGACAAATCTTTTCCATGTGATGGATTTTGCATCTGTCAAACTCTACTCTGTGATATCTTGGATTGTATCTCGCTAGGAAATGCAAAACTCAACAAACTTGCAAACAAACTGTGAAGAAACTTCCCCAATGGCAAACATTCATTCATCATATGCTTATGAAAATCGCCATCACATATTCAATTTTTTTAATCACATGAATGAAGCCAACAGTGCATGCAACAGCCTAAAAAAAGCCTCTTCAACAAACATCTGGGATCAATAGTGCATTGGGTACTGGCAAATGTATTGCTAGTCAGTAACCCTGTATTGACCTAGGACCCATTAAGGGTGGCAAGTGGAGGTGGGGGAATACTCCTCCCTCTACCAATCTAGCCAATCAAGTCACACCTTTTCCTCATACCCAACTCCTGGGAATGAGAAATATGCTTAGCTTGGCATAGACAGAAAGTCACAGAAAAATATGCTAAGGAATTGTCAGACCAGAGCTATTGCAGACTCTTGACATTACCCCAAATGAAAAATATTAGTAGTATCATTGTCTGGGATGAAGCACTTGACCTTAAAATGTGACAATTGGGCAAAATATACAAATAAGGCAATTTTCTGCTAATTTATATGAACTATATATATTTTGCAACCGATTGAAAAATAGCAATACTAATAACAGATTGAAGCAATTCTAACTTGGAAATTTTTGGCTCAGAGAAGACTGCAACACCCAGGAATGGAATGTGAAAGATTTTTTTAGAGGGCGACACTCTCATGCAAGTTTGTTGTCTTTTGCCATTCCAATCAAAATTCGCAGCACAAAAGCTTAAATGTTTAATTGCCGCTTTCATATAAGCTTGATGTATTTAACCAATGAAAGCATTTTTTAATGCGGCTTGAACAGAAACGATGTACAGTACTCCAAAAAATTAAGCTTCGCTTAGTCTTATTTCAATCCCTGCTTTTAGGACAAATACTCGTGAAAAGTTAAAATATTTTGAAGTTATTAGGCTTTTCATCGAATTTCAAAAGATTATTGCCATTAAACTAAGTTCGGCGTTGCTTTTAAAGTTGGTTACTATCTTGGATTCTTGCTTTCACAAGATCTGAGATGAATCACGATCTCGAATCAAAGATCACGACCGACTACTTTCTGTTCTACGGTGTACCTGTGTGCAACGCTGAGAGTGAACTTAAACTACATCTGTCTACTCCACAGGATTAGTAGAGCCTTAAGAAGCTACTCTGATTCAGCAGAAAGCTAAAACAAGTGATGTTTTAAAAACAGCTTTGTCCTAAATTCCACAACATCATGTCAAAACTGCAAAATCGACTTCGAGAACAATGTACACAACACACGCAATATAATAGTGTACACAGAAACAGCGGGGAACCATCAACAACAGATTTCAATCACTCACCAAAAAAATCTGGATCTCCTGTATTCTCTAAATTCTTTACAAGAAGATCCGTCAAAGCATCGAGTTCTTCTTCAGCACTTTTCATCCCGCTAGAAGGTTGTGGCGGTGGAGGGGGCCTCGCGCTCGCCCTGGTCAACCTTGTCGCCGTCATTCGGACAGGCTTCGGCGAAACAGGCGGTGGAATCTTTTTGCCTGTAGCTGGGTCTAATCTAACAGGAGTCCTAGAAGCCATTGTTATCAGCAAACACAAGATCACTCAAGCGCTACAATGTATTGTGCTGTTGACAAAGTGAACAGTACCTCGATCTGCTAGCTTGCCTTGTTTGGAGGGCGAATGTAAATGAGCCTGGAATGACAAGAATTCGGATGTGAAGTGGGTGGGGTAGGGTGGAAGGGGGTCACATCCGATGCGTGAGCCGGAGAACCTTGAGGGAGGGCGAGGGCAGTGTTTTTCCTGGGTTCGTGTTTACAGAAATGTAGTTGAGACCAGACGAGAGCATCTGACCGTCATGGTACGTCTGCCAGACGTTGAACGTACAATAACAGAGAACCCTACGACATTATCTGCCATTTTAAAGTTCTTTTACTTCTCATTTTCTTTTCACTAACTGACCGAAACAGTTTATATATGGGAAACTCTTTCAAATTTATACGCTTTTCAGTGATACATAGTTTTTTATGGTTTGAAAAAATAAAATCCTACATGTGAGAATTATTTAAAGATGCCCTGTTTTTCGGGTAACCCTGCCTCAAAGTCCCCTTGGCCAACCACATGTCAGTTTAGAATGGTGACAAGTAAATTTACCACAACGGGCACTATAAGTTAAGGGCTCGATGAGAGTTTTTCATTATTTTCTTCATTGACGCGATGAAAGCAACATCCCATATAAAAGGGGTAACATAGGCTCCTGAACATGTATATCACTTATCTAATAATCTTAGTATCAAACAAGAGAAAATGTTCTCTTGTATCAAACTACTGGTATACTGTGTTATGTAAGCTTGCAAGATTAATTCTGTGGAAATCAGTCAAAAAGCACGGGTTAACGTTGCTGTTGTTGTTATTATCTAGTACTTGTGTGTTTCATTATGTGAATTTTATTGGTGTCCTAGCGTCAGCTTTACCTTTGTTCCCTTAGTGTTGGAAACTTGATACTACATTCACGGCTAAAATTTGCGAACGGAATTCAAACTCTCCGCTGAGTACTTTAGAAGGGCTTTACACCAAGATTTCCCCTCTCCATTATCAATAATTGCCAATGACGTCCAGAGTTTGCAAAAATAGCTGACTTTTTTTACTTTAACAGTTAGTTCAGCAATTGTAGTTAACAACTTATCATTTTCCCGCTCGGGCAATAGGGAAGTAGGGACCACTGATACATCTGTTCCAGCCCAGGGTGACTCTGGCATAGGGCGTTTCGGTTGTCTTCATCATCGAAGTTACGTTGTTGGAAAAGACGAAAAATTTGTTGCATACTGGCTCATCCACAAAGGGCTAGAGATGCTCGTTGATGTTGTTAGGTACTGATTTTGTTTGACTCTACCCTAGTCATGGAGTGAGGCATTTGAGCCGCTTATTCTGCCATCTTTACTGACTGAATGCTTATACTCAGTGGTTGGGCGTTGCCCGACACCACCAGTATATAGTTGTCTCGTATATAAAGAACAAAAACACACGTCAAACTGCCTATTAAGTCCTTTTTAAACATTTTATTCACAAAAATACTCATGAAAAAAATCAGTACTAACGTACTTCATAACTGCTAACATTTTTGATCAGTTCATAGATTACCTTTCAGTGATACACAACTACAAAAAATCTTTACATAAGTGCTGTTCAAACCAAACCTATTTTATGAACCATAAATATGTTTTAAGAGTTAAATAACGGTTAAAAGTCAACTTCACTGAAAGGTCTGTGTCTTTGTTATCTACACCGTATTGTAAAGGAAAATTTTCACGCAGGATTTTGATGTTGTGCAATTTCACTTCACTTCACTCCCACCAGTCTTGCTGCAGGAAAAAGTTTCGCACATTCGTTGGTATGCAACGGCATTTTCTCGCCAAAATAAGTAAAGTCTAAACATTGGCGAGTTTCCCGCGCTTAGTACCGTTGCATAAATTATCCTTACAGTGACTGGGTGGAGTCCTTACCAAATTCTATCATGTACGGTAAAATGAGATTTCTACACCAAAACTGCTCTATAACGAGCTCAGTCTTGATTCCGCTAAACAAAAAGGCATTTACCACTGCTCAACATGTTTCTAAAAGACCTAGAGTAACTGACATTGAATTTTGCCTTACAAGCAGTGTTTTAGAGTTTGAATATTTACAAATTGCTTCTGGAAGAATCTAGGTCCCTTTGAGCGACCCTTTAAGCAGGTCTCGAACTAAGAGGCCCTGAATGGCCGAGCGTAGCCAAATTTCAGGAATGGCAGACGAATATAAAGTACACTCTTTGGCTTTAAATTTTTTCCTTTTTCGAGATCTGCCTTTTATTGCCTTTAATAGCGTGTTAGAAGCACAGAAGGAAAACTTGGACCAAATTTTGTGCCCACGCATCTCAGTGTACCCAACATTTGGCTCAAAGAGCTTTCTTGTTTGGTAGGTCTGTGATTAGGGCTTCACCACTGGTATTGGACTTGCCGCTTGAACCGGAAGTCTGTTTTCCGACAGGTTTGACATTGTGCAGTTTCATGAGTCCGTGATCTGCCATCCGCCACGCATCTCGGTCTGTCGACTCGTTTCTGATGTGAATCAGCACTTCATCCAAGCCGAGCTCGGCAATTTCGTCCCTTGAGGAAACAGAGAAAATAGAGATTACTTTTCAGAAACAAGATATAGCATAGCAATTGTTAATATTTAAACCTTTCTTAAGATCTGTATTTATTGGGAACTATGGCCGTACCACACTCAGCTAGAGTGTCTTAATAGTGGAGTGGAACTGGAGTGTATTTTAAATGTGACCGGGTTGTTCGAGAGCCGGTTAACGCCAACCCCTGCAGGATTAAAAGTTAAACAGAGGATTAATTTTTTTTCCTGCATAAAAATGTTTTTCGGTGCTTATGTTCTGTGAAGTTTGTGATTATTCAGACTCAAAACTGATGGACAAACAATATTAACAGAAAACCTCACCGACAAGGTACAAAACTGAAATAAAAATTCTCGCTAATCTTGTGTTAGCCTAATTTGAACAACCCGGCCCAGCACTACATCGAGGCTCCTTATTATCGGAACATTACGGATTCCTCTAATTTCATGCAGACTGGTGTACCAGGTTTTCAAGAGCCCGTTTGAGACCCAATATTACCAACATGTAATCTATCGTTGGAGTAAAGCAGACACGTAACATAGAGAAATAAAAAAACTAACGCACAGGGGAAAAACGCGAGCTAAGCGAGCGCTAAGCACGCGGGGGTAGGAGCAGAGAGGAGAGTGAAGCGAGCTTAGCGAAGAATCCTGTCAAGTATTCCGTTTTGCGCTGGCGTCCAGTTCTCTCACGATTCTATCCGCGCGTTCAACGATCGACTAGAAATACATGAAAATAGAGCTCTTTGAACAGTCTAACCAAAACTTGCATCTCTAACAACCGCGCATATTTGTCTGGTTGGTTATTTCTTGCACTTGACTCATGGAGTGCCAAACAAACGAATAGTTTGAGTCACAAGTCAAAGAGTCCAACCAAAAAGGCATTATGACAGTCAAGTAGATGACTTACTTGTTCTCGTGTGACTCAATCATAGCTAAAACAATCTTTGCCACTACATTCTGTAGCAGAGGATCAAAACTGTACGAAAACTCCATCAAACAGGACTTCAAGTCGGGAGCCTCGACCAGTTTTTGACAGGCCTGAAAATACAAAGAACAGTGGATGAAGATACCAAAGGGACCAGAAAAAAAAGCCTGTATTAAGTATGCAGCCGTACCAAGCAGGTCGCGTAAACGAAAATGAAAATGTATAACACTGTTTGACACGATTTCATGCTTCAAATTCTATCGACAGAAGGTGGGTTGACCCTCTCATAGATCTTCAGTAACATCCCCCCCGGTCAGTTCAGGGATCTATCCCCTGGGAGAGACCATCAATAGGATGCACAAAGATCTTCAGCAATATCCCCCGGGTCAGTTCAGGGATCTATTCCCTGGGAGAAACGATCCATAGGATGTGCAAAGGATGGACAGTTATTTTAGCGAACAGTTCCGAACAGAAGAGAACAGTTCCTATGTGGAAGCTATAGCTCAACCTCCAAATTCACGAATGCGTGAATGCACTTTATGGACATATGGCCTGTTTGTTGTGATTACTCACCAACTCGTTTTCAGCGTAATACAGAACGATTTTTCCCGCCAGCAGGAATAACTGTTCGTCATCCGTGAGATTTGGAAGAGACAGCAGCAACTCAAGAAGTGAATCCTGTGAAGAAAACGAAAATCAAGTTTTTCCGGTTGCTAAATATACGGCGCGCTTTCAAGCTAAGTCGCAAAGAGATAGTTATAGTTTAGCTATAGATAGTTTTAGTCATAGTTTTCCAACTTTCAGCTGTTTATAAGTTGAAAAAATGACCGCTTTCAATATCCATACTTCAGTATCCAAACTGGTTCTTGATTAGGGTACTACAGACTTTGCCGTCGTTATTGTTTACATTTTGCCTTTTGTAGCCTACGACTTTTCGTAGAGGAGGATCATGCTAGATAGAAATTGACCCCAAACATTTAAAGACATTTCGAAGCTTGTGAAACTTAGTAATTGGTGTAATGTCTAGCTCTTCGGCTGTTACGCACTGAACGAGACTTTGGCTTTCATAAAATTTCTGGGTAGTAAAAGCGCTCATGAGCCTGCACATTTTTTGCAACATTTTCAGTTTTTAAGCCCGCGTCATGTAAAAGGTATTTATACATCGGGTTTATACTTCTTCTGAAAGTTTTAAAATTGTGTCAAGCCCTTTCAATATTTAGAGTTGATGTTTTTGCAGTTCATTAAGAGACTGAAGTGCCTGTGCTAATGAGGCAAATGTTACAAACAACGATTCCCCTTAAGAGTGAAAAGATAATCAGAGACCAGAGCACAGCGTAGTGTCTACAGGCTTTGCCGCTCTGTTCCCCTCACCAGGCTCTATACCTATCTTATGAGCCAGTTTATGCGCTAATCTTTCCGCCCGCACTAACTACTGAAAGTGAAATTAAATAAATTATAGTACTTGGAATAAATCAGTGTTAGTACCTTGTAAAATACTCGAGTGAACGTATAGAAGTGTTACTAATATGTGAAACGCGAGCTTACATGTGTTATGATCACATCAGAATTCTCAATGGCCAACAGCTCCAGTGTTTGAAGGGCCAACCGCTGAGTTTCTGGATCTCGAAGCTTGCACAGGTGGACAAGAGACGTGGCTAGACAAAGAAAAAAAGAAAACAAAGATTAGAACTCAAAGATCAGCTTCAAAACATGTCAGTTAGCTTTCCTGTAAGTTCTTACAATGGGCATCAGAAGGAATGATGGAGGAGATTGATCTCAAGATGCAGAAAAGCGCCTTGATTGTCTTGACGTCATCGTTTCCGAAAAGCTCCGTTTTCAAAATGTTTTCCGTTCACACTAAAACGCAAAGTCGACGTTTTCAAATTCCTCCGGTTTGAAGCGTGTTTTCGAAAAGCTCCGTTTTCGTGACAGGCTAGTGTGGACGGTAGGCCTAACGGTAGAAATAAAGCTGCGTTTTCAAATTTCTCCAGCGTAGTGTGGACGGGGCCTGGAGTACACTTTAAAATTGTGTCAATTTAAAATTCTCAAGCTCATTAATAATTCATCAAGTTCTGACCGTGACAGCATCTTGATATCTGATCTAATTAGCATGGATTTTCACGATTTTACTTCTCAATTTTCTCCTCAGTTTTAGTTTCTATTGAGCAGATATATCAAACACCTCGAAGTTTGTCAAAATACTCCGCTACTCGTCATATTTTCCACTTGGAAATGTGGTCGAACACGCTCTCTCATGTTTGATGTAATGTATCTACACTCATACCTGGAGCACTTTGCTGAGACAGCATGACTCGTATTTCTGCAGTGAATGCAAGTTCAAGGAAGATTGCAGCAACAATGCGAGAAGCTGGAATTTGTACTGAAACAACAAAATAGGAACTTGTTATTAATCATCACTACTCCACCCTTTGGCCAGTAAATAATTATCACACAATTATGTGTAGACCTCATATAAAGACAGGTCTATCAGCCCTCTCGTGCAAACTTTAGCCTCTGTCACAAACCAACTAGCATTTAAGATGGTCTGCAAGGCACGAAAGAGGACATTTAAACTATCAGTCGAACATATCTTACTTCTTTCAGCGACGTAACACAGATCTTCCAGACTGTATTTATGAAAGGAAAAAAAGATTTAATTGTTAGTTATCTGTTTGCTTACTACACATTAACCATCACGCCATACATTGTGGCAGGCATAAAATTTGTTCTCACCCATTTTCTCCGATGACGACCTGCCTGTTGGCTTCACTGTCAGACACTATGTACGAGAGGGCTGTAACAGCTTCGTTCACCACACGGCTCTCCTTGGAATGTAACAAAGCACACATGGTGCGCACTCCACCTAGTTCCACAAATTGGTCCTGACAAGTCAAAGACATTCTATATATAATTTGACAGGCTCACAGATCAAAGATAATGATTAAATGACCAATAAATATCTAGTATGTGATAATCTTGACGTTAATGTTCTTTTTCTAGGCTTTTTTCAGGTTGGTTTTTGGTCTCTTGATTCAAGAATCCACATGCACTCACAAGTAAAATCTTGCCTGATGAAATCTTTCGAGGATAGTTTTTATCTTCAAACAATAAGATGCTTACCTATATCAGTAAAGATCTTTGGAGTTCTCAAGACTCTTGACAAGATCTTCAAACTCCTTTCTAAACGATCTTCATTGATCATCAAGGATCTTGGCAATCCTCGTCAAATCCTTGAAGATCTTGAAGGATCCTCGCAAAGATGTTGACAAATCTCTACCAACTGATTTTAATTCATGAATTTCATAATAGTTTGGAAGAGTCTAATTGTATTCATTTATGATTTACATCAATAAAAACAAACAACAATCTTTATACCTGTATCACAGGGACAGTCAGCAGTTCTGATATAGCTTCAATCGCATATTCCTGAGTTGCCTAGAAAAAAGAGAGAGTTATCCCTCACATAATATCCCTTTAGTACATGATTGCAACAAACTGAAAAAAAAAACTTTCTCAGCAGTTCTGTGTATTAAGCATTAAGCTTTGCAAAATGCAAAAATCAATACAGAGTTGCTGTCAACTGAAAATTCAAGCCATTCAATTCCATTGTGTGCAAACCAAGGTTGCTTCTTTTGTAAGATAGGAGTGATGTTACCCTAGCCAGGAGACTGGTTTTAAATCATGGCTTCTTCACCAAGTTCTAACAACTCTTCCCTTCACTTCACTACCACTGCAACCCTCCACCAGCCCTGCCCCTACTAAGGGGTGCTAACTGTAAAATATCGCAATCGGTAACCATGCTAAGTACTGAAACTTGTAGCTTGGCACCAGAAACAACCTGCATGCACAATGCAGATGATCATTACTCCATTTTAAAATTAAAACACATTACTAGGAATCCACAAAAAAAAAATATGTTAATTAAAATGAGGTTTTGTTGTCAGGACAAGAGTTTTTACCTGGTCTTGTGACAGACATAAATTCATCAAAGCTGGCACCCTGTAAAAATGACATCAGAAGGATTATTTGATTTAAAGGTTTTTGGAGCCCAGCTTTTCCTGGAGCTAAAGTCTGTTTAAGAGAATAGGACCACTGCGTATATACATGTACACACCTCCCTCTTATCTGGGCACCCTTAGGATAGGCTACAAGTACTGCTCTTGATATAAATGTCTGTTTTGGAAAGGTGTCCCCCTTAGACTCTACAATCTGAAGTTTAGCATTCATCAGGGCTCGAAGTTAACTTTTTAACACACTTGCAAAGTTTTGCTGGTAAGATTTTGTTCCACTAGCAAACTGGGAGACATGGGTGATTCTAACTTGCAAATGTTTGCTAGTGGATACTTTTCTCACTCACAGATTATCAAAATCACTCGCATTTTGCGAGTTTGCAGGCGTTAATTTCAAGCCCTGATTCATAATAACTATTTTTGTCAATTTTTGACAAAAATAAACAGAATTGCCCGACTAAATATCACGATTAAGCTATCCCTTAAAGAAGAGCAGTTAAAAGTACCCAGAACCACCCAGGCAGGTAATATTTTGGAATACACAGGAAAATGCAAGCGCAGCAGACCAAAGAACAGCCAGAGGAGGTCATGGGGGCAAGAGGTGCATCAACTGGGGTTGAATTGGACAAAGATTATCTGAATTGCTCAGGACTTTGCTGGATGGCATGAGATTGTGGATACCCTTTATTCCCCAGAAGGACCACAGGGATGCAAGACAAGGTTAAGCATCTAAACTACATACAAGTCAAAATGCCAAAACATTTCCGTTGGGCAAAAATTCAGCATGAACCCACTCCATACCCTACTTTACATGTAAAAGGCACCCATTGTAACACGTTTTCAATAAAATTAAAAGGATGTTGACTCTAAGTAAGTACAGGCTTACCCTCCCTCTTGTACAATCCTAAACTTTGTGTCATCTCCTGTGGCAGCTAAGCTGGCCAGTTCAAAAGCTGCACTTCGTCTTTCCTTGACACTTCCAGTCTTAGCACTTTTCATGACCTTATCAATGTCCCTGATCTGCACAAGGTAGGTCTCAATCAAGTCACCAACCTGAAGACACAAGAAAAACAAACTTTAGCCATGGCTGAATTCTAAAAGCATCTCAAACATTTCCATAGTCAGATTTTAATGCATAACTTAGTGGTAGTAAATGGTCGTTCGATAACTTATTGTCAAGCATGTTTTCATGACAACATCTCAGTCTTGATTTCAATGCAAGGCTTAGAAAGTCTTCGGCTCAAAGAAAACATGTTAGTCTTTCCATTTCTCAAAGTTCTACAGTCCTCACAAGTTTTAGGATTATACAGATGGACAAATTCTTGGTTGCCCTGCATTTAACGGGTTTCATAAATGTATCCACTCCAACCTTTCCATCCTTCCTTCAAAACCTGAGAGTTAGTAATTGTACATGGTTTGCCATCTGCATAAACAACAAGTCCTTCATTATCTTAATGAGTCATTCACTACCACAAGTAAGTAGTACAGTGCGGGTAACGGTCAAGAACAACTCTGACGGATTGCAGAAATAGATTATTAGTTCTGACTTACCTCTGTCTTAAAGTTATGAACCAAAATGGCACAGATCAACACACTACAAACCAGGAAAAATGCCTGGCCAAGGTAGAAGATAACTATAACATAGAAAAGAAATCATCTCATTTTACAACAAATAAATACGATAGAAGGGTGACCATATTCCTATGGTCTAAACTTAGTCTGCTTAAATTATGGTCACCCAGAAATTTCATAATTTTGGTGATTATTCCTGAGACAAGCACAACTATACTCTGCAAACTGAGAGTGGAATGTAGAGATGCAAATCAGAATATAGTCCTGATACCAACCACTGATTTGGGTATGGATTCTATGCATTTTGGAGCATTCTTCTGGTGTGATACACAGTGAATAAGAGTTAACTGAACCTACCCCAAGGAGTATTTGATTTCTCTCAAAAATCAGTATGTACTTTGTATAATGCATGCCCCTGAACTGTGATAAATACTGTAACATTTGTATACTTTATAGTCATTAAATCAAAGGGTAGGATTACATTTCTTTCATTTTTAAACTTTAAAGTAACTTTAAACACAAGTTAATATAATTTGTGCAAACTTAACTTATTGTCAGAAATACTTACTGGACCAATACATTTGCTCCTTCTGCCGTAAACAAGTCTGTTCTTCATTATCACACTCGTAAGCCTGATAAAACAAGGAAGTGAAAGTGAAAAGTCAATATTTTTAGTTTAACTATATTTGGAGTTGAATACATTTTATTGACCTCCAAATATTGTAATTCACCTCAGGAAAACATTTACAACTTAATCTGGCACAGTCAGTTTTCCCTCTTTGATAATTATTTGCCATAAAGACCGACAAGCAAGTCAATAAATATTCTTTCCAAATTTCTTTTTGACAACCAAAGAATGGAAGAAAACTACAGCAACCGTTCATGATTTGTTTTTATTTCACCGCATTACATTCAAGTTTATTGTTAAATTCATGGTTAAGACCCAGTCGCCTCATGGCTAGGATACTTCACAATTGAGTGGTCCAAATTGAAGCACCAGCTGGGATGATCGTGTTATCCCAGTCATAGTGCCTTTCTCCACCCAGGGGTATAAATGGGTCATGGTGAACTGCAAGAGACCTGACAAACTGCTGAGGGGGGAAGGAGTGACGGGGGAGAGGATGTGTTTGCAACCCACCTAGAAAGAGATTGAAGCATTTTACACTTCCAGTTGCTCCATGCCAACCAGATTCTAGGATAGCCTTGGCTACCAGTTAGGTTCAACTTGCAAGTTTACTTGCCAAATGAATCTTACATTATTAATTACACTTAAATTAATTCCACTTGCTGTATTCGAATAATCAAATTCACAAGCACTAACTCACTTACCAGCAGGTCAAAAGTGATGTAGATTCCCATCAAAAGAGATGCTGTTACATTCATGATGGCTCCAACAGAAAATGCAATCACAAAATTATTTTTGCTGAAATAAAACAAAAAAAGAGATAGTTCTTTTATAATCCACTAGTTTTCTTCACAATTTTATTCCCAGAGCATCACCGTTGTACCATCCATGAAGAAGATCTCAAAATGTGCAGATGTAACTTGCTGACATTTTGTTTCGTTAAGTACTATGGATTGGCTAGAACCTGCTCACAAGTTAATGTTGTTCTTGATGTATGATCATCATTACCATCAACATCATCTTCATCAATGTCTGTACATCGTCATCATTATCAAGGCTCAATAAAAAACTTGAATTCTAGCTTGCCCTTTGGATAAGTGGCTCTCGAATTTTGCTTGCCCTGGGCAATTCTTAGTTTACTTTCTTTTATTTAGTTGGCAGACAACCTGGACCCTTGCCCAGTTGGCAAGTAAGACTGAAAAGTTCCTTGCCCGGTGGAAAAATCTACTCGTCCAGGACGACTAGACGGCACTTTTATCAAGCCCTGATTATAATCAACATATTGGTTATTATTTTGTTGACAATAAACTTACTTCATGCCATACTTCCCAACAAAGCCACCAAGTCTAGTGTAATTTGGGGAGTACAAGAAACCAAACAGCATCAGAGCTCCTTCAAAGATCAACAAAACATGTGTTAATGTACATGTGCATGTCTTATGTAGCAACTCATACAAAAAGAGCTAACGATCATGAAATGATCTGATATTACAACTGCAGTGAATGTAGCATTTCTTTACCTGTCCAAAATGACGAGAACCAATAAATAGTTGTAAAAGCTAAAACAGTAGCCAGGAAATGAATCCATAAAAGAACCTGTTAAAAAAACAAATGAATTTGATCAATTCATCAATCTGTAAAACAATCAATCACTTAGTCAGTCACTCAGTTAGTCACAATTTGGAAATTAACACGAACCAATTGTGATTAATGAAAAACATCAAAACCAGTAGAGAATCAAAACCACTGTAGAAAAAGTTGTCAACTGTATTGTGTGACATAACGTGGACATGTTCTTTATTGTGAAAACTGGAGAAAACTGTTAACCTTAAAATTGCCCAGCAATTTTTCCCTCCGTTCAAAAATAGTGATTTCCTTTCTCAAGGCCTTCTGCACATCATCTAACTCTTCTTGCCCCAGTAGATGAGCTCGTGAAGTGAATACGTGTACATCAGAGCCTTCCAGGTCTTGATTGCTTTGTTCTGGGCCATATGTAGTTGCATATGACTGCAAAAAATAAAGGGATGTATATTAAAATTTAACATTTACAGAAATGAATGCTTAAAGACCCAGTTTTGGCCAGGATGCAATGCACGTTGTGCAGCATTAGAAAACAATAGATACCTTGCTACCATGTACACCAAAACAATCACAGATGCACAAAAAGCAGAATGGTCGATATTGAGAATTTCTCAACAAAGAATTTCTCAGTAGACTCCATGCAAAAGTCACTGATTCCTAAACTCCCCGCAACTCAGCTTGGTAGCTCTGCCTACAAAATGAAATTGTTTCAAGTTGTATGGTTTCACTCGATATTCGTCGGAACCCCAAGGGGAGTAATTGGGAATTCCAAGGGGGAGGGGATCTCAATGAAACCAAATTTTTAAAGGAAAGTGTGGAGCAAAAATGGTATAATTTTCAAGGGGGATGGGATGTTCAAGCCAAAAAATCCCTCTGTGGGAGGGTATGGATATTTTCTGGAAAAAACATTAATTTGTAATCTTCTAAGAATAGCGTTTAACTCTATATGTGAAATTTAGTGAAGGTAACACCAAACTACAGTTATATTACAGGAAAGCAATCATGATAAAATATAATACACTTACCCCTCTTTTCCTTTTACTCATTGGAACCATTTTGATGACAGAATTATCAAGAATCCTGTAATCCTAGAATCAAGAGGGAAAGTAATATATTGAATGCTGGCACTGTTAAGGGTGAACTTGGTAACTATTTGCCTAAATTCTTATATGCTCTTGTTGGAAGGATAACCACTTTCAATTAGCTGTAAACATGAGTATGATGTCACATTGCAGAAACCTTGTAGGTGTAAATATTGAAGGAAATAAAAATCCAGGAATAAAGGAAACATTTGAAACTACTTTCTTTTATGCAAACACTTCCCTATGGTTGGCAAGTTAACACGACCTTTCAAATTGTCCCAAACTCCCTTTCATGTATCTATCAGGCCCAGGAGGGGGGGGGGTACCCCCTTATATGGGCTATATACATGTAGGCATGTGCAGCCCCAAAGGGTAGGGTTTTTCAGCTGTTTTAGTCATAAATAGGGTATCAATTTTGGCCATAATAGGCTTAAAAAGGGTATGGTTTTAGCACTCTGGTCTTGAATTGGGTACGTTTCTTAGAAGAAGCTACTTTTTCATCATTGTCAATAAGACTGTCAACAAAAACCCCTCATAACTTATGTTAAGGGCAACTGCGCCAGCTGCAACAGTCATAAATAGGGTATCATATTTTTGGCCAGGTCATAAATAGGGTACCAAAAGTCACAGATTTTGGTTATGAATAGGGTAAGGGTTTTGGGAAATGGGCTGCACACCCCTAACCGACTTTTCTGGGAATACCCCCCCCCCCCCCCCTCAGGCTATCAGGTTAAGTTAACATTAGCAAACATACTAATTTCTGCACTTAAAAGGAACTCATTTAAAATATGTGCCCTGCGGAGCTTCTACTGGTTTTTGTAGGGTATAGAAACTTGGAGTTTTTGATTACTCCACATGGATGGATGCTAATTCATATTTCAATGTAACCCTTTCTTTGGGTTGCCTTTATTAACAGTTCACAGGTCTGCACCCATTTCTTACCTAAGGGAATAGAGATACTAGGAGAAATCAAGTGTCTTTCCCATAAACATAAACCAGAGACCCTTGGTCATGCAAGGCCGCAAGAAAAACCTCTGGTACAGAACAGTTTCATTCACCATTTTCGTTGAACTTTGATCAATTTTATTGGATTACATTTAGACCAATCACAGTGAGCATCTCCCACCGTGATCACATGGACTGGCACATGAAGACATGACACATATTCATGTGACATGACAGATCTGGTCTGGTTTGAATTCATGACTTCTACGGGACTAATGTTCCTAATTCGAAGTCTTCGCTTTCGTGTCTTTTTTTTTTTACCCTAATGCTGTGTGTAATGGTGGATATCACAGCCTTGTATCTGAAAATGCTCAACAACTAAAAATCTTCGAAAGAATCTCAACACTGATCGCTGTCAGTCGGGCCACGTATTCTTTGTAAGATGGGCTAAGGATGGTTCGAAAAATCCAAAGCAACTGTCAAAGAAGTCACAAATTTCAACTGAAAATATTACAAAAAAACTCTTGTATGTTGAAAAGGAGAAGCTACAAACGGTGAAAATATGCATTCAAAATGCTGTTCCAGCTCGCCTGGTACACCGGCATGAGGAGCATTGTGTAGTTCAACACAAAATCCAGTAATTAACTCAACTAACAGCAATTTCTCGAATCTCATTGGCAAAACCGCCAAAACATCCTTGCTGCAAACAAAATTGGCAATTGCATCCCTTTGCTCAGCGCTTTAAAAGTTGTCAACACCATTGAACATTTTGAGGAACTTCTGTTATGGCTTTAACCAGATCTTGATCTTTCACAAACCTTACAGCCCGTGCATAAACATAAACCTCTTTGTAAGACGGGCTACCGATGGTTTGAAAAATTCAAAGCAACTGTCAAAGAGGTCACAAATTTAAACTGAAAATATTACAAAAACACTCTTGTATGTTGAAAAGGAGAAGCTACAAACGGTGAAAATATGCGTTCAAAATGCTGTTCCAGCTCGCCTGGTACACCGGCATGAGGAGCATTGTGTAGTTCAACACAAAATCCAGTAATTAACTCAACTAACAGCAATTTCTCGAATCTCATTGGCAAAACCGCCAAAACATCCTTGCTGCAAACAAAATTGGCAATTGCATCCCTTTGCTCAGCGCTTTAAAAGTTGTCAACACCATTGAACATTTTGAGGAACTTCTGTTATGGCTTTAACCAGATCTTGATCTTTCACAAACCTTACAGCCCGTGCATAAACATAAACCTCAAAATCCACCATCCACAATCATCATGTCACCCAGCGACATTTCACAGGCTCACATTCTCTATTCTTAGAAACCAATCACCGTGTCTGTTAGATTAGAAAACCCTTGGGAGGTTGTTCGGAGCCAACCAACTTTCTAGTCCAGATTCTGGACTAGACAGATTTAAACTGGCTTGTCATTGGCTCAGTGCTGTCAAAGAAATCGCGCACTGCTCCAGAGGTTTTTCGCACGGGTAACAATAGAGACATGACCAACACTGGAAACTGTGCAAGAAAAACCTCTGGCACCCAGGGTATGGTCAAGATGAAAGTTAGTCAAAATGTCCACAAAACAACATAGTAAATAATATAAAACAAGGATTTTGAGAAAGTTGCTGTTGGCTTACCTCAAAGGTATAACCATCTCTAAGATATTCTCCTTTAAATCTAAAGCGAAACTGGTGTTCAGCTCTTCCTAGCTCATATAAAATATGAAGCATCTGTGCTCTTGCTCTTGCAATGGTCTCATGTGGGTTACACACCAGGGTGAATGTCTTGCTCTGTACAATAAAACACAGGTATACAAAGCAACACAAATGTTTTTCAAGGCTTTATATTTGGACTAGCCACTGCAGGAGTTTTGAAATGGAAAACCTGAATAAGATTTCCATGGCAATGATTAATTCGAAAATGGACCAAGAGTCGAATCACAATACAATTCAATCTTGAGCTAAACTTGACCATTTGTAAGCTCTTATCAAACTTACTCATGGCACAAATGAAATGTGCCTTTTTCAATTCGGTAGGTACATTCCTATAATCTTTTTAAGACCAATTATGCAGGTACAGTAAATAATGAAGCTAATTGTGTAATATTCTGTGTGGAAAAAAGAACACATCATATTCAGCCAAATATCAGCTCGCTTCGTGCTATCGTCTCCAAGAAACAAACAAACTAAAACAACATGAAAACATTGCTCTTCTGAGAAACAATGTAGGATTTCAACTTACCGGGAAAGCTTTGCTTTCGACGTAAATCAACATGGCTGCAAATTTTAACCCCAAGATCTGCTAAAAATTCACGGTTTTCTGTTCAATTCTTAGCGAGAAAGGAATCTTCCATCGCCATGTTTGCATCGATTGACGTCAACGCAAAAAGTGACTTAGTATAGTCCCCTGAGTACTCTTCGAGCCCAGACCCATTTCAGACTTTAGAAAAGCGCGGGAACTACCGGGTTATGTTTTCTTCTCTGACTTTCTACAACTATAATCCCTGTGAAAAACATTACATGTAAAATGAAATAGGTAAATGATTTATTCATAAGCTTTGAAGAAGCGCTTGTAAGAAAAGATATCAAAAGAGACAGACAGGGCGGCCTGGGACAGATGGGCGCGCTATGAACGGTTACACGTAAACAAACGCTTCCTAGCGACAGCAACTGTAGTTTTATATCGTTGGCTGCATGAAATCTTTTCTTTCGGAGAGCAAAAAGCTGTGGCCGTATAGTAATGATTAATTACGGGATAAAAGTGAACTAAAGCATGGATAAGGGAAAGTACGGTAAGATTCAGAAGTTTTGTGTGTTTAAAAAATATTATTTTCATGAAAGATACATTACTTGCAAAAAGTTTCGGACGTTAAAATTTTGCACATTTAATTTTCGGACACTTTTTATCTCATTTCCGACAAATTTCAGACAAAAATCTCGGAACATTTACTGAAACATAGGTAAAGTAAATTTACGCCTACAAAACACGAATTAGACTGAAACAACATCTGTAAAAATGATAGTTTTCCACAATCCTCATTTTCCACACTTCTAATTTTCCACACTCCTCGTTTTCCATATCCCGCACTTTTCATCAATTTTATTGTCTACATTACTTGCAAAAAAATTCGGACGATAGTAATTTCGGACAGAAAAAGTGTCCGAAAATAAAACCGTCAGAAATTTTAAGCTTCCGAAATGTTTACAGTACAGTATAAGCCCTTAGTTTCCTTTATGCCAGACTTTATGGAGCGAACTCTAGTTGAGACACGGCTTGACATGCGTAACGGCTTGATAGAATTTGTGTTATTTTCTCGTCGTTGTTCTCGTAAGATTGGCTTGAGACTGCGGTAAAATGAGGAATTAACAATTCGTCAACGAGCACTTGTTGGATATGAGATGGTGGATCGCCAACGTTGCGCTCCGAAAAATCGGTACATCTTGCTAATTTTATTTTGTCGATAGTAAGCATGGCTGATATTAAGAGAGAATGAAGGGTATAAGAGTTAGTTGTTCTTCCATGTACGCCTTATTACCAAATCCTTCTCAAGTTATTTTTAGATCAATCCTGGTTTCGGAAATCCCAAGAGAGTCTAGGAATAGTCAACTCTGTGACGCGGATTTCGTTTCACGTGGACAGTGCAAGCGGGTTTGCACGCATTTTTATCCTCCACGAAAACATCCCCACGTGCGGCAACTTCAATTAGCGGCGGAAGAATGACGGAGGGACTGGCCTTGCGCTATGGCCCAAAAGTAACTTGAGAATAAGTCCAATATAGGGGATCAATTCTCTTACCCTTCGATCATCCTCTCTCGCTGATATTTAAAGGCCGCTAGGCCGATCAAAACTCTGGAAATTTATGCTCCAGATTTTAGAAATCTAAAATGGCCTGTTTTCTTTTTATTTTCCAAATACACACAAATTTTCTTGGTTGTGCATTGCGTTTACATCAGTTTTGTTTTGTCATGTTTAGTACGATCCAAGGTAATCTCCAGCTCTTTGTTTCCCGTCGTATATAAAGTAATTGCAAGGTGTGTTTTCTGGAAAATCTTTCCTTGTTATTCGTCGAGTTTCTAAGGGACAGACCCAAAAAACTTGGAAAAAAGAATGTGAATGACTCTTTCACAACTAATGCGTGGTACACCAGAAATAATCTGAGAATGTTTACTGCGTATTTGGAAACAGTTTCTCTTCGATTACTTTTGTTTTCCCGAACACATCGGCCGTGTTTCGTATGGAAAAATTTAGACCGCTCAGGTAAACAATACGAATGCTCCTTTTCGTCATTGTTCAGTTTTCAGCGCCACAGGAAGGACCTGGACGGCTGCTAAAAGCATTGTTTTGACAATGGATCAAATTGTTTTTCTTTCCTCGTGCTTGCTTCTTAGTGTTTGTGCGACTCTCATATTTGCGTCGCTGCGGTGAGATCCAGGTTTCTTTTTTCTCATCGCATCAATAGGTCACAAAAAAAAAAAAAAAAAGAAAAAAAAAAGAAAAAGAAACTATGAACAACAACGTTTAAAATTCATTGTTTTAATTGGCGACATACCAAACACCAGCTTTAATGGCTGGTTGATCAATAATTTTAAAAATATATGGTCTTTACGCTGATTGAAGGTAATAAAAGCTAAGGGGACGAATAAAAATTTCTAATAAAAGTTATGATAATAAATAGATGCACACATTAAAGCTAAGCAATATATTAATTCTTACACACACTTTCTTGTCGCCTCACTTCACTCTACAATAAATCAACGCACGCAATTATTAATGCTAACGGCTATCGAATAATATTTCGCTGATAAGTTAATCTTTCATTAAAATATTCAGATATTACAAAACTGTAAAAAAATTGTAGAAAGTTGTTAAGTGCCGCTATGAGTTGGCTCATGCGACTAACTATTTTCACTATATGGTAAATTTAGCTTCAGTGTATAAGCCACAAATAAATTAGATTTACAGGTTCATCATTGTATACAGTAAGAGGACTTGAATAGTTCCCAATCATAAAAGAAAACTTTAAACATTTCCAGTTTCACGCCATAGTGTTTTTTCCATTTGAGACTAAAGCCTAGTTTACACTAGTGACAAAACGACATAAACATAACGAGATAAGAGGGACGTTATGTCGTAATGCTTGCAGTGTGAACACGGCCTGACACAATGACATAATAGCAACATAACAGCATGAAAGGAAAACAGCTGATCTTTTTGTTACGTCTTCATGTCGATGTTCACGTTCACAACATAAGCGATTATGTCGTTATGACATTCTACGTCATTTATGTCGTTATGTCGCTAGTGTGAGATTTGACTCGATTCTCGGAGATGGGATTTTGAGCGGTCACTACAGCTAACAAACGTCTTGCGTACACAAATATGATTAAAAAACATTCCGCTAACCAGACTGTGTATCTTGAGTATTGTAACAACTGATAACTTAGAACAAAGTTAAATAAATAATACAAAATGGATAACCATCTCACTCACAGCGGCAGTAGAAATTAGAGCTACTGCAATAAACTGTTACATTTCAATATTCCAGTTTTAAATTTAAGTATCAAATGAATGTAAATATTATATACGGAAGCAAATACCAATTATGTCGACAGTAATTTATTTTTGACACTTTTTGGTGAACTTCAGGTAAAAATATCGCCTTGACATTGTATAATTTATCATAAAAAGGTAAAACAGCATCATGAACGCTGTTGTCATAATCACTATTTTCACAATAAGTTAAGTCAGATCTGAAAAAGATACTACATATTAAGAAAGTTCCATAAATACTTTCTGTACAATGTAAAATTTCTTATTTTATTCGTGATTATAATGGCTGTTTTTCACTAGTGCATAAGCATAAACACATGCAGTTCACGCAGGCGCAGTAAGGTGCTTTTCAGTAACACCTTTTATTAGGAATTTTCCCAACAAAAGACGTTAATTATCAACATCTTACTACTTCCGCGTATGTCGGCTTATGCTTATGCGCTACTCAAAACCAGCCTTAAAGGACCAAACCATTCCCCTTCCCCCGTACCGTGAGTAGCTTCTGGGTCATTTAAGGGGCTATGTATAGTTGTCAGTTAATCAGATAATTTTATATGAAAAAAGACCGTGATTTAACTGTGAGTAAAGTACGTGTAATCAAGTGCAGTTTTTTTCTCTTGTATTAAATATCCTTGTTTCTCTTTGGTGCACTATTGTCTCTTAATTCAGTGCTGTTCCAGCTTGGTAAACTATAAACTTGAGATTTAAACTGAAGGTTATTTCTCTGGTAAAAAGTTTTAACTTAAAACTGCATCACATCACTCCCATAATTTGTTCTTCTTTGAACTAAAAAACTGTAATAATTACTGAATACTTCATAAGAAAACCTTGTGTCGTTTGGCAGATAGCAGTGAGTGTAGTGTGGTTAAGAAGGAATGCTTAAACACATAAATTATCGCACTGTACTGCTCATTAATCCAGGTCGATGTGTACCGTTGAGTGAGCCATTTAATGTGTTACTTCCCATGGTTCTCTCCGGGGATCTGCGCTCAGGGGAGTACAATTCAGGAGAGCCCGACGAAAAGGACCTCTCTAGAGAATCCGCCTGATTCAATCGCGCCAGAGCATTCTTTAGTACTTGAGAGTCAATTGGTCCTGATGCTTTAGGGCTTGTGTAGGGACTTGATAAAAGGGCCTTAAATAAAGCAACAAAACATCTCATTTAAATTCTCCCTCTACGTTTGTTCTCGTTAGTTGGAAGTTCGTAATGAAAATTGCTAACCGGTTAGATTCTCACCAGTTGGTATGCCAAGTTTACGTTTCACATTAGCCACGGCAGTGCCAAATACTCTGACACTCACAAGGCTATTTTTCCCTTGCCACTTTCTAGAACAAAGAGGAAAACGCGAAATACTCGCTAAAGTAGTACTTTAATGACGTCACTAGACTCTAAAAGTGCTACTTTGTTTCCATTATCAATACACTTTTGAGCAGATAGGACACAAAAGTAATGAAAAGTAACAATCAAGTGTTCTCGTCTTGATGAGTTACCACATTCTCAGAACTTACACAAAAGAAGTGAACAACATAGAGAAAGAGGAACTACGTCTCTTAACGTGTGATTGAATGAATTACTACTGTCACCACCAGCTCGTGCACAGAAAACCAATGTTGAAGAACGTGACCATCTCACGAATTCGCCTTGACTGGTAATCAAATTCTCCAAAGGAGAATTATACAGGATATCTGACAAACAGTCGCAAGAATTTTGATGTGTTAAGCTGTTCAAAAACTTAAAACTAGTTAACTGACCTTAAGTTTCTCAAGCTCTCTTGCAATAGCACCCTTTTCTTGTATCAATAAGTTAACTTTGTCGTGAAGTTCAGCGTTCTCTTTTTCCAGTGCATTTAGTGCAGTCTCCCTTTGGCGTAAGCTCCTCAAATGTTCTCGAATGACTTCTTCGCCGTCTGTTAATCTATTTACACACAAAGGAAAAGTAACGAATAAGTTGTTGAACATCACAGTCTATCTACATCTACATTTACTGAGTCAGCAGAAACTATATGTCTGGATTTATGACAAAAAATATACAGGTTAAATAGGAATGTCAGTCTTTTTTTCCCTCCACACTCTTATCTTCCTTTCCTTGCTCTTCTCTCTCTTTTTTCCCATCGCTTGTAGTGATTTTCAGCCCTTTAGGAGAGGTGAAATTAAAGTGCATATGGGTGATTTGGTGCAACGTATTTAGACGGTTTTCATAAATCCAGTCATATCTCTATTAACTATGGTCATATATACAGTAAACTATATAAAGTCTTCCTTAATATGTAAGAGTCGACTGTCTTACTTGGCTAGAAGCTCTCGTTTTTCTCCCATGAGCTGTTTTTGAGCAGCTTGTGTTGTATCCTTCAGTTCTTCTTCCTTGTTCATTCTCTCTTGAGTCAGTTCCAGACTGCTTTGCAACGACAGCACTGTGGACTCCAAGTTTCTTTTTTCACGCGCAAATCGATCCCTGAATTCATAAAATAATCAAACAAAGACACAAATGAACACTTAGAAACTGCGCCAAGGTATTAACTGTGTTTCCTTACTATTAAATCTTTCGGACAACAACAAAAAAACAGAATACTTCCAAAGGTCGCAGTGACAGGAGACAGCCACCTTCTTAAAAAACATTCCAATTTCAACTTATTTTTTTCAGTTTCAAAGTGACCTGTTTTAGTTCTCTTCTTTTTCTTATTATAATTGATTCTTAGAAGCAGCTTTTCGGTGGACTTAACATATCCACTCCCACATATGCAAATTATTTTGATCGAAGGAGAAGCCACTATCAATCTAGTTACCAAAACCCCAGACAGTAACACTTTATTTCATAATTTCCGCTTATGGTACTGGAAATTATGAGTTACAGACTTACTGCTGATAATTCACATGAAACCGTTAAGATTTAATGGTCTCTTATTAGTCTTAATCAAACTTGTTCTTTTTGATTTCCTTTCGCCTCTGCTTTTTTCACCTTTGTTAACTATCATTTAAAAGTTATTTCTCGATTCAACAATACTCTACCAAGTCGCCAGCTTACTTGAGTGATCTAATGGTGGCATGAGCCTTGGTTTTCCTCTCGTCGTTTTTCCTCTGTAGTTGGTCTATCCTTTCCGCAGCATTCACTAATTCTCCCTGTAAGTACTCCACTTCCTGTTGAAGTTCATTTACTCTCTCTGTCAGAGACTTGGCATCATCTTCTTTTCGTTTATGCTGACAGGTTGAAAGAAAAACAATTGTGAGAAACTATACTTTGATTTCTCTTGCAGTTCATTTGTCGATGCGCTTCTCAGTTCATTAGCACCGAGACAGTCCAAAGGCAACAAATATAACGAGGTCACGTTGTGAAACGTTTACGAAGTAAACGAATTTATTTACGCTGATAAGCGTTGTGGGATACGATTTTACGAACGGATGAAGCGTAAGATAAGCGGAAAGTGTGAAGCTACTTTCTATCGAAACTGTGAAAACTAACTCCCTTTTATAAAACGTCTAAGTTAGTTCAAGGGCCAATAACTAAAATCAGCCAATCAGATTGCTCCATTGCAGGTCCAATATTCTCTCAGTATATAATGGACCGGGTACTGTCCCGAATGATCCCACATGATTACCCTTGAAGATGTTTTGGTTGTTTTATGGTTTTTGCTTCCAGGTCTCTTCCCTTCTGGTCTGTTTAACATCAGGAGCTATCAGACGTGAAAGAACGCCTAGTCGGCTTCCAGTCAGAATTGCGCGCTTTTTTCCAGTCCATGCATGATCGTGGCATTTATTTTCTAAACATTTTCAGTCTTGTAAAAAATCTTTAATCAACCAAGCTTGCTCGGCCCTCAGTGTTTTTGGTACGGAACTCGCTGTGCTTGGTCCGTACTCTAAGAACTCGGAGCGATATTCTCCCAGTACGGCCCTCGCGCTTGGTTAATAAGGGGTGCTTACCATTTACAAAAACCATCCAGTTGGAAATTTCAGGCATAAATATTAAACAATTAAATTCGACGTTGCGGGAGAGGGAATCACTATAAAGTATATCCACATCAGCTAGAGAGACTTAAAAGAACAGAAAAATTGCATCACCTCAAATCACAGCCCATATTTTCAGAAGCTTCCCAAACGGAATGGCGCGAACCAGTTGATTTTCCAACTGGAATTTCCGGTTTCCCCATGTAAATGGTAAGTACCCAAGATACATATATATATTTGTTGGTTGATGTGAAGAGGTCCAACCTTATCTCCGGTATTCTTGAGCTTCTGTTTCAGGTCTTCTATCTTGACCTCTTGTTCTTTAACTGTGTATTGCAGCTGACCGTCTCGTTCACGTAACAGTTCAACTTGCCTCTCTAACTCCTGCACTGTCTGATGCTGAATTCCCCTACAGAATACGAAGCAACCCTTTACACCCCAGCACTTTGCAAGTAATGTACTGTTACTTAGTATTATATAGCAGGCGATGTATTTGATTGTAATGTCAGTACAGTATTTTTTGGTTTGTTTTGCTTGAGGCAAAACAAACCAAAAAACACTGTAATGCATTATAACTTATGCATTGTCTAGCAATGTAAAGTAAGTAATGTGTAGGGAACCAACTGTTAGTAAGAGTTGTATTGTAAAACTAGTTCAAGTAATGTACTATCAGTATTGTATAGTAAACAAACTACTGGATTGTTATGTTAATTAGAAACGTACCGTAGAATAACCTATTTCTACATCCGGAGACTTTAGAAAGCAAAACAAGTCCCAGTAAAGTTGAATTATTTTGAGAGTACGTTTTCCTGCATTTAAATTACTTAAAAGAGCAGTTTTCTGATCGAAAGACAACGCGGAGAAAAAAGAAATCACTACGACCGTAATGAAAGTAAAAGCATGAGATGAGTGAGTTTTGTACATGACTGGCTTAGCAGGTTTCCTTACTCTGATTGGTTAAAGAACACTGAATGAATCTCCTAAACCAACCAATCAGAGAGCCCAAAGTAAGGCCAAAGTAATCAAGTGAGCTAATTATTTTTGAAACTTTAAGGCCAGTCGAATCAGAAAACTGCTTTAACTGAAGTTCGGGTTTTAAGGAAATTTTACAGTTAAGTTTACTATTAGCTTTGCTTTTTAGCAAGGAAAAATTAATACCATATTACTTTATGTTTTTTCAGGTTGTCTCAAAGTTTATCTTTAATAAAGAAGTCACTTGTTAAAAGTTAAGCTCTCGATTGAGTTTCGAGTTTTGTTATTGAATATTAAAAGGTAAGATAACCTGATATTTACCTTAGCATGTCCTCAAGTTCTATAACATCACAAGCAAGTCTGACAAGGTTTAGGTACATTGGTTAGCAAGAACATAAGTTAACAGTGAAAAAAATAAATGGTTAATGGTAGATGTAATAAAAGGAAAATAAGGCGGCAGTAAGATTTTAGTGGATTATGCATGTTTTACAGTTTTACACGATTTAAATGTTTCCTTTTGTCATATATATTTAGAAATATTTCTTTAGTAAGTAGGTCAACCAAATATTCACCGTGTTTTTAATCTAAAACAAAAATTACCTAAAAAAATTTATTCCTGGAATTTTAAGCAAATATGACGTTCCATGGTTTATTGAAAACTTAAGGGTTTATAACTATAATTTCTATCATGCAGCTACAGCTGCATGATAGAAATTGGTTTATGATGTAATTAATTGAGATTTGGTTCTTGTTTAACTGATGAAAGAGATTTATATTTTATTCCAGTAGGGTAAGTAAAGTAAAATCCTTTATTTAAAACACGATTATCGTTTAAGCACTTCATGCTCGAGGGGTCGTGTATCTCGTGTTCACATACGTAGTTATCAACATCTTTAATTTTAACAAGTGCACTATTTACAGCACAATTCTCAAATATCAACTACGGGTTGTTATTTGAAGCATCTTGTAATGTTTACTTATGTAATTGAGCTACCAGGATAAGTAGGAAATTTGTCACCAGGTTCCAGTAGCCTGATTAGTATTTACACACAAAACAGTAACGTTTGCCAACCAAACAGTAAAAAAGATGATGTTAAAACAACTTTGTAATCTAGACACACGCCCTTCTAAGGATCGGAAGCTCAGCTTTAACAAAAAAAGCCAACCCATCGACCACCGGGAGACTCCTTTCTATTAGTTCGTCGAGCAAGAAGCAAAATAGAAACAAGAGCAAAACTGGCCGCACGGAAACTGGGGCGACCCGCGCGTCCCACCCCCAGTGTTTACGCGGTCATTTTTTGCTGTCTCCTGTTGCACGACAATTGGGGAAAACGAGGAGGAACCGCTTGTAGTCTAAATGAGGGTCATAAGCTTAGTTCTACTTTTCTACTGAAGAAAAAGTACTACAATGGATAGCGAAAACTAGAGACAGATCATACAGATCTTACAATTGTTGTCAAATCTGTGGTCTGTTTCAATTTTTCCCTATCCGCGTTCCTCTGTGCTTTGTTAACGACTCATTTCTACCTAATTATAGTTTAATTATTTCTTTGAGCTTTCCTTGGAGTTTTGAAATTTTGTTCATCACAAAAAGTAAAAGTAATGTGAGAGCCTAAAAGAAAGAAAACGTGACAGAGTCCCTTATGAGCAGGTTGTTACCAAGCGTGACTGAGGGACCTAACACGTAATAACAGTCACTTTGTCGCACAACAAAAGACAAACCTTTATCATTTCTCAGTTAGTGTACAGCATTAAAGAAATTCTCATTTCTTTGTAAATGAATATATGAGCCCAGAAAGGCAATAACTCACTTGTTGACCTCCTCCTCTTGAAGATGAACCCTAAGTGTGCTGTTTTCTTCAGAAGTAAGCTTCATTTCAGCCAGTTGTTCATTAGCGCTCTTTAGTTCTGATTGTGCAAGCTCCAGCTGGTCACTAATCCCCTCAAACTCGTGTCTTAAGCCTGCCAACTAATCACCAAGCAAGTATTATCAAATATAAAAATATAACCTTTATTTATCCTCGGCAATGTTTATAGCACAACTGCTAGTGACGCGAGCAAACATCTGAAACAAATGATTCAAATTGAACATCACTTTGTTAAGAATCCCAACTGGCCGGAGGCAAACCAGTTGGCTATTTACAAGCGTGGCCGAGGATTTGAACTTGGGGCTATCGAGAAACAAATCCAGGTAGTGGTCAGAGCGGGACTCGAACCCGGGACCGCTGGAATGCGAGTCCGACATGCTGACAACTCGGCCACGCTGCCTCCTCATTTCTCATTCATCCCTACTGAATGAAACGCTCGCTTTTCTCTAGTGTAGATTCTGTCGCAAATTAACCGTAGAGCAGTGACCTTCGTTTTTAAAGACTTGGAACTGGCTCTCACGACTCTGAACTCATACGCTTTCAGTTGAGAATTCATCAATGACATGTGTTTCCTTATAGACGTGACAAATCCAATAGCTGTTTAGGCCAGGATGACACAAGCACGTGTTTACAGGCCCCAGCAACATTTTTGTATAGGTAATCGCATGATGTCCAGTGCAATTTGGAATATATAAGCAAGAGTAAATTTTCCAGAGGCTAACAGAATTGCACAAGCCTGTGAGGTGAACTGCGGGTCACCCTCGACCATCCTCGAAATACCTCGGTCTGCCTCCCAGTCTTCGAGTGTCTTCCCACTAACTTCGGAAACCTTCGTTGTAATTTGCACTCGTATGGTGTCTGTAAAACCCGAACAGCGAATAGCGAATAGTGGCGAATAGCGACCAGCGAATAGTTCCGAATAGCGAATAGCGAATAGTACGAATAGTCTCGAATAGTGCGAATAGTGACGAACAGTCTCGAATAGTCGTGAATAGTGGAAAATAGTGGCAAATAGGGTACCAAGTACCTCCCAGTCAACCTAGCAGCAACGTATGATGGGATTTACCCGCTAAAAAGCACAGACGCTTATCAGGATAAAACGTGTTCTAAACGTAATTTCTTCTGTTTGAACCGCTGCAAAAGCGTAAATACGTCTTCATTAGGTTATCCTTGTGTTTTCTGTTTTCTTAATGTCGGCGATGGACAGCCCTAACCTGGGTCCGGAGAAGAAAAGGTAATAAATTCACTGAAATTCTGTTGCTTATTTGGATAATTAATTAACGCAGGATATTAGATCTAAACCGGTGACTATTGACGACTATTTGTCACTATTCGCCACTTTTCGCGCCTGTTCGCCACTATTCGCACTATTCGAGACTATTCGCACTATTCGGGACTATTCGCTGTTCGCTATTCGCGACTATTCGCTATTCGGGTTTTCCAGACACCCGCACTGGTATTACAACTTCGCACTGGTATTACAGATTTTGCACAAGTGTTACACTTGAATTGCATTAATCTTAGCCAATCAGAATCCAATAATTTTTTCATGTCTATTATGATAAGGTAACAGTACTAGCAAGAATATGGCAATAGCAAAAAGGGCTGCAACACATCAAGTTAAAGACTTCATACCTTAGCTTCTGCCTCCTCTGCTTGTTGTTGAGCTGTGTCTTTAGCCACTAAAACTGCCGTGTATTCTGCCTGCCTTCTGTGAAGAGTACTTTCCGTCTGACGCAACTGTTGTATTTTCTGGTGAGAAAAGATGGAATGTTTGCTATAACCAAAACTGTATTGATTTCCATAACAAACATAACATTAATTTTTATGATATTTTGTTTGATGACGATAAAGAATTCGACCAAAAACGCTGTTTTTATATCTATCTTGTGAAAATAATTGTTTTCATATTTTTTACAAACCTTTCTGAACTTTGTATTGTATCTGGAGTGAAAACGACAGAGTGGCAGTGGACTTGCGACTGCATCCCGATTTAAATTATGCTCTCAGGCCCTTGTGACCACAAGCCGGAGTGGACGTCACAAGTAAGCTTAATGTAAATAAATTATCTGACAGCCAATGAAAATTAACTAAAAGTTGATTATGAAATGAATACTATATTCCTTAATATTCAACTCTTTACTTCTTTTAGGTTCACAACCTGTCACAATCCTCCGTAGGAATAAAGATGGCGGCTGAAAATTTGACCGCAATACCATGCAAACCTAACACGGGCCATTGGGCACAAGGATAGCCTTATTTTTGTCATATTTGTCCCTGAACTAACGACATTGTGCATGCTAGGTTTGAACTTTTTGGAACTTTCCGGAACTTTTCAGTACATTTTTATGACCGTTGATAAGGTTTCCGTGCGTTTGCAATTGTGGGTAAATGTAACAGTCGCCATCCGTTTTGATATCCCAACTGCTCTCCTACATTTTCTGTAGTTGTCGCCAGAATTTTCCATCTAAGTCGTTCCTAATAGCTCAACTACTTGTCCGTCACAACCTTTCTTTCTACGTTTGTTTCACAAATTCCAGGTTGAGAGAAGTTAGTGGTTAATCCCCATACCTTATCTAATTCAATTTCCAGATGTCTCTTTGTTGTCTCCAGCATAGATCCTTTCTCGGACAAATCCTTTATTTGTTCCCATGCCTTACTCAGCTCGGACTCGAGTTGAGCTGTCCTGTTCTCCAGGCTCCCTCGCATTTTGCTCTCAAATTCCAACGCTGTAGAAGCTTTCGTTCCAGTGTGACTTGCGTTTGTGAGTTCAGCACGAAGGCCAATTAGCTCCTAAATAGCAGGTATAGAATTTTGCCATTAGTTAAATGACTATGTGGCTTGTGTCATACTTTCCGCTGAAAGGTAATCACAGCTTTGGCAGCCAATCACTCACAAAAGTTAATCCATTGTGCAGCCATCGACTTCACTTTGAGAAGACTACGAAAGTCGTAGGTTTTGTAGTTTTACTGAAAAAGCATTACCTCGTCCCTTTCTCGCAAGAGAGCACTGAAATCTTTACTCTCCCTCGTGGCTTGCTCCAGCTGACTTGCTAGAGAGTGGCGCTCTGCAGAGGACTTCTCTCGTTCACGCTCAATCTCATTGCGCATGTCCACGATCAGTCTCTCATACTTGGCCTACAAAGACGCACGTAAATTCTATCACGTTGAATAACAATGTATTTGTACAAACTGGATTGACAAACCACAGAGGTAACTTATTACCTCATACCTGGATTACAATAAAATTAAGTATACTGCAGATTGATTGATTTCCTTTCTAGTTTTGTGGAATGGGGCCTAGTTGTTTTTCTGTTCATATGCAAGTGACGTTCTGACGTCTTACAGAGGCTGGGGTGCTTCTAGTAGGACTGTTATGTTCAAACACTATTTGTAGAATTTTGTTTTCATTTTCTATTGGGACCAACCGTTTCAAACGCAATCTCTATAAGCTGATTTCGTCGGAGTGTCTATGGAACACTTCTCTGGTTGTTGTCGGTTCAAATGTTAATAACCGTTTGGTCGCGTTCTATTGCGACCAACCGTTTAAGGTTAATTTAATGTAAGGACCGTTGAATATAAACTGCTTCCACCGAAAATGACTGAAAAGTGTTCAATGAAAAACTTCAACCAAATCAGCCCTTCAACCAAGTTCGATGTCGATTGCAAACGTTGATCAACCAAACCAGCCGAAAATGGGTTTTCCAAAAGAACAAGAAAACCCAACCAACTTAAAACAGATCTCGCAATAAAACTCGATCTTAGACAGTGCCAGGTTCTCAGTCTGTAGAAACCAGAAATTATCGTAAGTCTTCGCAATCCTTGTTATAATAGTGATCTGGTTACTATCTTACCTGACTATCCAGTGAAGCATTGTGCTGTCTAAGGAGCTGAGCAGACAACACTTTTACTTCCTCTTTTAACTGATCTACTTCTTGTTTAGCGGAGCTGCTGCTCTCTTGTGTGAACTCATAACGTGTGCTCAACTCTAAGCAGAAGAAAAAAGCACAAAAATATATAGATATATTATAGTATTATACCAACTTTAAAAGGACAAGGCTATTTTTATATGAGCCGTTATACAAATATGGTAATCGTAGCGTGATTTTTTTTTTTTTTTTGGGGGGGGGGGGGCGCTTTTATTTTTGTTTTATTACTGAGAAAATATATAGTTTAGTTTTCTATATTTTGGGGGCATTTTTTTAATAAAACAGCTATTCCATTCGCGCTTATTGGCTATCTATCGTCTCATATCAAACACGCGCTCGTGGAATAATTGTTAAATACAATGTATACCATGATGGCTAAGCCAATGAAAACTCTTGAATTATCCAGTGATGAAGGTCAGTATAACAGTCAGTACAACCTTAGCCCTTATACAGACACAAACCAGAAACTATAAATAACCCATTTTTTAGAGTAACAAAGAAGACACTATGAATTTAAGATCTGACGATGGTGGTGTATTGGTAGTGCCTGCTCACCCAAACTTTTGCTTTGTTCTTTTTGCAGTTGTTCTTCAAGTTCAGCACACTTCTCATCTAACCTCTCAAGCTAGGAAAGAGCACAGAACAAATAAAAATAGCATCTCAGATAACATTTTAAACCCGAGAACACAACACAATTACCCTGGATATTGCTAAAACCCGAACTGCTTGCTCAGCATTCCAGAGCACTCTGTACATCGCACTTCCTAGATATAAAGTACTGCTTTGCAATGTAAGAACTTTAGTCTCCTGGTAATTAGCGTAACTTTGTTTATTTCTATTATTTTGTGTGTGTGTGGGGGGGGGGGGGGGGGAGGGGGGGAACATTTTGGGCACGCACTTCCTTAAGTTCAGTAACTTATGCTTTGTCAGCAGTTTAGATTTATACTTTGCAAATAATATACACCAATTAAATAAGTTTCCTAGCTAAATGCACTAACATGAGCATTGCTTTTCGTTTAACACCTCAATACTTTCTAATCATTGTACAAAAGTGCTTGACAAAGAGCAATGGTCTTTCTTGTGCAAATACAACAGCATTGACAGTGTTCTTCCATTAACGGCTCTCTTGTCACTATATCCCCAAAACTAGCCACTAGAAGGTACAAAAGATAATTTTGCACATAGACCTCAAAAAAAACAAACAAAAACACACACACACACTCTACGTATTCCATACTCCACACTTTCCAGAACTTCCACACTTTCCAGAACTTCCACACTCCTCATTTCCTATACTCCTCATTTTCCACACTCTGCATAAAACCATGTTCTTTCCCCTTTCTACGAAAGTTCGTCATCCTTATTTTTATATTTTAATTAATCGGTAAATCATAAATATCTGAAGGTTTTCAATACCTTAATGTTCAGATCACTCGATAAATCTGTTTTCTCATATGAATACAACAACACTGAAGGAGCTTTTTCCAGTTGCACTAGCATTGAGCACCACTACTTTTTGTTTAACACCTTGATACTCTGTAATCACTACATCAAAGTATTGGACAAAGAGTACTGGCCTTTCCTGTGTACAAACAACAGCATTGATAGTGCTCTAACATTTTCTAACTAAAGAAGCTCATCAGTGAATCAGAAATATCTGAAGGTGTTGAATATCTTAACAATGAGATCACTACATAAATCTGTCTTTCTTATGAGAATACTACAACAAAGAGGAAGCTCTTTACTTCGCACTTGTTATCAACACCATTACTTTTTGTTAACCACCTTGATACTATGTAATCATTGTATGAAGTGTTTGAAAAAGAGTACTCAGGCATTTTGATTCAAGCTCATCATATTTATCAGTGTTGGATCCAGACCTTGAGCTACAGGGGGTGGGTAGGGCTTCTTTTTTTGCTTGCCGGCTTTTCTTCCTTCTCCGATTTCTTTCTTTTTTACCCAAAATAGGGGGGGGGGTCCCCCAGACCCTTCTCCTAGACCCGCCACTGCTTATTATATGTTTAGTAATTTATTGGTAAATCAGAGATATCTGAAGGTGTTCAATACTTTAATGTTACTATTTTCTTCTGTGAACACAACAACATGATTTGAGGAAGCGTTTTTCTTTGCACTGTACTGAGCACCATCACTTTTTGTTGAACACCTTAGGTTAATATTTTGTAATCATTGTATGAAGTTTTTGACAAAGAGTACTGGCCTTTTTTGCCCAAAGACAGGAAAGCTTATCACCCTTATCATAATATCTAATTTATTTGAAAATCAGAAATATCTGAAGGTGTTCAATACCTTAATGTTAAGATTGCTCGATAGATCTGTTTTCTTATGTGTATACAACAACATTGAGGACGATTTTTTCCAGTTGCACCAGCACTGAGCACCATTACTTTTTGTTAAACACTTTGACTTTGAAATCACTGCATCAAAGTATTTGACAAAGAGTACTGGCCTTTCTTGTGCACAAACAACAGCACTGACAGTGTTCTTTGGTACATTATCTAACTACGAAAGCTCATTAGTAAAACAGACACATCTGAAAGTGTTGAATACCTCAATGCTAGGACCACTAAATAGATCTGTCTTTCTTATGACAATACTACAACATCGAAGATGCTTTTTTCTTTGCACTTGTTATCAGCACCCTTACTATTTGCTTAACACCTTGATACTTTGTAATCATTGTATAAAGGTGTTCAACAAAGAGTACTGGCCTTTTCTGTACAAAAAAGGGAAGCCCATCACCCTTACTATAGTATCTCATTTTTGGGTAAAATATCAGCTATCTGAAGGTGCTCAAAAGTTTAATGTTAAGATTGCTCAATAATTCTGTTTTCTTACGTGAATACAATAACACTGACGGAGCGTTTTTCTTTGCACTTGCTATGAACACCATTACTTTTTGCTGAACACGTTGATACTCTGTAATCATTGTATCAAAGTATTCGACAAAGAGTACTGGCGTTTTGTGTGCACAAACAACAGCACTGACAATGGTCTGACTAACATTGTCCAACTTGAGAAGCTCATTAGTACGAGTAAATCAGAAATATCCCAAGGTTAATGATGAGATCACTAAATAAATCTGTCTTTCTTATGAGAATACTACAAGATTGAAGGAGCTCTTTTCTTTGCACTTGATATCAACACCATTGCTTTTTGTTTAACACTTGCTACACAGCAACCATTGTATGTAGTGTTTGACAAAGACTATTGGCATTTCATGCACAAATTAAGGAAAGCTCATCACCCTCATTATAAACATCTAACAATTTATTGGTAAATCAGAGATATCTGAAGGTGTTCAATACCTTAATGTTAAAATTGCTCAATAAATCTGTCTTTTTTTTTAATGAGAACACAACAACATTAAGGGAGCTCTTTTCTTTGAACTAGTACTGAGCACCATTACTTTTTGTTAAACACCTTGATTCTCTGTAATCATTGTATCAAGTATTTGACAGAGAGTACCGGCCTTTCTTGCGCACAAACAACATAGGGGAGGTATGGATATTTTATGGAACTACACAATACCTTGACATTCAGATCACTAATCTGTCTTTCTTGTGTAGATACAACAGCATGGAGTGAGCTCTTTTCATTCTCCAAGGACTGTAGCTGAAGGCTGAGTTCATCTGTTTTCTTTGACTAAAAACAAGAATAAATTACAGAAATGGAATAAATTACACACACCAGAACTTTACTTCTTGTTCCAAAAAAATTGAGTGAAGTTGATAAAAGTACTATGAAATTGTTTTGTTGGCAGAATATATACAATGTATGCCACTAAGTAAAGAATAACAAATTTATGCAAATGTTCAAGGTTGAATTCTTAATAATTGTTTTACTCTGTGCAAATTTACTCAAGCTTTCTGGATGAGTGAACCTATACACCGTAGAACATGAAGACAAAACTGCAAAAGTCAAAGAAAAAACATCTTGTACCTACCTTGTCTTTTTCTTTATTGATGTAAGATGCAAGCTCCCTAGCCAAATTTTCTTTCTCTTTCTCTAAGACAGCTGTCTGTTCCATGGTTTCCTTCTCTCTGCTCATACTAGCTGCAAGCGATGCTTCAAGATCCTGCAATAACAACATCATGCGTCATACTTTACTCTGAGCGTGATGCATTTTGTGGGTATATCAAGATTCGAGACTTGAAAAAAAACACACACTTCTCAATACCTGATAAAAAGAGTTCGGAATATATGTACAACTGAGTTATCTAATCTAGATATCAAACTGATCAGAAATAATTTCACTGGAAAATATTTATTTGCAGCAAGAAACTCATCTGAAATGGTCACATAAGAATTTAAACTAATTAGACGTGTATAATTCAAAAGATTGCAGCTGTATACAGAGAATTTCTGCAGATACAACTCTGGGTATCTTTGAAGCAATCCTACATTCCTGGTTCACTAAAATCTTGCATAAGAAACCTAAACAAACAGATACCTGTGACTTCATATCTTAATCTAAATGTAGAAGAGGCCATCCTTTGTGATTTTCATCTTCACAGAAACAGTTAAAATGAACTCTAAAACATACTAAATGGCTCAGTAGGGGGGATCAGTTAAATAAAGTGTTGAAATATCCATGCATGTATTGTTTTCTTGATGAAGTAATGACTTCAATTAACTATTGTGACATTGTTCTTCACTTTTCCTCTGAAGTAGATAGCCAAACAAAGCTTAGAATAGAAGAAGAATAGAGTTAAGTTTTCATGTCTTGGTTTAGCTCTGTCATTATTACAAATGGGAGTATTAAAAAAATCATGTCATAATGCCAAATTATTTATATATCTGACTGTTAACAACTAGGTATTACAAACTAGTTTAAAACAATAATTTGGATGTAGTTAACTAACTCTCATTTAAATTTCCGATAGTGACACAAACTTCACAACAACAGAGATTTCCATAAACAGGCAGCACATTAGCATTTTTGAACAAAACCCTGATTTACTCAAAAGCCAATATTGGGACAGATTTTAAATAAAAAAATGTGTAACCAACGCTTCAATGGCCAACGGAAACTCTATTTAGCATCAGTTCAAATAAGGGTGATGGAATGAAAAATAATCAAAAATGCTTTGGTTAGTTTAGGTTGCATTAATCTTCAAAACTTATGAAAATCTCTGAATGATGGTCTGTATAATTACCCCAGTCATGTTATTGTCATTCCATAGGCATAAACTAACCAAGCATATTTAGGATTTTAACATTTAGCAATAATACAGACAGCCATAGATCTTCTTCTGAAATGTTATGATTTTTCTTTGATGCAAGAAAAGGGAAAAGTGTCGAAGTTTAAGTCATTTAAAAGCTGCAATTGCACAACCATGAGATAATATCTAGTGTAGTGACTATTAATTGCAGAATTTCAATAAATGTGCAATCAAATGTAACCAGGTAGATTGTATGTGAAGCAAGAATTCCATGCTCTACGCTAATTAAAAGTTACATGTACTGGTTGCTACATTAAGCTATCATGACTTTCAGCATGCAAAGAGTTATGATGGCTGAGTCTTAACCTTTCTCAAATCAACAATCTGTTCACGTAACAGTGCCTTCTCTTCCTCGGCACTCTTGCTGCGACCAGACTCTGCATTTAGCTTTTCTTGGTAAGTCAACTCATTGGTCTTGTGGTCTGACATCACCTGAAGGCAGCGAGGAACACAACTCAATGAAAGAATTCTAGACAAAAACAACTCAGCAGTACAATAACTAATATCACGTTCTTCTTACAGCATTAGGATATTAGCTTCATTACCACTTGAAAAATATAAGAATGCAAAGTCAATAATATCAAAGCTACATCTACAGGTAAATCTGTTATTGGCAGCCTAAAGTAGTTAATAATTTTACACTCAACTTATCTATTATGTGCAAGGCTCGGCTGGTCCAGCATTAGGAATTGAATGAACTCAAAGGTGTCACAAGTCATGATTCTCCCACCATCAACACTAAGTAATGGAACTAGTGAACTGGGTTGCAGTGTACATAATACTCCTTTGTCAGAACTCATTAAGTATCAATAAAGCAATTATTATGATTGTGTTGTTTCAGAAATATCCATACCCTCCAATAGAGGTTTTTTGGTTTGAACTCTCCCTCCCCCTCCCCCAACCCCCAATCTCTCTGGAAATGCCAGTTTTAGTTCATACTTTCCTTTAAAAATTTTGGTTCGGTTTTTCTTCTGGAACCACAGAATGTTGATGCTCTTCACTTCAAGACAAAAGTATAGTTACATAGCTTTCTAAATCCCCTTGCCTTCTGAGAACAAGATAATAATGCACATTTTAGTTTAAGTACTTGGAACCTCTCACATGTAAGGTGAATACAGTTTTTGTTTGAAAGGGATCTTGACGGTAAGTTACCCAACATAAGTAGATGAAATGAAAGTACTGTATGTTAAGAAATCATTTTTTTAGGCTTTCTTTGCAACTACTTTAATTTATATAATAAAGTTGCATTTCTCATGAACATACATGTATGATTCACTTCATTATCAGATACCATACATGTATTTGCATTATCAAACATAACTATTATAAGTTGTCTAGTTAAAATGCGTTTAACTTGCACAAGTAATGAGTACCTTATCTAACTTTCGTTTTGTTTCAGACAGCTCCTCCTTTAAACTGGATGCTTCATCTGTAGTCCTTGTTAACTTTGCCTTCAGTGTATTAAGCTAATTAAAATACATTTTGAAAAAAAAGCATTAATAGATGTACAACTGAAATATTATAGCCCTTTGTGCATATATAGCAAGTACAACTTTTTGAAAATGAAAGTTTGTATGCAAAAAGATTCAATCCTCCCATTTTGTAAAAGAAACAGGAGAAGACATGAAATACGCTATTTCACACTGTAATCAAACAAGCTGTATAGAGTTAACAGCTGCTAGTAGATACCACCAGCCTGTTACTATATTATTTATTTATTAGATAGACAAGGGACCTGGGTGTAAAACATTTAATACATGCTAGTATGTAACATGGTAAATTACATGTAGTTCATTACTTCAGTCAAAAAGGACTATTCCTGAACACCAGTTTTAGAAACTACAGTAGCCCATAGAAAATATTTGTTCCAAGTGGTTGAGACCCATGTTTTCACTGTGGTGGAAACACAACAAAAACTATTTAAAAGACAAAGAAAACTCAAATATATTAGAACTATAAAAATTTATCTACAGAAATTTTGTCTATAAAAATCAGCAGTAGAAACCACTCATATATGTTTGGGAGAACTCAAAATAACATTTATTAGATAAATAACATTTAGAGAGGAAGATTCATTTATATGAACCCCAGTTGGAGGTGAATTTACTCATTCAAGTACTTTCCTTAGAAATATTGTAAGTTTTGACCTTTAAATGTGCGTAAACTTACATTTGGATTGATTTTATTTTATATAATACCCAAGTTATTCTCCTATTTTGATTGGTTCTCGCCTATGATCTATTAGAGGACAGATGCAAGATTGGCATCATCATTACAAAGTTTTTCCCTCTCTGTTTTTAAAATGGTGGAATGTTCTGAGAATTTAGATAATATTTTACAAGAGTGGGCAAAAGATGAGGTACAAAAAAGTCTTGTCGTGGCATTGAACAGGTACAAGAAGCAGGAAGAAGAAAGGTAATGCCCTTCCTTTCTTAGAAAATGACTCAGAAAAAATACTCGAGCAGTCTCAGTCGGCTAAACCAAGCACAAAATTGGTTTTGGTAAGCCAAGCACCATTGCCCTTATCTTGAATTTAACAAACCCAATTAACAAAATGTGTATGAAATTAATTTATTTAAAAAATTCAACTTCTCTCTGTTTCAAAATAATTGTCGACACACTGATTGATGTCACGAATGACATATCAAAACATCAATTCTTAAAATCAGTTAAAATATTCACTTAACCTTGCTTTCTGATGCGAATGTTTCAGTCCATTTCAGGGCACAGCTGCGAGCAAAGTATAGCTCACTACAGCTCAAGGCCAACTGTATCACAACTTAAAGTATCTCCGACACTATTTCAAACTGATTTGAGAATCACCAACCACAAAGGACACAAATTTCCACTGTCACTAACGCTCCTTTCATTCAAAACTTGAATCGAATGGCCTCCAGGTTGACCTCAACCGCAAGTTTTCCGAGCATATTTTTTTAACTCCTGCAATATTCAAGGCAACATCCAAGTTTTTCGGCTCACAGGGCTGCTCTGATGACAAAACCTGACTTGACTTTCCCAGCATTTTCTTTAAGATTTGTAGATTTCGCAGTTCAACTCTGCTTTTGCTGTAAGTTTTTATTTCATGAGGAGCGACGTTCAAGTCAAGTTTGACAGTGGTGTGATTTTCCTGGACCAATCACAATTCTTTGCTACGCATAGCAACCAATAAGATTGCTTCATTTTGTAGAGACATTAGATTACGTCAAATGGCTTTTTTGTGTTTGCCAAAGTGGGCAAAGACTAGCTTTCGAGTTACGTTGAAAGATTTTGACGAAATAAAAAAGCTCTATCTGTAGTACATGTAGTTTGTTTCATTATTATATAAAACAAATAGATTACATGTTGCAGTGCATCTGTTCAGTAATCAATCACAGAAGATATGAAAATGTGGTAAGAACATCAGTGACACACTCGGCTATTGCCTCATGTGCCACTTTTTTGTTCTTACCACATTTTGACGTCATCTGTGATCTATTACTGAACAGACGCATGGCAACATGGAATCTATTTGTTAAATGTATACCAGTGGAAAGATCTAACACTATGTTTTAAGGCAAGAGAAAAACACTGCTAAATAAAACCTAAGAAAAGATTTCAATTGCTCATTCATCGGATGACAAGGAAAGGAAAAGTTAATTTTCAACCCTGTGTTGCAAAAACACGCAAACATGAGTGGGACAAGTGAGTGTTTTGAAACTCAATCTTGTCTTTTCACCATGTATGCCTCAGGCACTCCTCACTTAACAGTAGTGTAAGTTGCTACAGAAAATACAAACTCAATGGTCATATACCTCATCTTTGGATGCCTTGTCTAAAGATTCCATATCTTCTTCTCTCTCTGCAAGTGTTCTCTCTGCCTCTCCTAGTTGCAAGGTTAAATTCTCAATCTGCTTCATCTGACGTTCAATGGTGTCATCAGCTGTCTTGAGCCGTTCTTGTAGGCTGCTGTTTTCATCATCCAGCTGCTGTATTCTTATTTGTTGCCTATATCAACAATAAAAATATTACAACTAACGGTAAGATTCAACATGTTCATCCCAGGGGTGTTCAGCAAAGGGGCAACTGGTTTTCAGAGATGGGGCAAAATATTTCTTATCTGAACAACAATCAAGGCAGGCAAAATCACCCTCACAACAGACAATTTGCTCAGGGCCAGGTCCTTAATGAGACCCCTGTCATCAGCTGAAGGTCAGGTCAAAAAACCCAACAAGGTCAGCTACAAAAAATTGGCCCGACAAATATATATTTAGGAAATTTATTTTTAACTGATGATGTGGTGGGAGCAGTAGTAATTGACCTGTTGGAATTCCTAATAGACTCCCTGCATTGAAAAATTACCTAGAACCCTGTGATATACAGATCAAATAAGGGTGAGTAATAATTGTTTCCCCACTTTTGTACTTTCCAGGGTTTTCAAATTGAAATACACTAACAGGAGGAAATCATAAGGTAGGCTAAGCACTATGTGCTCGCGATCAAGGCAGCCTTGTGTGGTAGAGTGCTGGAGCTTGTTACCTTGTCCAGCATGAGAGGTTAGGTTGCTGGTCATGAACATTTTTGAAAAATCTGTACGCATTTGGGTGCATTCTGTTGCATTCTGGTGCTTTTCTAGCACACAAAGGTGATTTTGTTGGAGGAAACTGTGTGAAAGACAGCATAGTCTGATTTTTTCCACCTGTTCATTTATTTCCTGAGAAAGATCAGATCATGAAATCTTACATTGATGAAACAAAACTGCGCACGATTTTAATAAACCTTTTGACAAAAAGTACCTAGTTTAAATGCTTGAAGAAGCCGGTGATTTGCCTCAGGTGCTAGCTTATTTTGAAAACCCTGACTTTCTCATGTCGCCAAAGATGGAGCCCAAAATTATAGCTTTTTTGCAAAGGGAAGTTTAATATTAATATTAATCTCCACTTTCTAATAATCCTGAAAAGATGAGTAATAAAAGAAGATTCTAGAAGGCTAGATAAAAACATTTTGGAACATATTCTGCACACCATAGCTATTGGAAGTATGCAGAACAGGGTTACTGTGTTGTGGTTTCATTCTTATTATGTTTTGAATTTTTTTCCATGTACAGCCACAGTTAAAGGGAATGAAAACTTTCAAACTTACTTCTGAGTTGATGACAACACACTGTCCTGCAGATACAGTAACACAAGAATGACAAAATTAACACAGCACTCCAATAACCATGCCACTGTCACCATAAATGTTTCTCTTGAGAGACATTAATTGTATGCGAAAACATCTTGAATGAAATGATGAGGCTTATCATTTTCATTACATTTAAACCAGTGAGTAGCTAAAATCAACCAAATGTTAATGTTCTTCTTACAGGACTCTTCAAAATCATTTAATTTTTTTTTTTTGTACCTGCCATTATTGGGCAATCAGCACAAATCAAACCAGTTTCTGCTTGCATTCTGATATAAAGCTTGCTGAATCAATCAAGCTACTTGTTGTAATGTTACTATCATGTGTCAAAACAATACTTTTTGACAAATATGCAGTTCTACAGTCTCCGTACATCTGTTGAAAGTTAGTTAAGTTAGGAATCAACCTCTAAAGAAAGATGAACATACAGCAAGTTGACAACCACCCTCCTTACGAGTCAATTCCACTGGTTAGTCAGGATATGTACAATATTACCATTACCTTCTCACTGGAAAGCTTTGATTCACGTTCCCTTATGGTAGCGAGATCTTTTTGGGCCACCTGTAGGCGGGTTTCAACGGTCTTCTTTTCCTCCTCACTGGTTTTTAGCTTTACCTGAATGTACATTCAAAGAAACTGCTTTCAAACTGCAGTGCTCAAAAGATTACACTTTTTAAAATGTATACGGGTGTAAGATTAACTTGTCAATGATATTAAATATATACAATATTATACTAAATAAATTTGTCCTGTCATCTGTTACAATAAGGAGAACCAGTGCCAGCAAAGAGGCAAACTCCTGAATCCATGAACTAGGATTAAGAAAATCAGGCTGAAAGTTGGCCAGTAAAGCACCATATATATAAAAGAACCAAATCAGCCTGATAAATAAAACATGTTCTTATACATGACTGTATAAAAAGAAAGGATGCCAGAATAAGAAAGCACTCATATTAAAAGTACTACTGGACGATACAAACTCTAAGAGCCATACAGTGCCTGACAGGAAGGCTAGGACTGTTGACACCATTTTCCTAACAGTTACCTGGGTGTCTTAAGTATCTTTTTTTTTTGGGGGGGGGGGGGGGGAGGATCATGAGGGCTAAATCAAACCTCTAGTAAATGTATATTGTATTGTATTAATTTCTGAAACAAATTTTCAGAGCATTTTCAGGCTGATTTCTCACTAAGCACGCAGTAAATAAGGACTTGATCAACCTGAACCCCGAAATCATAAGTTCTCATAATGGGTGTTTACTGTATTTGCAAAGCACACAGCATGCTAAATGCATGTTTGACCCCAAACATTTAAAGAGCTTGGGAAACGTACTCTTATTGGTGACAGAAATGATTAGTTCTCTGGATTTAATCTTTAAGGAGAAATTAGTGTTCAAAAACTGCAAAATTCTTGAGCTAAGTAACTCAAAAATGGCATCAGGCTTAACATTTCTTGGGTCAGTGCCATGTCCTCAATATTCAGAGTTGATAGTTTTGTACAAGAATGCTTGCTAATGCTGCAAATAATTATTGTAAACAGAGATTCCCGTATAGTACAAGATGTAGAGATCAAGTTTAAAATGAAAAGTCAAAAACTTTTGCTGTTGTTCCTTGTTCAGTTATGACAGTGTATAATTATACATTTGTAGGCTGGAGTAAACACGCACTGTTAGCTATCACTAACCTCAGTTTCCTGGAGTTTTTGTTTAGTTCCAGAGAGCTCTGTTTTAAGTTTCTTGAGTGAAACTTCTTGAGATGCTTTATTCTTATTTAGTTCTTCCTTTTCCTTATCAATTTCTTCTTCAAGTGACCGTACCTGTGGGCAAAAATACAATGTATATAATGAAAAGACAACAACAACAACATTTATTTCTACCAAAAAAAAGGAAAGAAGAATACAATAATTTGAAGCTTATAAGTAAGGTATTAGCTGCCTATAACAACCATAAGACTACAAAAATTACGCAGCTATGTATCCTGATACAATAAAGAGTACAGTCGTGTATTTAGAAATAAATCAAAAGTAACTTTATAAATAGAGATGTAAACATATACAAAGTTAAAAGCTAAAGATGTCTCATCTGCTTCCAGTCTTGAATAAGTCCCATCACCCACCTTCAGACCCACTGCATTCACTCATGTGACACCTAAGACGAAGGACAAACACAAATTACAGCTAGGAACTTACCGTTGTTTGAAGAGTCGTTTTCTCAAGTTCAATAGTTCTCATTTTTCCTTTAAGCTCTTCAACTTCAGCCATTACTTTGTCAGCCTTGCCTACATGAGCTGTTGTCTTTTCTTTATCCTGTTCCCTCTCTTCTAACAACTTGAGTTTTTCTCCTGTTATAAAGGACCACATGTTCAAATCAATCACTACATCATTGACAGTCAATCAATCAAGCAAGCAAGCAAGCAAGCAAATAACTTTGACACAAATACATGCACATAAATGTACACAGGAACAAATTGTTATAATCGCTAAAAATTAAATTATAATTATAATTATAATATTATAATTAGCTAAATGCCATTTAGTAAATCCAGTTTCAAGAAAGGTCAACAAGGACTTTTTTTCCCTTTGATTGATATCTACATGTAGCACATGTTAGGTGGGAATAAAGTTGTTCTGTTTGTTGTTGTCATTGTTGGTCTTCTTGCAAGACACTGGAAAAATATATTACATGGCAGCGTGATGTGAATTTTAATTGTGAGTGGTAAAAACAATGTTTTATGGAAGAGCACGACAAGTGAGTAAAACATTGTTTTTAAAAAAAGAAAATAAAATTCATATCTTCAAGCCAACATGTAATTTTCTTTTTACTATATAGACAAACTGACTGTGTGGACAAACAACCACGAAAAAGTGGGAAATAAGGTCATCAATATTCTCACTAGTGAAGATAACGAAAATATACCACTTGGGTCGCAGATGTAGTTTTCTGTGAATTTTACAAGTGGTGTATTTTCTAGTAAAACACTTAAATGAGTTAAAAATATTACTAACAGCTAAAATAATTCACATATTTACATATAAGTATACTGTCACCAGCAGACATTGAGCAATTTTTTTCAATGGGTTTCTCTGCGGACACTGCTGCAACACAGCCTAGTTAATAATATTTTCCATACATGTAACCTTGTACATGTAACAAACTTGGGCACTCTAAATTGTAATGAGCCTGACTTTTCTGTATTAGAACCAACCTTGGTGTCTGTTAATCAGCTCCGCCATGTCTTCGGTATGCTGTTTTTGGACTTTTTCAAGTTGTGCTTTCAGGTTATCATTCTCTTCAGTAATTTTCTTTACTTCCTGTTCATGAATCTTCCTCTCCTCTTGTTTCACTTGCTTCATCATTTCACGCATCCTGTTCATTTCTTCCTCCATGTCCCTTCTCTCCTCTTCCATAATTTTCATCAGTCGCTTATCCGACTGCTCCGAATCAGAATTCTTCCTGAGTGCTTCGTTATCCTGTTCCAGTCTTCTAACTTTCTCCGAAAGAGATGATCTCTCTTTAATCAAGAAATTCACCTGCTCCTTGACTGGATTAGTGTCTCTTCCAATCTGTGTTAAACCAGACTCAGTCAACATGTCACATATGTCCTCTGAAACATAAGCTCCTGCTTCCTTCTCAACTTTCATCTGTTCAAGTTCAGCCTTCAGCTGTTCATTTTCTGCTTCCAGTTCTTGTGTCAAAGCTTCTCTCTCATCTGATAGTTGCCTGATGTGTGCAACATAGTTTTCAACCTCAATCATTTCTTCTCCATGCTGTTTGCGGAGTTGTTCAACACTGTCAAGAGACGATTTGAGACTGGTTTCTGAACGTACAAACTGCCTCCAAAAGTAACGCAGTTTGTGTTCAACAGGAATGTTTCTTCTGTAGCCATCCTTTTGGAGCCTCTCGTCAATATCTTCCAGCTCTCCTGCATCCTAAGAAAGACAGGTATGGGTTTTGAAAAAGATTGAATTCACGTTCTTATTTCTAACATTGACAAGATTGATCTCTGTGCTTAGAGAAAACTGGATTTTAAAAATTATGCACCTACTAATCATAACTAAAACAACTTAATCTAAAATTTAATCTAAACACTGTTTATCAACACTTGATTACTCCAATAAACTCTGAAATACATAGACAAACAACTTGAAACCAAACTCCACATTTCCCTCATTTTCAGTTTTCAAAACAGTAAGATAGGAGTCCATCATTTCACAAGAACATATTATGAAATGTTCAGACAACTAAATAAGAGCAATAAACTTACACCCAGATCCCTAAGTCAGATATAAACGAACAAATATTGCAAAAAATATTTAATGGTTGATTTGCATCTCTACAACATTCCCCCTCAAATGGGCCCAGGCCAAACTTGGAATAAATTCCTCTGATAATTTTTTTTTCCTGATACACACCTCCCACTGGCAGATTACATACAAGACTCAAGGTATTTTCACAAGTTTTGCGATATTCTTGACAAGTCAGCAGGGCTAATCATAATTTACTAAATATATAAACAAGTAAAAATTAAAATAACACTAGCGCAATGTTTACCACACACCCACATGTAACACACTTAACTGCCTAATAAGATTATTTATCAGAATACAAGAGTGACATGCAGTTTCCATGGCATCAAAATATATATCTTGGTAACATCACCAACTATACCAATATTGATGTTACACACAAAGTGTCAATTTATGTCTGAAGTGAGTCCTTTATACCAAAACTATTTGGGCTAAAAGATTTCCATTCTGATATTTCTAATCAAAACTTCCTCATTCCTGCTTTCCTAATGAGCATTTTCAAGCTATTTAATTGTACACAATGTAATCCACAACTTATAGTTTGTAACCTAGCAATGACAGACACCAAGGGGTCCATTCACATCTCTGGGAGTCCAGTATGTTTATTAGACAGCAGGAAGCTATAATTAATATAATAATATTAATATTTCTATCTGTTAGTTTTTCCTTGTCCTGATTTCATTTTATTTCTACCGAAAGTATATTATTCAACTGCCCCAATAAATGTAACTAACATAAGCTTAATATTGATGAAGTTTTTTGCTGAATGTAAGCTTACATGTAAGCTTATGTAAGCTTACACTGTATGTAAATGAAATCACGATGTAGGTACGTTCCATGAAAGCCTATGTTATCTCTGACGAATTAACGGTCTCCTATTTGAGTTTTCCAAAAATCGAATGATCTGCAAATTACCTCAAAAACTGAAATTACATACCCTCGAAGTACAAAGTAAATATATCATGTTTTGCATTGGTCCATAATTTTATTGGTTGTTTGTTTCCCCGAACGTTGCGCGCAATCAAACAAAGATATCACACCGCGAAGCCGTTGAGCGACACTTCCGTTGAACTCTAAAACGAAAACGAAAGGCACGACGTATAGCTATGTGAAACTCACGCAAGCCTGGTACATACTCTAAAAGCACTTCACCAACAGTACAGTTAAATGTTGCAAGTGAGCTTGTACGCAGGTTCTTCGAAATTTTGTCAATAATAATAAACTTAATTAGACCTCCCGTGAAAGAAGACCACAGAAAATGCAATAGTTTTCCATCGTGGGCCGCGAATTGTCGTGTCAACACAGCGCAATACAAAACGTAAAGATCGAAAGGAATGTCAATAAAAGCCTAAAGTTCATTACGAAGGTAACTTACCGACTCCAATATTATAAGGCTTGACATCTTGAAGACGGAACTTTATCCTCAGTTATATTGCTACCTTGTCATATTGAGCACTAGTAGAAAGGCTTTGCATCCATCCTTTTGGGGGTAGACTTCCGTTATAAATTCAGCTCTAGAGCTGACTGTTAAAAGACTGCAGTTATGAACGTCAACAAAAGAACAACCAAGCTTCCACACAGCGAAGACGCTGAACCGTCTCCAATGAGACTGGGCCAAAAAAAAGTGACGTTATCCCGTCATGCATTGCTGTGCAGCCAGACCGAATGAGTTTGAGAAATGTCCCTTAGGCCCAGTTCGGACGCCGAACTTTTCATCAGCCGAACCAAATACATTGAATTAAGTACATGAAAAGTTTGGCGTTTGAATCAATTAAGAACGGCTATTTGAATTTGGAACGGCCCAGCCGTTCTTCCCGCCTAGCTCAGCCGGGAATTTTGGCTTTGGAACGGTTTTGATACAGACGTCGAACTTTTCATGAGCCGAACCTAATGCATAAATTATCATAACGTATTTTACAAGCAGTTTTCACTTTGCCTGAAAATCGCTATCATTTCGATGTGATTTGGTTTAAACTAAATAAAGTTCCGCGAATTAAGTTCAACGTCTGAATCAACAGGTGTACTTTTGGTAATCTGGGTCGGTCCAAATTCGAATTAAGTTCGGCTCATGAAAAGTTCGGCGTCTGAACTGGGCCTTACTAAATCCCAGACAGAAACCGACAGGAATCAATTACTATTCCCCAAGGTTTGTGCCGGGAGAGCATCCTGGCTCAAAAGAGTGCGGTTTTAGAGCCGAGATTTGCTGGGTAGGTTAAGCTGAAACTGAGTTTTCGCGGGCTGGTCACGGGGCATGGTGGACTGTACAAGCGAGTTTCTTTCGCGCAAATTCATTTTTTGCTTTTTCTTCGTGATGATAGCCCAGGTTATGCGATTTCACTTTAACAAGTCGAATTAACCGGGATAAAACCTGTCTAAATACAAACACTGAACCTTGAGTTTGAATTTGCTTCCCTAAATATTGCTATGAATGAATGAATGAATGAATGAATGAATGCTTTATTTAACGTGGATATACGCTTAGCTTGAGAGCTAGTTTACAGGTATTCCACCTAATAACTAATGAGAACCTAACAACTAAACAACGCTAAAATCACAATTCATCAGGTAAACATCACAAACTATATAACAGCTATAACAGCGAAATGTTAGTCACAGCTTATCTATTTGGACAGAGTTCTTGAATCCAGAACGCGTATTTTCTCGTCGAAAATTGTTACCACCGGCTTCCCGAATGAGGTTCGACGCAAGTACGCCATCTGAACCAGCCGTCGCTCCAAAGTCGCTCTAAAGTCGAACTTAATCAGGTTTGGTTCGGCACATGAGTGGAGCGGCGTTTGTACCGGGCCTACACTTAATAATAGCGCTGTACTTTGTATTTAATAATGGAAATAAAAATGTGGAAATAATAATAATAATAATAATAATAATAATAATAATAATAACAAAATAATAAGAAGAAGAAAAAAAAAAAGAAAAAATTTGCACTCAGCGAACGGGACTTGAACCGCACAGGGTTACCCCCACAGACCTTCATTCTGCACGTCTACCAATTTCGCCACCGCTTCATGCCTGAACACTTTTGGCAAAATATATCGTATTAACGAGTTTCTTTTTCAGCGTCCTTAGCAACTTGTTGTCAGGTGTGATCTTCCTCAAGGGATTTTGGGCGATTGTTTCGCCGGCTCCGAGGCTTAGGGGAATAAAACAAAATACATTAATTATCCATCCTTCAACCTCGATGTGATTTCTTTTGTTTTATTCCCCTAACTAAACCTCAGAGCTAACATGGTATTGGCCTATTTGTATGAATGATTACTATACTGAGTTGGAAGGGTCTATTTCACGGCAATTTATAGCTAATAGCCAAGTATGTCAGCCGCTTTTCCTAACGACAGTTTTCCTCATTTCTTCTGTTCTCTTCATTTCTTCTTCTTCCATCAAAATAATGCACGGATACAACGAAGGTCAAAGAAGATATTACACGTCGGTGCGAAGATAGATATTGATTTTATTTTCGAGTGGCAAAAACAGTATTCTTACTCGCTGCACTCGTTGGTAAAAGATTTTTATCACTCGAAAATAAAATTTATATCTTCAAGCCACAGTGTAATTTTCTTTTTATTATAGAGACAACTTGACTGTTTGTACTAAACAACCGTGAAAAAAGCAAGAAATGACATCATCAATATCTACACTTGTGAGAATAAGGAAAACATCCCGGAAGTAGTTTCGTATAAATTTTAAGAGTGGTGTATTTTTGACTGGCCTCAGAAGTCCTCAAGGGCGCTAAGGGGATAAGTAAGTAGTATTTTCCAGTGAAACACTCGTGTCTAAATAATAGTCTGCTACGATTGGCAACTGATTAGTGTGCCGCGCTATTCAGACTCAGACAACAGACGCAGTTGGTGATACCGTAAATCCTCGAATTAGCGCCCCCCCCCCTGGAATAAGCGCCCCCTTCGTATAAGCCCCCCTCCTATCAGCCAAAATTTAAAATAAGTACCCCCCTCCCCTCCCCCCATTTTGTGGACGAGTAATTAGACAACAAAGGATGTGTAGTTTCACTTTCGTCCAGCCCTTTTTACACAGTCATTAGTAATTGACATCCTTATAATACAGGAAACATCAGTTCTGTTTTTTCTAAGTTGTATCCTACAATTTCTTGTTTCAGTTTGTGTACACGTCAAGTTTAGAAAAAAAAAAATTACAAGTACTAACGGTGCGGCGATCTAAACTTTAGGATCAGCTTTTTATGTCGATAAACAGTTTATGTTGTTATTTACGTGCAGATGATGTATTTAAAAAATGATCATGTCAGGCCACGATTTGGGAAAAATTAAATAAGCGGCCCCCTACCCCCTCGATTAAGCGCCTCCCTCCAATAAGCACCCCCGTCTTCTCTTAAATTTGAAATAAGCACCCCGGGCGCTAATTCGAGGATTTTCGGTGTCATATTTCTGTGTGCTCTGTTTCTTGGAAGCATAAAATTTTAATGTAATAATCTTTTCATAAACTAAGGCAAAGCTACGTAAAATAGGCTCAACATAAGCTGATATGTCACACCGGATTTGCTGCATGATTTAGTGTTCTACTGTAGTGTTTTTAAAATATGAGTTAAAAAGTATAAATTTCGAGCCTCGCTATGTGACTGATTAACCGGTCCCTTAATAAATACTGAAAGTATAAAAGTTGTCTCATGGGCATCTCAAAACAAAGTCTGCAAAATCCAAAGGGTATTATAATCATCATATTTGTTTACAAAATGCCATTGAAGAGAACATGCAATGTACATCGACTTAAACAACAAGCCACTTTTAGAGCGAAAACCTACGTTTAAATATAATTATACTAATCTGCATGCTAAGTGTCCGGCTCAAAATTCAGGTGAATCTGACAAACTGATTTGTTGTTCTGCGACTGAAGAGGTGATCATCTCCTCAGGTAAACTTGTGTCGCTGGTATCCGACACTCGTAGTTCTTTCCGTATACTTGCGATGTCCTCATCGATTTCGTCAATTTCAGCCTGAAGATCCTCTAAAAAAGGATAGAACAAAATGACAGGTTTCATATAAACATTCGTGTAAGTAGGTAGAACGTGGGAAAAGCATAACTGGATGGGGTATTGGGCGGGGAAAATATCTTAACATAGGAATCTTGAGGGGAAAATCAGGCCACTTTACCACAGACACTCTTCTGGCCTCTACTGGGATCACGTGGGCTACACAAAACTTTCAGAATAAGTTCCGTGCGCGAAAGGTCCGAGGTAAGTGATTGTAATAATGTTACGTATTTTAGTTGATTCGTAACCTGTAGATAAGGACATTTTACACCAAATTTTAAGCCTTGAAAATATTACGTCACTCTGCATGAGCTATCTTTCTCTGATTTCGTTTTATTACCCAAAACAAACATAAAGCTGAATAAAGAGAGACAATTATATTGAGTTGAATAAATCAAGGCTCTTTTCTACTTGCCTAAACGACAGCAACGAACTTTAAAGTGGCCGCTAAATGTATATCCATCACATACCTACTAAACTAAGGAACAATCTCGTAGTTTATACTAGCCACAACTTTAATTATTTAAGCGGACAACAAAACCGTTGAATACTATTCACAAACCCTTACCCTGGCAGGATGTTGCTTCCTTTGCCTTCTTTGATGCGCTACCTGCAGATAACTGATCCTTGCACTGTGGTTTTCTTTTCAATGACAGTTTTTTCTTGGGAACAGTCTTCTGCTCGAAAGCGTCTGAGCATGCGACACTTTTGGGCATCTTTTCTTCACGCGCTTCTTTGGGAACATCATGATTGTTATCAGGCTTTACAAGCGTGGGGCTAACAAAGTTAGGCTTCAATAGTTTAGGCATTTTAGCCCGTGCTTTACCATTGTTACCTCCCTTTGTCGCAACGGGAGGTTTAAAAGTAGCTTTCACTAACTTTGGTAAAGATTTCTTCCGAGCTAAGCTGTCTTCATCAAGGGCTACACGGACATCTGTACTTGCGGCCGACCTTTTCAGTGCAAACCCTAACTTTTTAGGTATTCGTTGGTGTTCACACTCTCCATTTTGAGCTAACACGTCAGAACTTGAGGTTCCCGCCCCATTACTCTTGGCGGCTCTCTGGATTTTCGGTTTCTTCATTGTCGAGTCTTCTTCCACAGTATTATCTTGGGAGATGTTCTTTGACTTCCTGGACTTTTTTCCTTCTTGTTTTTGTACTGGGACGCCTAACTGGCACTCGCTCGTCGTCGAAAGTTTGGAACTGTCTCCGCTACCCTTCTTTCCTTCTGAGTTTGTTTGAACCCCCTTGGCATTTTTAACTGGCTGTTTACTATCATCAGTCACGTCCTGGTCCTTATGTGTTGCTTTTGATGACCATGACTCCATAGATATCACAGCACTTGCATTGTCTTTTTCTTGCTCCTTTTGTTTAGAATCTTCCGTGAGACTGTTTGCTAAGTCGTTTGGGACACCCTTGCTCATCTTTCGTTTCTTTCCGACACTTTGTGTTTCAGTTGTACTTTGCCTCCTTTTAACAACTTTTTTTTCTGTGCTTTTCTTTACGGATGAATTTTCAACACTTGTTTTTCGCGGTTTAGTGTTAGTAGCTTTACAAATACTCTTCTCGTCTGTAGGAATGGCTTCCGCAAAATTAAAACTTGTCTCACGCGATTTAGTGGTAGTAGCTTTACAAATACCCTTCTCGTCTGTAGGAATGGCTCCTGCAGAATCGGTTTCAACAGTTGAGACACATGGAACTGGAGGCTCGTGTTCTTTTGTGACCACCACGGTTTCATCATCCCGTTTTTGGATTCTCTCTGTCTCGTGGATAGTCTCACTAATCTCGGTACATACGCCATCATTGTTCTCAGGCAATATTTCTGCGGAAAAAGTGGAAGCAGTAAGATCATCAGTCAAGATGATATTATACACATATGCTTCTCGTGGCAATTTCCCCCCGTTTTTGTTTGGCAAGAGTATCTCCTTCTCTCTACTGACACTAGTTTGAATTCGACTGTCTCGTGTCTAATCCTCGTTTGTTATTGGCTTATCAGAAAAATCTTGGTTTGAAAGTGTTTATGATAACAGTGAATCGGGGCAGATTCTGTGGAGAAGAGGAGGTTAAAGGAAGTCTCCGCCTCACCCTCCGCGCACGCATCGCCTGCTGTTCCTCTGTGTTTAGAAGCTAGAGAAGCTGTGAACAATAAGTTTAATTAGAGCTGGATAAAATGCCGTAAATATGTTCAATGTTCCACTATTAGTTTGTCTAGCGAGAGAGAAACCAAAATATAGCCCCGAGAGCACCGGCCAGACAGCAAGACGCGCGGAAAAAAAACATTCGCCAGCTAGTGTTAGCCAGCCACTATTTCTCCGTTTTCTGTTTTACTTGTCGCTAGATGAACTAAAAGGGAGACTGATCGTAGTGTGACAACGGCGTTTAATTGCTAACTTCAATCCGGTATTATTTAGCATCATTTTTTCCCTTTTGATTACAAGGGATGTAAATGTCGGGTACAAGGAGAGTTGTTGTTGTCGTTGTTGTTGTAACCAACTTTTGTATACCAAGCCAGATAAGTTGTAATCAATCATTGGTTCTAATGAACAACGTAATAGACTTGATACTAAACCATTGTTGTTACTGCTGGTTATCACTGAGGCCTTTGAAGTGGACCCCTTTGCCTTGTCTTTTTTCTTTCCAGTTTCTCTCTGAAGACTACTTGAACCACTTTCTTTAGTCGTTTCCTTGCTTTTGGCTGGTTTGTTTGTAGGCTTCGTTTTGGAAGTTTTAGGTTTGGTTGGGGTTTTTGGTTTAACTTGCTTAATATCTTCTGTGCCGCTATAACTATTTCCACTACTGCAAATTTCCTGGCTCGACGAGTCTGTAACTGAAGATATGAACCAGCATTAGATATCAAATAGAAACACTCGCTCTCTCGTTTCTCAAATTACCACTGCTATCAATACCTCTCGGGCAAGATGATACGTAAAAAAAACAACTGAATACTTTTAGTTAGTCAAGATAAAGGTAGGTGTCGCCCAGCATCAGTCACGATGCTGATCACGTTTAAATGAAAACACTGATATTTTTTGCATGCACGTTCGTATTTGATCAAGCTTACTTAGCTCTTAGGCGTAACGTGTTTAAATAAAGTATTTATTGATTGATCAATATTATCTGACTCCGTTTATTTTTTTCGTCAAAATTTGTTGGAAATTGACTTTAAACACCTGCAGCACAATCAGGTGTCAGTACAAATTGAAGTCCTCCCGCATGCGCATCTTGGTAGTGTTTTATAAATGCTGACGTGAATACATATCGATTTCTGGAAGCGGGCTTAGAGAACTGGGTTAAACTGAGTTAACCATTCTTCTCACCTGAATCAATGAGTTCCTCTACTTTCAAGTTAGCTAAGCGCTCCTTCTCCTTAGCCTTGTCACCAATAGTCCCTTCGTAGCGTGCTGCAAAGCCATATTCTGATAATCGAGTCTGCTGACAGAAAAGATTAAAAAGTTAGTTGTTTTGTCCGTTTGTATCTCCGGAGATCAGGAAATGACCCAATGTCCTTGAATTGAGGTGCAAAATGATGAGTACAATATATAGATTTGTAGTATTATTAGATTAGTTAGATTTATTTAATATTATTTCTCGTAAACCTAGCTCGTTAATTCAGTCTAAGACTTCCAGAGAGTTTTAATAAACTTCTTATTATTAGTAGTATGAAACGACAGCTGTAACAAAAGGAAACTTGTGGTTCGACATCGTCTTGCCATTGAAACTAGAAGAACATGGAGGTAAAAACTGTCTAAATAAGAACAGAAAGCGATCTCTTTCCTGTCCCAAGACTGAACTGCATGTGATTAAGCCCGCTTCTGACCTGAAGAGGCAATTGCGCTGCACTCCGAGCTGCCAAAGTAGCTGTTGTGAGCTGTCTCCTGTAGTTCTTTCCTCTAACGGTAATCTGAAAGGATCCAGAATAGATGAGATGCGCTGTTCGAATTTCAGTGTCTTAGAGATTGCTTAAAATTCCACACAATCAAAAATGCAAGGAAAAAAACGAGCTAGTGAAAAACGAGCATAAAATACTATCTATAATCACAATCACTCTGTTTGAGAAAGTAAAAGAACTTCGGTATATTCTGTGTTCATTACAATCAATAGCTTGTCCTACAAACGCCAGAGATCGTGTAGTAAAGTTAAGATCAGTTTGTGTGAAGTAAATGGCTAAGTATGGGTTTGATAAGAGTAAATTTCTGACTGAAACTAACCAAATCTTTTTACCCGAATTGTTTTCCGGTAAGATAACATCAGTAAACCAGTGTGTCCCAATATTTCTTTTACTTTGAATATCGCCATTACCGGTGAAAAGTGATCGTTGGCTGGAGCGGAAAGTCTAATCTGAATCAGTGAACGCATAGATTACAGATCAAGGTTTAAGTTTAAAATAGCGTATCACGTGTCAACAAACCTTTCCCATATCGTCAGGGTCATCATCACAAGAAAAGTTACGAATGCAAGCAGCGTTGACCCAAGCTCTCGATACTTGTTTATCGAAAAACACCACGTGGTACGAGATCTGAAATGCATAAACTAGCCTCATATCAAGCACTGTGCGTCATGTGAGGGAAACTCGTATTGAAACTTAGGGAAGGAAGAGTCCAGCACAGTCTAGCGACTCACAGAAAAATAAAGTATATACCTATATACGTATGACGATAACAAAGCCTGAATATCTATTCAGTGTATAATTTTATGATAGATATTACCGACTAGATCAAAAAATTATTGAGGTAAAGCAAGAGGTTATCATCTCTTGGGCAAAGCTAAAGAAATTGTTGCGCTACAGAGTCATTGTAAACAGGATGATATTAATTCAATCTGATTTACACACTTACAAACTACACGTTACTGTTGTTATGTATTATTTTACCGGAGTGACATTATCTTCACCAGTTTCACAATAATAACCATAATCTGGGTCATTCTCCATCATTGCTGGCCACCTGTTGGTAGACAACAAGTGCAACTGAATTGTCAGTGAGTCATCAGAAGTACCTCAACTGGCGGAAAGCTGACTAGCATATATGAGGAGTTACAGTAACCACAACGGCATGAATCTCTACTAATCGAATTCAGTTTGTCCGTGATACCACAACTACCCTCTGGCTAACTATGAAGTCCAGCGTTCAAGTCCAAATAGATTGAAATAAGTAAGTAAGAACTTTATTAACGTGTCAATGTATTTAGCCCATGTGGGCTAATTGGGGACACTGTATTGACTCTACCTAAAAATTTTCCCTAATAGTGTTATAAGGTTCTCTCAAAAAAAAAAAAAAAAAAAAATTAAAATTGAAATATTGGCAAACAATGAAAGGAAATATGTAATTTGTGATGATCTTAAATTAGCATAAATTACTATTTTGCCGGCACGGACCAGAGGGCTGGGTACGGGTTTGAGGTGCGCAGTGTATAGTGGGATTTGAGTTTGTAATCGGTGACAGTTGGCGAGGTGAGACATTCTATGGCCAGCCTTTGCCGTGTTTAGGTTAAGTTTGGTTTTCTTTTAATAATATCATCAGTTGTAATCCACTGTTGTACGTTTATTTAGTTCTCTTATTGCTATTATATCGCTGTATAAAGCCTTAGGTTTATTATTCTACAGTACTGATGTTAACTAAGGATACCCTAAAACCCCGAGGGTTGCACCACTGCCTTGGTCGGGGGTACACGTTCCCAATTTTCTCCACTTGCTGGTTTTAGGGTTTTCGTGTCCGGCTTTGGTGCACTTAGCAATTGTCTTTTTATTCATAGCTTGTATTATATGCTGAGATGGAATAAACGGGACGATGGCTTGGCTGGCCAACGCACCCAATTTAATCACTGTCTAGTGTGTCCGGATGTGTAGTGGAGGCAAAATAAAAGAGTATATGTTGTCCTAGGAAACGCCTATGGAACATTCGCTATCGTGACCCGCGTCCTCCAAAAAGCCGAAGCCGGAGTTGACCATTCCCTTTGAAATGGGCTTAAATATGTATAGCATGAAGGGCAGATCCGTCGTTCTATTCATTTAATCTTTCTTTGGCGACTTTCTTGTTTCCTCTGCCGTCGTGATTTATCATGCATATGCTACAATTTCAGTTAAAGGGGTAAGAGTTCCGGATGATTTTGTTTTCATATCAAGTCCATCATCCTAACCAACCCGTGTACCTCCGCGTCCACACCCATGAGAAAACTAAGGAGAGATTATTTACCAGTCAGAAACGGCCTAAATAGTGTAACTAGTATCGTTCCTATAGGTAACGGAAACTCACCACGGGTAGCCGACCATCTTTGCCCACACAACTGCCCCACTTGGGTAAGGTGTGTACATCACGCCTAAGTTACCTTCTTGGCTATCGAATGTCTCGTGTGAAACACTACATGTATTGTAATCATCATCTGGACAAAATGATAACAAAGCAATAATCATTATTTGGACAGAAAAAAAAAAAAATCAGTGTACGGGTAACGACGAATCACACGAATAGACCCTCACTCTGTGCGTTTGACCCATTATTGGAATAGATGTTATGTGTATCCGCTGGTGTCAGGCTGTAGCTGGTCATATATATTTTTTTCGTTTTTGCTGTTTATAGTGATCATTAACATCCTAAATAACTAGGAAGAGAATTTAACCATACATTAGACATTGCCTCACTCAGTCATAATAGACCAATTTCGTTACATTAAAATTCAACCTAAAGACTTTGGGGGGTTTATTCCCCCGAGCCTCGTGCTGAGGTCTGTTATGATAGGATGAATTTTAATACATCGAAATTGGTCTATTGTTTCATGGGCATTGCCTCAGTCATATTTTCTTTCTGGCTGCGGCCCAGGGTGTATCCGGCTATTGATGTTCTTTTTTTATTCTATTGGAGATTTACAGTGAGAACAGTGCCTTACTTTTGTTCATTGAACAGACCCATCTTTCAGGTAACTCCTGTGGATCGACGTCATTTCGAAGGAATCTCCATTTTCCACAACTGGGGATACTACACTGGGCCCACGTTCCTTGTTTTTCTGTGTCTTGAGCCAGACCAAACTTCTTAGAATTCTGCAATACCACCCATAAAAAATCACTCTGAGAAAGCGCAATGCGCTATTTGGCAAAGGTAGATAATTAAAGAAAATAATAATAATAATAAAAAAAAAACCTGTGCGCTCAAACCTTTCTCGTTGTATCTTGTACATTGTCGGCGTCATTTCCCTTCCTGATCTTTTTAGGCTTTGCAAGCTTTCTCTTTCTCTTTGAGTTGTTCAACGTGGTTTGATTGTTCGAATTTGATTGTTGGGAATCATTTTGACTCTGAAATGGTTTAAAAGTTGACTGTGTTAAAAATTGTCCAAAACAGCAAACATCTGTCGAGGTCATCATCCAGGAAAGCAATGTTCCCTTTAACAAAGTCAGATCAAACAGCACTTCAAACTTTAGCTTTGTTCTTTTTTGACGTTTTTGTTTTTCATTTTGAGCATATTTGTGTTTGTTCGTTATGTTTTATTAAAATCATTTTGTTACATAAAAACCAACACCTAACAAAAAAAAAATGCACACACTGAAGAACTGGACGCCGTTACCTGCTGACTTGTGCCAGGATTGTTATGACTGTCTTGTGAAAAGTGATTGTCGTCAAAACTGGTTGGAACGCACTGAACATTTTCCTCACTGTCGCTTTGACTCTCACATACTGACAAACAATATCCTATACGAAGAAAAATGAATTTGCATCAATTTCACAAAGGACAGGTCAGTGGAAAAAACTGGAAACTGTGAGAAATGCGGAATATCATAGCGGAAAATTCTGGCCTCGGGACTCTGTTACGAAAAAATCATGCTTATACGGTATTGGTTTTAACAGTCAAAATAATAAAAACCCAATTTCGCATGATCAGTACAAACTGTTGCGGTATTAGGACATAATTGGGTATGAAAGCTGTTATTTCGCTGATCTTGTAGGTGCCCATAATATTTATTTATTTTTTTATTATTATTCATGACTACTTAGAGTAAAACATCATTGTAAGGTATTTCCCTGTTGAATGCATGAAATGGAAAAATATGCAAGTTAAGATTGTAACACTAACCTTTGGTTAAATGTTAGAATCTGGCTTGCCCATAACATCATGGGAATAATAAAATATAATAGATAAAATATGAACGAATAATGAAATAGAGAGAAATTGCCTTTTGCTCTGTCATCATGTTCTGTGTCACTTTCTTGCATTTTCAGCGAATCTGATAGCTCAGGATAGAGGTCTGGCACCAGTTCACTATATTCGATCTCCCACACTGCTTCTGGTACAGAACTTTCTGGCACAGGGCTAACCAAGGACTTTGAGCAGGAAAGCTCTGACGAATTGCTCTCCTGTAGAAAAGGGAAAATTTATGTCACATCTATCATATAAAGGCAAATGTCCATGTCAGGTAAAAAAGGTACAGTCTGCAAACGAACCAAAGGGCCTAATCAGGCTGGCGCTTATCTCCGGCTTCTGTGTAGCATGAAGCGACTGGGAGTATTTCTACTCCCCCCTTTATGGGATGCTAGCCCATCGCAGGTTTACCCCCAGCATTAAATTCGGCGGTACCCATTTATACACGTGGGTTGAGAGAGAGTAACGTGTCTTGCACAAGAACAAAACACAATTTTCCCGGCCAGGGCTCGAACTCGGACCGCTTTTGGAGGTGCCAGGTTCAAATCCTCATCCCTGCCACTAGATGGACTTGCCTTCGTTGTCCCGAATTTTGTTCTTCAACGTCTTGTAAATTGCCAACTGGTAAGCCTCCAGCCAGTTGCGATTTTTACCAAGTTTTCAGATCTATTTACAATATTCGCTTCATTCATAGTGTCCTCAATTAGCTAAGCAGTTCTAAATACCTTGCCACTCAATAATTGATTTACTTATTATTATTATTATTATTATTCATTTACTCGTTGCTTTAATCCCAGTTTATATAACTGTTGTTATACTTCTATATCATACCTTAGGTAATGTTTTCAACTTTTTCTTTGTTGTCAAGGTTTTCAGTTCTTTTTTAGCTTCCTTGTTTTTACGTTTTCCTGTGAGAAAGTAACATTTTGATTTTGAGGACAAATTTAGCTTACATGTTTTTCTACCTATTGAAAGTAACACAAACAGACTTCACATCCCTTCTACAGTCAAATCCATTGGTATTAAGCTTAAACTTATTTATTGCCAACCATAATTATTCAACCATCTCATATAAAAATAGCCAAAGCTCTCCCAAGATGAGCTTCAAAAACTGCCAATGAGGTTGAAACCTCGCTTAAAGACATTTCAGAGAGTCGATAGCGAGAAATTCGAGAAGCCTCGAAACTGCTGAGATACGCTTCAGGGAGGAATAATCTTATTTCAAGTAAGGCGAACCGAGGCACTTGAGTCGGTAAAAGTGTGGAATTTATTTGAGTTAATTTATTTCAAGTTTCCGTAAGAGGCTATCGAAATAACTCAGTAAAGCATCTTTTTCTGATGTTGTCTCAGTAGCAATTTTTGTCTGTCTACGACCGCGCTTGAAATGAAAAAACCGGCACTTGAGACATCTTCAAATGACCTACATATAAGCTTACCTAGAAACCTTTTTGCTTTTATAGGTTTACATCATAGAAATCATAAAAATATTTGCTCTACTTCAGCGTTATTTACCTAAGATGTTATATGATCATATAGGTGAGTCCTTACCTTTTGAAATCTTCCTAAATGCTGTCAGTTCACTAACGGACGGAGAAGTGGTCGCCATTTCGCATTTCTTCATCGAATTTTCCCGCCAATTTCGTTTGGCAGCCGCGGCAATAAAGAATCACGTGATACTCTTCAAAGGCAAAACTTATTTTAAAAAGTTCTTCGATTCGAGTTGTTTTTAACTCTGAATAGTTTAAAGACGCAAAGTTCTGTCTATTTCTCGTACAAGGCTTGGCGTCCATTGTGACGGCATAAGCAAAAAGCTTTCGTCATAATTAAATAATAATTGACAAGAACGAGCGCGCGCATCCAGCCAAAATAATGTAAGTGAAAAGGTTGTAAAAGTGGTTAGTCAGAGGGGAAAGCAAATGAAGAACCTTTTTTGCCCAAAATCGAGAAGGGGTAGAGTGAAGGGACAAAATATTAATCTGGGACGGTCTCGAGTGCTTATTATTTTCTGGGTAATACAGTATAAATAGGAATTGTTTGACATTCTCAAGTCGTAAAAGTTTAGGACAGAAAAAAAATCTTGAATGGCGCATGGCGTTATAAGAATTCGGGTTGAAAACTGTTCATCAGGCATAAATTTCCGCTTCTTTTGATTTAGCGTAAATTGAACTGGAGAGTCCTCGAGCGTCCTCATTGGCCCGATGAGGATGAGTGAGTGAACTCGATACATAGTACAACGTCTACCATTTATAACACGAATTAATTTTACTGACTTTATTGTCATCTACACGGCTATAAATGAGTATTTCGTTGTGTTTTAACACCAAAAATACAATTAAAAACTAGCGATACAAACCAACGTTTCTGTGTCTTCATGACGCCATTGTCAAGTTATTGGAAAATAGGAAATACATAAGGGGCGTAGCCAGGATTTTTCAAAGGGGGCTCACACTGTCAAAGTGAGGGTATTCACCAGATTATGATGTCGTTTTCACCACCTGTTGTAGGTTGTTTGCTCAAAAAAGGCTAACAAAAGGGGGGGTCACGGGCACCCCAGGACCCCCCTAGCTACGCCCCTGTACATACACCTTTAATAACTCGCAGAATTTGCATTCCTTATTTTTCATTACCTCAGTCTACAATGGCGTCATGAAGATACCCAAACGTTGTGTTTTATCGTTAGCTTTTGCTTGTTTATGCATGCTAAATAGAGATATAAAACAGACATCTTCATCAAAACTTAAAAAACCCTAAATCTATCTACGAGCGTAAAAACAAAACCCGTTTTACTAATAGGACGAAATGCCATGGATAAAAGCAATAAATGTTCACACCTTCTACAGTATATCTACAACCATGGACAAATTGTGTTGGAAAATGAGCAAAAACATGAAACCATAACCGTAATACCTTAAGAATAAGTGTCAGCACCCTCATTTCCCCTTTCAATGTTGGAAAATGGTAAAATACAAAAATTGTGTTAGATGAAAGTGTTATGTCATCATTGCACGTACAGGAGTGGGGAAGGGGTGCAAAATGCGTATAGAATGACGTTTTCTAATTATTATGACCAAGGCTGTAGATACCACTCGTAAAACTGACAGAAGTTGCCCCCAATACCGGGATGATTCCATTGTGTAACTGAACAGGCTCTTGGGCTTTCTGCTTTGAACAATAAGCCAGTCCAAAAAATATATAAACGAAAATGCGAATATAACTTCAAAAAGTCTGAAAGAGGTAAAAAATAAGTCATTGCCTTTAGACCGAATCTTTTCAATATTGGCTTTTGGGATGGACCAGATTTCGAAAATTTCATACCAATCCTCTAGAGTCGCTACAAGTGAGACAGGTTTTACGTTCTGGTTCTATTCTGTGTTGTCTAATCAGACTTAAACTATATCATGATACCCAGTATTTGCTACAGGAGGTACGTCTTAAATGCCATAATGGCTCAGCTTTAATACTATCTAATTTTCCTTACTTGAATAACTATATACCTCCACTACCCTTTTGACGTTTTTCTTCGAGTTCCTACAAGCTCTACGTAATGTTACTCAGTGGGATTTCTTTTTTTCTTTTTAATTAAGCTTTTTTTTTCTTTGTCGCATTTGTTTTTTGTTTGTTTGTTTATTTGTTTTCTTTTTTGAAAGGGGCATTTAACTCAGGCTTCGGTAGAAGCACTCCCTGTTACAGGATACTATAGCCACAATCATTAATTAAATCACCAAGGGGCCTGTTTCTCGAAAGTCCCGGTAACTTAACGGATCCGTAGCCAAATTTTAAGATATAAATCTCAGGAATAGTACTGCGGGTTTTAGCTCAAAAGCCGGTCAATTCTGTTTCGTTTCCTGACATTTTAGTGTGAATGTCAAAACTATTAATACCTAGATCTTGGATGTAAAAACGGCAAACAAAAACCAGCTTTTCGGGATCACTAGCTACCGGGACTTTCGAGAAAGGGGCCCCAGATGCTAGTCCATCACATATCACTATCTCTAACATTTTGTTAGTTATCCCAACCATACCCCAGTACCCACTGGCTCTCTTGGGTGGAGACAGGTACTGTGAGAGTTAAGTGCCTTACCCAGGAACACAACACAATGACCCGACCGGGCTCAAACCAAGATCTTTGGATCCAGAGTTTAAAGTACTGATCACTAAGCCATTGCGCCTCTCACTCGAAATGATTTCTGTGTAACTAACACTTTTTGAAAGCGTTCATACAACATGAAATCTGAAGTCTACTGTACTCATGCTGCTGCCTACTAATAAGTGTCTTAGGGCCTCAACACCGAGACTTTCCGCAAAAATTGCTATCGTTCAGTTGGAAGTCCTAAGACTGATCATAAAATGTTATCCGGCGACTGTATTGAACCAATCAACTATTGTGTGCAGCAAGTGTTTGACGACAAGTTTCCAAAACTTGAAAATTTAGTTATCGACAATAAAACTCAGTACTAGCGCGCTTGCATGATGCACACAACTTTCAAGCCAGTAAAGTGCATCGAACAAGAAACGTAAATTTGGTTCAACAACAGGTGATGTATGACTCCGTCCAATCAAAACATTCACCCACGACTGATTACAGCCCACCGGTTTCCTTTCCATTCACACAGACAGCTGGAGTGAATGGTAGTTACCTTTTTGCTTTCACCTCTTACCTAAAATTTCTAGTTCATAAATGCAGCAAGCTGACAACTGAGACCTTTCTTTTACTGCTTTTGGTTTTAGATTTGTTTCTTTTTTGTTTTTGTTTTTGTTTTTTGCTTTATTCATAACTTTTAATTTTGTTTACGTTTACGGGGTAATGTTCAACTGAACCCTAAGACATCACAAACACAAATATGTACGATTAGGGATAATAGCAAAAATTAATTCTTGGTTTTCGACAACTTCGACATTTGAAATCTTTATAGTATCAATAAATTTAGAAAACGGTCAAACAATTTGCACTTATCTATCAAGTGATCTATCCCTAGCTATATAGCTATCAACTAGGCTAGCAGGCTAGCAACGTTTGTCCATCGAATGTCGCGAATTCTTTTCAAGTACTGTCGCACGTTTTTCTTAAATTTTGCTTCATTTATCGGTGTTAAACTTGCAATACAATACCAGAGTGTCAGTACACGACATGAATATATTTTTTTCTCTAAGCAAAATGCACCTATTATATAACCCGCAATTCAATGCGCCTTTTCCCTGTGTTGGAATGAAGTTACGTAAAGATTGGCCTTTATTAAGGATTGTCACAAACCTAAATCAAGAGTTGTTCTCTCAGGTATATTATCTAAAGTTATCATAATTGGCAAATTTCTACCTAAAACTAAGAAAACCTAGACTATGTGAAAGTTCTTAGAAACATATGAAAATAACTTCAAATATTGCAAAACACGTAACGTAACAGTGGTGCGTTACAGTACTTTACGATATGATACGTTACGTTACGCTATTGTACGGTACGGTACGGTACCGTATGACAGCAAAAGGTCCAGATCACAGGTATGTGATCAAGAACTCAGGATAAGACTGCCCGTTTTCAAAGATGACAAACAATGCTGGATTAGCTGTGTTATCGCAGCACGAATCGTGCAACACATTTGGCTTCGACGGATCCTTAGGTGGAGGTCGAGTCAGGGTACTGTCACCTCTAGCGTAAGAACCCACCACTACTCTAGCCAAGAACATTTGCTTACAACCTCGAGAAACGCCGTGATTTGAATAACGGTGTGAATAGTTGGCTTTACAAGCAAAATAACTTCCCTTTCCATAAGATGTGGCATGTTTTCCACACATTCGCCAGTCAAACCCTTGCTGGCAGATGGCCTTGGCAGTTTCGGGGTTTGTGCCATGGAAAAGTTGCCGCTCCTCAGGTTCTTTGCCAGATTTCTTAGCCATGCGGATTTTTCTTCTGCAAATTGCAAACGAAGAAAAAAGGACAGAGAAAGCACTTTATCACACTAACTATTAATACTGTATGTTAATGCAATAATGTTGCGTTAAGTTCCGGATCGATTCCGAAAGTAACGGTTTCATTGTTGTATGTGAATCTCCTCGAAAATAGCGGCGAGCCCTGCGAAAGTAGTTGCTCTGTGGAAGTAGTGGCAGGAGAAGGCTGCTAAGTCCCTTTCGAAAAGTTTCCTCGGAAGAAATACTTAACCGCCTTATGCACCTCTCTGTAAACAACTGAAAGAACATGTCCTGAAATATGAATATTTTTTTTCTGAACATAAGCTAATATGAAAGCCTGCAAACTGACCGGCCCTTGACCGACTTACTGTACGTATGGAATCCACAAATCCGGGTTCTGCACTCGCTCGATCCTGATGATTTCGTGACTTCCATCCATGGTCTCTTGAAATGTTTTCTCAGTCTTCTTGTATTCATCAGAAATGGTTTGCAAAACCACACAGGAGAAGTCTTTGCCTTCAGGAATGGGCGTCCAATGGGTTGGTACACTTTCTGATTCAGTGGAAGCTGAGCTTGTTGGAACGGCCATGACGGCTGCTCTCCGTCTGATTGAAAAACAAGAGATCATGATTATCATATTCTTTTGAGAAATAAACCATTTCTTATTTTGTCTGCTTATTTGTTTTCTTTTTTTGCAACCTACGCAACACTGCCGCCCTCCCTGGGAGAGTTTTAGTACCTGTTAGGGAGTTCAGGCTCAAAAGGTCCAATTCGAGAGCTTTTGCAGTACCTTTTAGGGTATTGTGCGGAAAAAAAATATGACAGGAGATATTTGATAATCAACTGTACGAGTAAAAGGTATTCGAAACAATCGTCTTTAATGCTATTAAAAATTATGCAAGTGTCAGTTAATGCGTTGTTTTAGAATTGGTACCTCTTAGGGGTGAAAAAAATTCAAGCCACGCCCACGAAAGAGGATCTTGGTATCTCTTAGGGGTTCTTTTCAAAATTTCCGTCGAGCACCCCTGTATATTTTAGATGGGACTTCCCTCGGGCACTGAATTTAATTACCTTTGAACAATGTCTTTCATGTTCTCTTTGGAAACAAACTCTGCAGGTCTTCTTCTAACGGGTCTTTTGGTTTTATGCACATTGTTCTGTTGACGCCATTCTTTAAAGTGCAAAGTGTAGTGGTGATGGCCTGCACTAAATGCATGAGTGTCCTTTCCTGCAAATGAATTGCAGCGATGATATGTTGGATGACTGACACATTCAAGAAAGAACAAACTCATCTGGCACTCCCTTCCATATACTATCGTTAAGGTCATGTCTTTACTCCTTAGTACGTAACTCATGGTGCCCTCGCTTAATTCTTACTTAACACATAGTCCATTCTGATTCTTACCTACCACATTCTTTTGTGTTTTACCTAGTAACCACAGTCCTTTTTGTTTTTGTTTCCTATTTATCAAATGGTGCCTGATACTTCTTTCTTGTAACTGATAGTCCCAGCTCTCATTTCTACCACACAGTCCCTTTTGCTTCCTAGCTGCTTTCACTGATCTTATCCACCACTTTCTTACCAGTACAGTTGTCGTACCTGCTACATAGTCTGTTTCAAAACACCGACTGCTTGTAGTGTTGACAGCATGTCCATCACCAGGAGTGTCATATGACTGCCACTTGCCAGTCTCATCTTGCCAATACCACTGCCATCTTGTGCTAAAAACATGGCCAGCTGCAGCAATTACTGATGATATGGTGGACAGTCTTCGAACCCTTGGAAACTTAGCATTTGAAGCTGATATAGCTAGAACAAAGATGAACTGGTTAGACATCGCCTCTGAGTGGAAACTACTGTCTACAGTTTGGGAGAGCTTCTTTAAGGGGACACTGAGTTTTTATCCTGGTGGACATAACATGAACATTATATTATTGTGCAGTTCCAGGAAATATCTGTATCCACCCAAAGAAGCTCACTGGAAATTTTAATGGGGAAGGGTTTTTTCTTTCTGGAACGACACATTACTAACTTTAGACAGGATAATAATGTCTCCCAAGACCTCCAATACAATTTTATTCAAGGAACGACAGGTAGAGTTTGTGGACACCCTCCTATAGAGAGGCAGTGGCCTACAGGTTAGCTTTACTCCAAGTTAAGTGGCTCAGGTTTGAGTGATGGCCCTAGGAAAGACACGTCACTCTCACAGTGCTTCTTCTCTCCACCTGGGAGTAAAAATGGGTATTGGCAAATTTACTGTTAGGGTTGGGGTAACCCTGCAATGGACTTTCATATCATACAAGGGGAGTAGATCTTCTTCTAGTCGCTTAACTTTCCCTCCCATCATGATCAGGAGGTTTTATATGGTCCTTAATAAGTATTTCCTTGGGAGGTCAATCATGATACATTTGTGCTAAGGAGGGACTTGCTTAATATGTATTCAGCTGGTCTTAAAACCACATGGATACTGGAAATAGGGCCAAGATATATAGCAGTCTCTATAATGCAACCCACTCACCCACCCTGAGTCCCCTCTTTGCTCTCAAATTTACCACGTAGCAGATACATACCAACAAGCGTTCCAGAGCCGAGTGGAACAGCAGTCATGTCTTGAAAACGGACATGGCAAAGAGAACCCTTAATTGTCACAGTTTCCGAAATGTCATTTCTGACATCACAGTAAGCACGCTCCAGTGTCATGTTCAGGTCAATTGAAAAGCTCTCCCATTTGTCATCACCCTGTACAGCAAATTCCCACAAATAAGGTAGTTCTGTGTGACGGTGGATGCAGCTGTTACCATAGTTACATTTGCCACGTAAGTGAAATCCACAAATTTCAGTATCCTTGCCAGTGTTATTATTTGCTTGAATGGAAGGAACACCAATAGCATTTGCTGATGAAGACATTAACTGTTCTGGCCTGTCACCATCAGAACTTGTGCACACAGTTCGCTTCCTTTCTCTTGTTTGGAGACGTTCCAGGACTTTAAGTTCACTAATGTTGCCCATATCATGTTCTTTTAAAATTCTTCTATTGTGTGAATAGGAGAAATCGTGTTCTCTCTTACACTTTTCACCAAATTTGCAATCACCATTAATGAAATGCTCACACACGTGTAGGTAGTGGCACTGTTCGCCGTTTTTGCAGGTTGCTTTGCTGTAGAATTTACAGATCTCTGGTAGAGAGTGAGTGGAAACTGATCTCTGCGATGGTGGTGGCATCGGAAAGTTACCACCAGTATTGCTCACTGGGCTCTGTACCAGACTTCTTCGCACAGGGGTAGCATCTCCTGCTAATCAAAAAACGAAGAGAAAGCATAGAAAGAGGTCAACAAAATGTAGAACAAATAGTTAATTAATGTTTAATTATCAATAAAATGATGTGCAAAATGAAGAGTCCCAGAAAATAATGAGGGGTGACAAATGGAAAAAAACCCTGGTGGGGGGAGGGGGGTGGGGGCTTCCATGTGTTTGGGGATGCTCACTGGAAAATTTGAATTACACCCCTTACACAGACCAATCTGGGTGTGGGTGTGGCTTTAAAAAGCTTTATTGACCGCTAAACTATACTACTGCTTTGAAATGGACAGAGAGCCAGAGTTGATGGTGTAAACCAGAACAGTTGACCTGCACCACGTTAAAACTTCTTTTATCATTTGTTCGTTACGGAACTGCGCCCATTGAAACACGTCGGCTGAAAAAAGTGGGGTACCCGAGATGCTTTGCTCACCCATAAAGCTTTGCCGCTGTTTTCAGTTCCCTTTGACTTCAAAACCAGAACTCCCAAAGGGAGTTAAATAATTCTCCCTCTCAGTCCATTCGAGACAATAGGAGCAATTAGTATTGTGAAAAAGTGTAAAAATGTTCTTTTCAATCATTGCTAGCTATGAACTAAGGAAACAAAGCAGGCTTATGCAAAACTATGCGAAAAATATTTCACTACAAAAGACACGACAATCGACTGCCGCGTGGAAATAAACACAAGCTGCGTGGAAATATACACGGTACTGAGAGAAGTTTAAAAAGCTGTTTTGATTTTGATGTTCAAGTAAAGAGTGAAGCGAGAGGGATGGATTTTTTCTGCAGTGGCCATCACTTAGAAAATCCCGCTGAGAAGGAAACCAGTGGTCACTTTGGTTTGCTGACACCATTTTGTCAAGTAGCTTTAAGTGCTGCATTTGCCAGTTTTTATCACGCTGTTTGGTAAATAACTGGATCTCACAAAAGGAGTTAGGCGAAAAGGATGAGTAAATTGTAAGTTTTTTTCTGTTATTTTGTATAGACTATTTTTGAAGAAAGAAATTAGGTCCACATTTGTTTGTGCTTTCTGTTGTTTGTTAATTTGGTGATATCGTACGTGCATTTGAACCGATGGATATGTTCGCCAAAAGCTCTAGACAAATTGAAAAGTTTATTTGTTTGCTCCAATTGACAATTATTATGGACTTGTTTACGCAAAGCTCTTGCGTTTGTTGAATTTAAATGATGACACCTAAGATGTATTTCTCAACAATAGTAGTTAAATCAAGATGGCCTTCCTAATTAGCACCTACTGTTATACGATGAATAGATTGAGGCTTTGCCAGCAAATTTTAGGAACAATGGTTTTGACATTGACATACACTTGGGATTTTAATGATTGACATCTGTCAGCATCTCTGCATCTAGTTGCACATGCCCTGTTAACTTTTTTGGAAGCTAATTTACATGTTCAATTGACGTGTTCCGTAATTCCGTAATGTCTTGTTAAGGTAATCTGCATGGTCTCTTTTATTCTTGGGAGAAGAAAATTCACAAATGGAATAAAAAGGCAGCATCATCATTGATAAAATATTTAGTCATTGATTAGTCAGTTAGGCCCACTCCATATGTCGCATTTCTGCCCTGTTGAATTCGATTCAACCAATTAAATTGGACAGAAATTTGATGTCTGAATCGGCTGCCGCATTTCTGCTGCATGTTCGAGTGGGCTTTGCACATTATCCGACAGAGATGCGACAGTCATTCAAACGTTGAATTTCTGCTGTGTTGAATCTAATTCCACATTATGTTAATGTATTGAGCATGCGTAAATTTGGTCCCACCAAAGAGAATGAAGAAACTTGGCCACTCTCGTCCCAACGCAACCTGAATATATTGCAAAACAAACTGCTGTATTGTCAGCCTTCTCCTTCTCGATCCATTGGCGGATAATTTTTCGCAAAATTTAAGTCCTTCGTACCTCAGTATCTCAGTCTGCCATATTGAATACTCTGCGTCTGAAACATTTTCCGCTGACTGACATACCCGACAGCATTAATTCTGAAAAAAAGTTCGAAACAAGTGTGACGTATGAAGTGACAGTCGCATTTCTGCCGCACTTAACTGAATTGAATTCAACACGGCAGAAATGCGACGTATGAACCGGGCCTTAACTAATTAACTTAATTAAAATTGTGATTTGGGAGGAAAGGGTACAAGATGAAAGAGAGAAGAGTACCAAAGCAAACAATGTTTGCCAACCCCCCCCCCCTCCCCCAATGATAGTCAAAGGGTTGATCAAAAACTGAGTTATTTTCGATAGAAAATGAAACATCAAATGAATCAACATGAATAAAACATGACATTGAAATTATCATCGATTCTCACCATCAGAACTGGCACTCAAAGTCCTCTTTCTTTCTCTCCCCTTCAGGCGCTGAAGCACTCTACGGACACCAATGCCATCCATATCATATTGTTTTAGAACTGTTCTATTATGCTCATCAGAAAAATCATGATCCCTCTTACATTTCGCGCCGAATTTACAATCACCATCAACAAAGTGCTCGCAGACATGCAGGTACGGGCAAAGCTGGCCGTTCTTGCACACCCCTTTATTGTAGAATTTGCAGATATCTGGTACAGACCGATTTGCTGCAGCTCGCTGGATTTCGCCTTCGTCCACGATTATTTTCAGAATTTTCTGCAGAAGGGAGGAACTAAGAAAATCAAGACGGAAGTGCCTCACCACATGGATCGTGTGCTCGTCGCGATAATCGTGCGATCTTTTACATTTATCACCAAATTTACAGCTTTCTTTGACAAAGAAAGGGCATAAATGTAACTGATCACATCGTCTATCAGTACATCCACCGGTTTCTCCAGCTTGAGGACAAAACTGTAGAGGTACATCCAACTTCACCATTACTTTCGATTTCCTTTGTCTGGTCTGGCTGACCATGAATAGTTGCGGAAACCTTTTCACGAACTCTAACGCGCCAAAATCTGAAACAACTTTACGGCTGCGTAGGGAAAGAAGTAATACTGCACGGCCCAGCTCCAGCTCCCCTCCACTTTCTAAGAGAAGCTTCACAAATTCTTCCAGTGCTGTTTTTGGTGTGCCCGCCTCCATTTCAGTTCTAAGGCTCAGCTTTGCTTTATGGGTTGTTTCAGAATTTAACATAATAGAAGCTAATAGAAAATACTTCCGGGATTTGAGCCAGCAAACGTCCCGTCCCGTCACGGGGTTGGGGAGCCATGAAAGACATGAAAACGCGTCATGTAACCATCACGTTATGTCACACCATTTTAGAGGCGTCGATAAAACGAGGATCGGACCGGATCACGGATCGGATCACGGACCAGATAACGGATCGGATCACGGATCGGATCAAAGAAAAAAACTTCAAAATTCAAAATTCAAAATTTTGTTGAGCAAATTACACGAGAGTGACTACTGTGAGCATAACGTTTTATTTAATTGTTATTCAGTTTGATATTCCTTTATTCTTTTATAATATCAAGCCAACTGGGAGCTGGTCACAGATGAATTTTTTTCAGGCTGTTGGGTTTTGATTGCGATGATCAATCATGTCTTCATCTCTTTTTCCGCAGTTCAACTATATGATATTTCGTATATTCACTTGCACTCTTCACCATCTACGGGTATATTACGAACTCACAATGTGACCAGCTCCCAGTTGGCTTGATGGCTCAGTTGATAGAGCGCTGCACCGGAATCGCAGAGGTCATGGGTTTGAGTCTCGTTCGGGCCTGAATTTTTTTTTCAGGCTTTAATTTCACAACTGCTCAAGTTGTGTGTATGATTGCGATAATCAATCATGTCTTCATATCTTTCTCCACAGTTCAGATAAATGATATTTCGTATATTTACTTGCATCAAAGGTAAACTGTCATAAAACGAGTCAGCATGGTAATAATACGACGAACGTATGAATCGAAGCACAAAAACTAAAAACCAAAAAAAATATTAAACACGTGATGATTTCAAACAATTTCCGTTTTTGAGACAAGTCTATACTTTCACAAGATGTGAGTTTGGAATACGACATTTCGCACTGGAATAAAATGAAACAAACCATTTGTATTTCAAGGAAATATAGCTGTTTTACAAAAAATTATAATAATAACATCGATAGTGTCAACGATAACGCAACCCGAGAATAAACAACATTTTAGGAGTTACGTCACGATTTTTAGAGTCATTTTTAGGGTCGTAAAGAGTTGCCTTTAAATAGAATAAAACCTTAAAATGATCGTGTTCTAGGATAGAAAACACTTAAGAGGCAAAAACAAATCAAAACGGAATGAGGATCGCTAAAGATTAACGAGGACTGCAAATGACGAACTTGAAAAACTAGGCTAGTTTTTTTCAAGATGCGCAAATCGCGACGTAGCTCCTTTAAAGCAAGTCATGTCCTTAAGCTTTCGTACGTAAGTTTTCTCATTAACTGTAACGCCAACTGTAACGCTCACATCTGACACGAAAATGTAGCCGAGAATTAGGTACTGACACTAACAACAATTTCAAGAACGAGAATGGGAGGTTTACGCAAGCTTCAAGCCAACTAACGTTCAAATATAACTACATCTGCCTGTTCATTACAATTTAAATTCGTCGTAAATTAGGCGCTTATGTGGCTTTTTAAATGACCTCTTGTCGTTCTCTGTAATAAACATGTCATTGTGTCAAATTGGGGATTCTTATTTTCATTTAACATATTTTAGTTTTCCACTTTCATTTTTTATTTATTATTATTATTTTTTTTCTTTAAAACTTTATTTTTTTCTGTGATCCGATCCGTAATCCGGTCCGTGATCCGATACGTGATCCGGTCCGGTCCGATCCAGATTTTGTCGACGCCGCCATTTTAGCCCTATCCCTTCTCCTGCGAAGGGGCTCCCAGTGAGCCCTGTCCCGCCCCGATCGCTTCGCTGATCTTCGTTCTCATGATTCTTCTGTTTCGCGCTCGCCGGAATTTTTTTCCAGGCACTAAGCTTCTCTTGATAAGAAATAACACGCAAACTGCGGTGATAAACATGGCAATAAAACGCATGTTAAAAAACAAAGTTCATTTACTTGACGTTTCGTATGTTTTTCGTATGTTTTGACGTTTTCGTAAGCTTCTCTTACGTATGCACTGACCTTTGCTTCTGCACGTCTTCCATAAACTCACAGCTCTTGTTCCGGACACTCACCTATCTCATGCTCTGGACATTTTTAGTACTTTTTAAATGATTTGAAGTCAATTACACAGAAATAACAACGTTAACGTTTTAAATTACACCGTAAAATATCCAACTCACAAGATTTTGGTCGGTGAAATGAAACGAAACTGACAAAACACATATACTATATCACATAATTGAGGTTTATTCCCCCTCATCCTATAACCTCTGACAGTAATCTGATATGATTTGTTTTACTGTGTCCCAGGGCCTGAACAAAATGAAAATTTCCAAGGCAAAATCAGGAAAATAAATTCATAATATGCTCCTAATTAGAATATTGAAAAAAAAAAATTCAAAATTTTCCACTGGACAGAGGCAATTGTCTCGGTTCATGTTACAAGCTATGGCCCAGTCTCCTGTTAAATTAAACTTTCACAAGGCAGAGAGATTGGACTGCATCGAAGAAAAGGCTGCCTCTTTAAGTTTTGCAAATTCAAAATGGTTGCAATACAATCAATTGCTCACTGGCACCCAATAAAACACCTTGCATACACTGCAGGCTGACTGAGATGGGTCCTTCCTGAGCAGGGAGGGATGGGTAAAAGGTATAAGGTAAAAGGTAAAGTCTGCATATGAGCCAAGTGGCTCATCAGGCCAGAGCTTATCCCGGTGTCTGTACCATGAAGTAGTATTTCTACTCCACCCTGGATGGGATGTTAGACCATCCCATGGTTACTCCCTGCATTAAATTCATCAGTACCCATTTATTCACCTGGGTGGAGAGAGGCACTGTGAGAGTAAAGTGTCTGGCCCAAGAACACAACACAATGACCCTGGCCAGGATTCGAACCAGAACCGCTCGATTTGGAGCCAAGCGAACTAACGGTGAGGCCACCGTGCCTCCACAATTTTAAGAAGCCTACTTTTAAGGTAATTCAAACCTTCGCGGGTGTCATCCAGTAAAAAATTCGTACGCGCGCTGTTTTGAATGAAACCCCCACAAACTATATATCAATAGAAAGGTTATAAAATGTAAAATTCGATAAAATTATATTCTTTTTTCCGACTGTTTTCCTAAGGCGGCAGAAGCCGTTAATGCTAAAACGACCGACTGAAATTCCGGCGAATTAATCGGGTATCAAATGCGATCGTTGATGCAAAATAACTGTCCAGTGTTAATCACAAAGCATCAATCTCTTAAAGCGCGTCAGCATTTTCTTTCATTTCTCTTGGTTATCTTTTTATAGATCTGTCAAGTTTCACTATCGAAAAATTCGCGTAACGTGTTGCGTTAGGCCCAGTTCCGACGTCGTGCTTCTGCCGTGCCGAACATAATTGCGATTTGGTTCGACTATGGCACGGCAGAAAAACAACTCTGATTCAGACGTCGTGCCAGAGTCGAACCAAATTCAGAATTTACTGATGCCTCGTAGCAATTCTCCTCCTAGCTCCCCGTGGGAACGCAATCCCGCCAAAATATATTGACATAATTTATGAATTTTGTTTGGCGCGACAGAAGTAAGACGTTTGAATCGCTACCGTACCATAGGCGTGTAGCACGGCAGAGCTTGTCGAACTTAATTGTTTGTCGATCTTAATTCAAAAGTTTGATTGAGACGCCGTACTTCTGCCGTACTTTTGTCGAACTTAATTCCTGAATTTAGTTCGGCACGGCAGAAGCGCGATGTCTAAACTGGGCCTTAGAGACCGCCACGAGAAAAGTCTCTGAGATAAAAGAATTCGCCGACACGTTTTTGTTCCTTATCTATCAGTGAATGTTCTGGCCAAATTTAGAGGAAAACCGTCTATTCTACATACCCTATTAATTCATTTAAAGAGGAGGGATTCTCTCGAAAAACTAATGCAAGTTTATAACATTTATAACATTTATAACATGTTACGCCTTCTCAGGGGGATATGTCAACTCAAAATGCCGCCAGCCAATGAAATAACGGAACCCCTAGCGTTCACAGTACGGAAAGTTGAGCTTCGCGGTAAAGCGATAGTGTTACAGTCACGTTTTAGGCGCATACGTTTTAGGCCGGTGGTCAACAATAAAGGACAAAACGGAGAAAAGCGATGTGCAACAAAACAAAAAGAAACTGAGGAGCAATTGCCCTAGCGTGATTACAAAAAGGCACTCTTGACGGACATGAAATCTCAAATTGAAAGTATTTAATATAGGATCTCTGGATTAAGCCGTTTGCCGCGAAAACGTCGCTGAGTACTCCATGCCGTTGGGGGATTACGACACCTTGACGGTTTATTAACTTTTCTTAAAAAACCTCTTTTTCCCAATAACTCGCGCTCGTTTTGATATTTTATTTTCATTTTTTGGAAAATGTTACCTTGAATAATGGACTTTAATTTGGTTATAAAAATAAAAGTTTGGAAAAAGTAGCCCCGCGAGGGTTTAGAGTAACCTTAACTTTACTCTACATGGATTAGAAAATAATGAACACATAGTCAAGACTGAGACCAAGACATTTATTTCAGAGAACCATATTAAAACATCATTACTAGGAGTAACAACGGTAAACCTGTTTGATTTAAAACTACCCATACATTTAGTATAGGTAAACCAATTACATGAACCTGGAAAAAAAAATGCAACTTGAAATGTATTTTTAAAATGTTGCTTTCCGTCTTTAACCCTTTAACCCCCATCAGCTGTCAACATAAAAATCTCCTATCTAGTCTCTCAATACCACTTCTAATAGACCTAATGTTCTAGAAAATGATTCTTGATCCTGACAAGCTTTTCTTGGGGATCAAGGGTTTTATTCTCCTTACCTGGGGGCTTGATTTTGTAACAAGAAATTAGATGCTCGGTGCTATTAGCAGTGACATGGTTAAGAGTGCTATTGAATGAGTAAAGAAGTCAGAAAAACAGCCGAAAACTATTCTGAGTTACTATCAGGTGTACAATGAATGAAACAACTGTTGTACCTCTATTAAGGTAAGTGGACCTCCAAATAAGCAGACACTCTTCATTTAAAGTCTGGTCCAAAGTTAGCATCTTTCATTTCCCTTAACAAAGAACCCTAATTCAGTGGACACCTCAATTAATTGAGGCAGCCTGTGAACACAGACGTAATTTTCTGGGTTACGAAAGCCGGATATCCATCTGTGTTTGCGGACTACTATCGAGGGGATGTAGAATTGTTAAAACCTCTATAAGCAAATACCAGCCTAAATTTACAGTGCAGTATTAAATTAATTGTAAAGCCATGATTGATGAAAGAGTCAATTGAAAATTGACAAGCCCACACAGTATTGAGAAGACAGATTACACACAACATCAAAGTTGTTCAAGAATTGAATTCAGGATATAGAATGCTACGTAGCAGCTAGTGCAGAAGTTTATTACACGGTGCAACCTTAGTGAAGGTCATGTGTGCTTCTTCTTAATAGAGGTTTCACTGTAATATATAGATTTAGTCAAGGCTAAAAGCGGAGCTCCTGGGCAGGGTTGTTCAAAACCTGATTAAGCTAAACTAGGATAAGCGAGAATTTTTATCATGATTGAGTTTTGTAACTTTGCGAGGAGGTTTTCTGTATATTTTTTGACCTTCTGTTTTGAGTTTGAATAATCTCAAATACACAAAACAAAAGCAGTCAAAGGCATTTGTATACAAGAAAAATTTATTCTTTGGTCAACTTTTAATCCTGGGCTAGCATTAACCGGCTTCCGAACAACCCGGCCCTGTTTACAACAAGTTAACCTGACATGAGCCCGAGATCCAATTGAAAACCAGCACTTACTCAGTGGTCAACTTCATAAAAAGATGTGACCTTGATGAACTCTAAACTTGAGCCCGCAATATGGTCATGTGATACCAGTCAGCGGGTACTTTGTTTTGACAGATGTCAATTGACCAGAACATAGATGTGCAATATCAAAGAAGGACGCTATAAACCATTGGCTGCATGTCTCTGTCAACCTATTAGCTGGAGTATGGCTACCAACTTGCGTGACTCCGTTGCGGTCGCCGCCGTCGTGTGTACACGCCCATGAGCACTACCGCTAGCCATGATAACAATAAAAATCAATTCATCGGTTTCCTTTTCTTTCTTATATGAGTATGGGGCTCCGCTTGGCGGCCCTTTGGGCCGCCGGAGCTCCGCTATTATTGTTTTTAAGATCCTCACAGCAAAAAGAAGACAGAGGATAAAGAAAGTATATACAAATATCATGGACAAAAGCAGTTGAGACACTCCCCGAAAAAAACCTGTTTCGGTGAACGCGTGAGGTTTTCAATCTCCAATTCGCACATTTCGACCCCCTCTCCCCTTTTCAATGTTGTAACCATGTGACAGTGTCCACGGAGCGTATTTCAACATTGAAAACGAGCAGCCTGAGGGGGCTTTGGCTATCAACAAAAAAGATGTTTTTTTCAACTGAATTACGGAAGGACGCCGATAGCAAGCATTTGTTTTGCTCAAATGTGTCAAGACTTTTGTCCATGATTGTAGCTATATACCTAAGCTAGCAACGCCGTAAATCAAACGTGTCGAATTCTTTTCAAGTATTGTCACACGTTTTTCCTAAATTTTGCTTTATTTATCGGTGTTTAACATGCACTGCAATACCAGAGTTGAAGTCCACAATGTGCGTATCATTTTTTCCTTTGGAACATGCACCTATGAGCTTAACCTGCAACTCAGTGCACCTTTTCCCTGTATTGGAATGAAGTTACCCAAAGAGTTATTAATGATTGTCTAAAACCTAAACCAAGAGTTGTTCTCTCAGGTATATTATCTAATCTTGTCATAACAGGCCTTTTTACCGATATGGGGGCTATCTTCAATAAATTAATTGTAACGTTTTTTTATGGGATGCTGAGGAGGGAAACCAAAATTCTAATCTGGTTTATTTGTGTTTTCATCTGGTTGATTACCCATGACACCTAAGGGCCCATTAACCGATTCATGCGTGCGCTCGCGCGCGTTGCTATGGAGGTGAAATTTCACTTCCGGTTACTTGCCTCAGCCTGAGCGTGGAAAACAAAAACAACTCAATAACTTGCAAAGTCGCTTACATTTTAGAAGTGTTTTCTTTGTGTTTCACAAGATGCAAAGTCAAAAAAGTACAAGCAAAGACACAATAAGAGAAAAACAGAAAAACAAGAGCAAAGGAAAGAGAAAAACTGACTCTATGTGGCTTTGTGTGATCTTACCGAAGTCAATCTCGTTCCCAGAGTTTTCGTTCTCCTTGACCAGCGGTCGGAAAACGAGAGCTTTGGGAGCAACCATTTTGAAATAACCGAATTCTGCCCATCCGGTTTCACTGCGCAGTCTGCATCTATGGCGCACGCGAGGCGCACGCCTGAAATGGTTGCTCCCAGAGCTCTCTTTTTCCGACCGCTGGTCAAGGGGAACGAAGACTCTGGGAACAAGATTGCACCGGAGTGCACTGGTAGAGTAAATTGCGTAGGCGTTGATAAGGTGAACTTCCAATATACATCGGGTGCACTTCCAGTTTCTTTAAATATACTAAAGGAAACGCGGTTTTTCATTAAATCCAGCCTTTTTCAACGAATTACGATTAAAGTCAACGTTGAAAGCATAGCACACATTCCTTTTTCGAAGTCACGCTTTTTTCAGAAAATTACGAATTTTTTAATATTTTGGAATTCTCTCAAAATCTGACCTTTTAGAAATGAAACAAAATCTATGTATAGCGTAATGAGGATATAAATTGAAATATTAAATCAAAGAAAAAAATCCCGATAAAGTAATTTGCCTGGAAGCCTTTGCATATTTTTAGTATTAGTCACATCATCAAGTGCCTGGCCTGATGACGTCATCACTGCTGTTCCTGATCATGCAAAAGTTAACACACATGAAATAACTCTGAAAAAGAGATTATCAAGGTAAGAGAGTGAATCCCCCATATAGGCCTTATACCTAAAGTAATCCTTCTTAAGTTATTGTTAGACATGGCACCCAGTTCTTTCAAGGACGTTACTCGCGCGATGCGTGGAGAGGCCAAGCGACTTTCTCGCAACTATCTGAGACAAAATGGCGGGAAATGCCGGAAGTCATTTTATATGTTTTGATCTTCAAAAGACGTTTCATAGCAGAGATATTTTCTGCACTCGGCCGTCTTTTTGTTCGGCTGGGCTTTCATTAGCTTTGTGCTCGTTTGGCTGTTCATTCTTTTGCCATTTATTCGGTTTTAGGGAGTTAAATGAGTAAACCACAATGACAACGGCAACGTGTACAATGGCTGTGTAAGCGTGCGTTATAATTATTTGTTCATTTCTTTGCCGTTCTATACAAAACAGCAACGTGAAATAGTCACATTCTGCATATTGGAGGGAACGTGAACTACGACGGGCAATTTTTAAAATTTCTTTTTCGAATTTTGACGCTGTCTTACATATTTTGTTTGAGCTATCTCTGACAGTGATAGACAAATTGAGTGAACCTAAATTCTCGAGAGATTCGTAGGTTGAATATAAAGTCGATATTTAATCGACAAGTTGGCTTTGGCGTTGTTATGTCTTAACTGCCCTTTGCTGCTTGGGCGCGAACGTCTGTCTGCATTTTTGACCCTCTGTTTGTTCGGTTGCCCAGCGTGTTTGGGCGTTTGTTTGGTTTGCACTCGTTTCTCTAGTCATTTCTCTGCCGTTCATTCAGATGTTGTTGTTGTTTGGGTAGGGGAGACATCCGTCTCTTATTGAAACTCCTATTTAAGTTTCGAAATATATCAAAGCATAGCGAGGGCCAAAGCTCCCTTGCTTGTAGTTAAAATATCAAAGAAGACATTCCCCAGAGCGTGAGAGGTTTTCCTTCGCTTTCCAATGAAACGAAGCGAAACATAAACAGATCCTCCACGAAAACATCTACGAAACGCGCGAGTAACATCCGCGGAAGAACTGCTCACCATGTCTAAAAGTAATTTAGGAGGGATTACCTTGGGTAGAAGTCCTATATGGGGGATTCGCTCTCTTACCTTGATAATATAATGCTCTGAACTAATATGATATTTATTATGGTTATATGAGAATCAATTTTCCTTGGCAACGGCTCGAAAAGATCAGTTAATATGCCCTCAAAGAGGAAACTATACAAATTTATAGCATATGCAGCCCTGTAAACTGTAACCTTTCGCATGCTTGCCCCCTGGGAATCCCATATGCTTTAAATTAATCATGACACCTAGACTATGTGAAAGTTCTTAGGATTGAATGTACTGTTACTAGAGATTATCAAGGTAAGAGAGCGAATCCCGCATAGAGGTCCTCTAACTAAGGCTGATTGGCTCAGTGATCTGAGAACCCAGTTGAAGGCGTTTGTGGGCGGAGTTTGTTTGCGAAGCAAGAGATTTTTCTTAGCTCTGTTTTCTCGGTTAAATTTTTTGTCTTGAAGCGGACACTTTAAAGAGTTACAACTCAAAGGGAATTTCTTCGATTGCACTCAAATTTGGACAGTAGCTAGATTAACATATAATAAACTAAAATTTGTCTGCGAATTGTTTATTTCGAAATATTTTTTCTCCGAGAGCGATTTTTGTACTAGCACTTCACATTTTTTAAATCCTATTTCGAATATGTTCTGTAACTTTTTACTACAATTGAACATGGCAAAACGCAGACACGCTTTTTTAGCGCTTTTTGTCCTTAAACCGGGGGAAGAATAAATTGGCGAAAAACAAATTCGCTTTGACTTGTAGCTTCCAAAAGGTGATTAGGGCGCTCGCATTTAGTGGTCCTGAAAAGATCGGCAATTCATTTCATTTCAAAATGTTTGGTATAGGTTGATAGCCAGCTCTATAAGCTTTAATTTGATATAGGGGTTTAGGAATCTACCGCTTAAACCGGACGCGCTACATCGCTTGGACGCGAGACACCTCTGAAGGTATACGGTAACCTTAAGAAGGATTACCTTAGTTAGAGGACCTATATAAGGGATTGACTCTGTTACCTTGATAATCTCTTGACTGTTACTAATCATTCGCGTTACTTCATGGAACTTGATAGTGACAAGTGCTTCGAGCATATGGAACAATGTGATATATAATTTGTTGAACAAAACCCACAATTTAAACGAAATCGATTCAATAAGTTCGTCGGTCGTTGTTTTCAAGGTCATAATTTGCATCATCGAGTAACGGTTCTGTGCACACTTCTAGCTCATATCTTTCTTTCCTTCCCAACATTTTTTTTAAATTTTTCAACTTGAAGAGAATGAGTTAGTACAACTTTTAATTATTGTTTGCCCACTCCGAATTCGCTTGCCCATTCTCGTCCCCATAGTCCTTTTCGCTCCTCTTAGTCGGCGGGGCCTTGGCACGAGAATCGAAGGGCTCTGGAGACATAGGATTTTCGAATTTTTGATTGGCTGTTTGAAAACAAAGAAATCTTGAACGGAAGTCAGAATGTTCGAGCCGATTGCTGGCGCGAAAATATGAAACAGCTGTGACCAGCGGTGTTGAGCGGTGTTTAAAATGGAGGACATGGAGGACATGGAGGATTTGGGCCATAATTTTTAACTCACGGCTCAACACTTGTCGCTGTTGCAACAAAACGGTTTTTTTAGAAGCCCCAGTTGATATATTCGGCGGGGAAAGCAGCAAAGAGCCGGAAATTTTAAAAGTGCTTGAGTTTTTAACTGGGTAAGAAATTAAGTTTGGCGATGGTTCGAACCATGTAGAGAAAGGTGAAGAATATTAAAGAATTCCGTTCATTGTTGCTTGCACCACTTTCTTCGCAGGAATTGTCGATCGTAGGGTCTTGTGTGAAAAGAGTCTGTGGCTCGCAACAGGTTGGAGAATCACCTTCGTCGAGTCAGCACTCGACCAAGAGTGAACCGCGGAAGTGTAGAAAGTGGTCGGAGGTGTCTTTTCCCTGAGGCAGCTTGAGGGCGATCAACGTCACAGCAAAAATCCTCCTCAGTTTAGACCTATTGCTTCCAAAAATAACACGACTGCACTACAGCGCCTCTCACAATTTTAAAAAATTGGAACCTTTTATAAATGCGGACTTAGGGTTGGTGTTTCAGAAAATATGTCTAAAATATATTAGTTTGTACTTGAAGGAAAACGGTGTGTAAATGGTTTTGTTTCCTGGCGAATAATTGTTAGCATATTTTTTGCTTTGGCATCAATGGAAGGAACCATGGGAAGGCCAATGAGTGATTTCCACTTTTTTTTGCTGGCCCCACTCTCCAAATGGGGAAGTGGAACTGATGATAATGATAATGAGTGGATAATGCTTCAGCTATGTACTGATGCAAAAAGTTAGGATGTGTTCCTTTTGCAGTCATGTATAATTAAATGATTTAGGTGAAATTAGGGTTTGAAAAACCAGGTCTCAGCAAGGCATCAATTTCAAAACAAATCTGTCACTGCATAAAACTATACACATTCAATTCTCAACTCTGATATATGTGCAATTGAAAACAGACATTAAGATATTCTTTTTGTGTTTACCACCTGATAACTGATCACTGAGAGACTTGCAATCAACCCCTAAAAATGAAGAGACCTCTTTACCAACATTGAGGGTAGAAAAATATACCCATTACTTCAAGTCTCGTATGAAAAATTTGGAACAATTCGGGTTTTACTAAATAAATGAGACTTGATTTTTTCATTTCATGGGTACTTAAAAAATTAGTAACTGAGGAAATGTAAACATTAATAGTCTTATATATAAAGTTTAAAAGTTTACAGCGGATTAGAAATTATACAATGTGTTCATCACTTACAAAATGGGGACTAAGCAATGAAATTTTCACTTTTCAAGAACAAGTGGTCAATCTAGAATTTCTCCTTTATACGGTAGTAGTAATACATTTTCAAGTAGACAGGCCAAGTCAAGAAAATTATCAACCTAGGGATACTGTTTTGAGGTCACATTTTCTAATTATATTGTCAATGTACAATGTTCACAATAAGAGTACGTAAATTGGAGTAAATCACTGTTGGGGGCATCCTCTCTCTCGTAACTTGTAGTTTTGCTATGTACAGGAGAAGCAGCACTTTGATTTTGCCATCACTAGTGTGTGGTCATGTTGAACATGTGTAGAAAATGTTCTGCTTATTGGGGTTCACTGCAATGATTTCTGGATCCTGACCATTCCAAGGGAACTTTGTATAACATGTATAACATAATAACAGCAATAATATGTATGACATTTTGTTTGCTCAGTTATTGTTGCAGTCATTGCAACTACAGGCACCATTGCAAATTTGGCACCTAGCATAACTAGTTGGGCATATGCAGGCCAAAAACTTTTCTTGTAAATACGATGTTTGCAAATGTTTGCTGATTTAACAATGATTATAATTAGAATTTCCACATTTTGCACTAATATATACTAGTATATCAAATTGTCACAGACTAAATTTTACAGTTTGAAAGCCACTCATACAGGATTGGGATTGTCTGAGTGCATCAATAAAATAGAAATGATGTTCACACAACAATGCCACCATTCACTGTAGTAATTTGCAACCTAATCAGAGAATTCCACCCTCAATTAGTGAAGGTGAGGCAAGACTAAATAAAGAAGCCAAATTACATTTCTTGTACACAAAACGTCATCTACAAGAAGACATGTTGACTATTTCAAAAAAGGTACAAAATTTTATTTGTCACATTCGTTCGCTTACAAAGCCCTATATCATACTGTAGTACATGGGAATAACTCAAGACAGATATTAAATACTTGCCATTCTACAACGAGATATGCTTCATCAGTTACGACAACTCTCATATTGCGTCTCACATCTTTACAATCCAATAACTTCCTTAATTTTCCAACAAATGCGTCCGGGAGGTCATAAATTATTGGATACTTCGATTGCTTGATATCTTCAATTTCAACCTCGCTCAATGTCTCAGTATTCCGAACCATTAGACAGCTGACCTGCAAATCGTTTTGCTTCACGGTCTGATCTCGCATTTAAAGGTGAAACAACGAAAATAAAGGATTCAGTTAATGCATGCCAGGAGTCAAAAACAAAGGATAATAACTGAAAAATCAATGACTTGCCAAAGCAGGTAAAAAATAAGTGTCTTTCTTCAAAACAGCAATGTCCCTTATCGCCTCTTTCTGTTCAACACGGAAGGAAACATTCTCTAAATTGATACCACTCAAAGATTCCTCGAATCCTGGCTCGACGGCCGCCATTGACAATCCCATACAGTATGTAGACATTACGACTGCATACATGAAGACCGGAAGTCCTAGAATCTAGGACTGGAAAATCCATGGAAAATCCTATGTCTCCAGAACCCTTCGATTCTCGTGCCAAGGCCCCGCCGGCTATGAGGAGCGAAAAGGGCTATGGGGACGAGAATGGCACTTGCCTAATTCACATTATAATATGAAAACAAACATGGCGGCTATCGTGAATAAGCTCTATTTGCTCATAGAACAAAAGCCAATGGAATGCCGCTCTTCTGAAAATGACGCCAACCATCGGGATGAGATTGAATACAAGACACATGCAAGTAATTCTTTACACTTCATCGTGGTTAGGAGTGGAAAATCTAATGCATGCTTGCTAATATTTCACGTGCAAATTTGAAGATTTCCTCCACACTGATCTGCAAAATTCAAGTGGATATCCAGACCACCATTCGGTCTTGTTGTTTAGGCTTGACGCTTTTATCCGACGTTAATTGAAATAGCTGTACATGAAACGTATTTTAGATTTTTCAAAACCTTACTTGACAAGTATCTCTCCACGCATATGTTAACCGCCATACCATGCCATACAAAATACTCGACGGTATTACACTCAACCTTCGTATCGTCCGCAGCGCTTAGCTCGTATTGATTGTGCTGGCCACTGTATTTTCTATGGCATGATATAAAATATAGTTACGGCTGAAGGCTTGATATTGATATTCTACGGTTTCGGGAATTGCGGGACAAAGAAGACTAAAAAATTAGATAGAATACTCTTATATCGTCTTATGTTGTTTATTGCCTGGAACTGGTTCTTTAACATCCTTTTGTTATCGGTAGTTGCTCTTTCTATGGAAAATATTCATCATCAGCAAGGCAATGTACCGATACATAAGCCATAGTCAGGCAGGGTGCAACGACAATTTAGCTTATCGCAGAGGCCAGCCATCAAAAGAGCTGAAGAAACGCAATACTAAAGGTAATTCAGGTTGCGATAATTTCTTAATTAAATTAGGAATCTTCCCATAACATCTTTATCCAGTTCATTTAGGTTTAGCTTTGTTCCATTTAACTTACTCTTTCTGTCAAAGAGTGAATTTTAATCAAAATTTCCTTTTTAGTTGAGCTATAATGACGGGAACTCACTTTACTCATGCGGTGAAAAACAAAATTAAAGCGCAATGCCTAAAGTTGTATGGCCGTGCGAAGTAACGGCAAAAAATGACGGAAGCATTCATTTGTTACCACAACGAGATCATTTGCAGTAATGCTTTCTCTTGGCTCGGCTGTAGTGCTCTTGTCCAGAAGATATTTCGGCCTGACCCATCCACCCATAAGCTTGTTGAAGGGCAACGAAAATCAGCCAAAACAGATATACATCTGAACTGTTCCTTACGAACAGTCAAAGAACGAAAACAAACTTGCATCATTTAAGAGACGCATCTCAAGCCGTCCTTTTCGCATCAGAAGTGTACGTAGCAGCCCTCGTAAGCTGCCATTCTTTTATCATTGCAGCAGCTGTTATTGTTTTAAGGCCAGGGACATTGTTTCTGTTGTTTGTTTTATTGTTCTCTCAAAGGCTATCAAGCCATTTATGTCAAAACTTACGAGAGCTGCCTCCTGGTCCTTTCACATTGAGGTCCACCCAAGCGTAATTACTTTTACAATTTGTTTTGGTTTTCTATCTCATTTGACTTATGTCCGTGTTTTAAATCTTCGTTCAAGGCCGGCTCGAAAATACTAGTTCTCTTCAATTTCCACCTCCTAAATGGTCCTCCTGACTGCTTTGTCTAATACTGAAGATAACGCTTAGTTTATTCTTTCAATATTTTATTAACACGGGCTTGGCGGACAGAATAAGAAATAATTTAGAAGAGAATATCGTTGGAGGAGCATCGTCTGCCATATTGTTTCCTTAAGTGAATGGCAAATTGATTCGATCAACCTTTTTTATAGACATGGGATAATTATTGGACTCGCTAACGCCTCTGAAACGCATCATCGTCTATCTAGTCGATATAATCTTATAATTGTCCACGTTCTTGAGTCATAAATCGTCGAATAGTTTCTGTGTCCTTTCGGTTGCCAGGCAGCAACATGATAAAAATTCCGCATTTGATGGTTTTTGGGTTGGTCAGCCATAAATCTGGACTTGCCCCGGCTATGAAAGGTTAGTATAGTTGCTTATTTACACTCTTTTTTTTTGTTATAGCAATATTGTTTTTCCGACCGAGGCTGAATATTCTTTTTTTTCTGCCAATTTTAGGCTAAAAATATTCTTGTGAATATTCCTAGATTATAAGCCATTATAGCGTAGGACATTTCTGTGTTCGAGTGTATTTGGTGTCTGGATGGTAGTAAAGTAGGTTTAGAGCCAGCATTTGTCTATTTATTTTAAGCATTCAATGACTGACCCTAAGGGAAACAGCTTTGTTATCCCTGGACCCTCAATTAAACTCTCTGTTTCCGTTGAGGCCAGTCATTAAGTGTTCTGTTAAACTCTCCAGTTCAAGATAAAAACAGAATGCAAAAAAAAATATATATGCATGACGCCGCGTGGCACACAAATTTACCGTGGTTTCAAGGCGTACGCCCTGATCACGCGCAAGTCGAAAATTCAAGTTGTTGTTTCCCTAGGGAGTTAGTGAGTTTTGACCCATGACACGTGATTCGTTCACCTCAAATCAGAAAACGTATTTGAGTTGGGAGGTAGAACAAATTTATTTGTTCATTTATTTATTTTTTGGCTTTCTGTGTGTAGACCGCATTAAAAGTCAGTCATATAAGATTTGCAAAGAATATCTTTTCTCTTTCAACCTTCTCATAGGCATGGGCGGCATGTATTCCTATTACATATGACTGATACATATCAATGCATCATTGCAACGAGCGCGCATCTCTTTACTATTTCCATTGGCAGGTCGACACGAAGCCCATCTTTACTGCCTAGATTGCTTTGGAGGATGGGAGAGTGCACTGAATACTCAAGAAAGTTGTGACAAAAACATCGTTTCCGAGGATTGAGAGGAAGAAAACTGGGTGTGTGGGGTGGAAAGTTTCCAGGCAGAAGACGGTTTTGAATTTAATTGTGGATGTTAGACCAAAGAGGAATATAAAGAATACGCAGCTGAAAGTGCAGCCAGCACTAAAGGAACTTCTGTTGTAGCAATGTGTGATACCACCAATTGTAGTCCTGATGAACTGTCTGTAACTGGTGCTAATTAAGGGCAAGAATTTGTTTGGTAAGTGCCTGTTATAACAGAGGAAGTAAAATTGCTGAACGTTAAACATTTTTTCCGTTTATTTAGCTTGAATCTTCTAACTTTATTATAAGGTACGAAAACGTGAGGCCCTTTTAGAACTGTTACTAATCTTCAGTTGTTCAACAATCATTGCATGAGGGTAAAACACAAAATGATATCACTAGAAATTCAAACAATGTACACAAAATACGTTACACGACACATGACAATGTAAGCATATTACAACCACTAAATTCGGAAAACATTCGCATCTAGGTGTTCTCTAAGAAATACTTATTCTTTTCACTTTTGAATATTTAATTTGAATATTCTTATTTTCTGAAATGACTAAACTGTTGTTATTTCCTGAATTTACTATTAATTTGTGATAACTTCTAAGATTCTCAAAATCGCCCTATAAATTAATATGTTCAAGTCTATAAGATAAAATAGTAGTTTCGAATATTGCGGATTCATTTTTAAAATTATGTTTGCAAAAGCCTTTACGGATACACAATGATACGACTCTGATGCTATATAATCAGACGAAACGCATTTTCCTACAAACTCAATGTTGGCCAGTTAGCTTTGTACACTAAAAAAGCTAATAGTATTTAGCAGTCACGTAATAACAAATCAAAAGAGTCTTCCCATCAGTATTGATAGATGCACTGAACAATCTAAAAGGTAAAACAAAGCAACACTGTTAGCTCCTATTCAGTGCAACGTTTAATCACTTTATTAACTTTCTCTCAAACTTTTGATAATTTCATTTCCTTGCAGGAACAAAGAAAAGCGTCAAGGCGACCACAAACGCACAACGCAAGTATTTTAGTATTTTACATGATAGATTTGCACTTTTGAAACACGTTTTATGTATCGTGTAAATTAATTCGGTCATCTCAGATTTTCAAGAAGTGCCAAAGCATTGTGATTGGTGCGTGACAAAGGAAACTGCACCAAGTCGAAACTTCAATAATATTACTTAATTTCCGATTGTATCATCTCGACATTTAACAAACACTTAAGTACCTTTAGATATATTAAGGTTCATCTAATCGCCTTTAGCAAAGTCTAAGGTAACATCATCACCGATGAGTACAAATGGAGCCCAGTGCTTCACTTCGCTAAATATCTCAGACTCTCTCAGACACGCCATGGCGCGGTTCAGAGATTCACCGGCGCTTCTTCCTTCTGCTAGGTGAAGGTAGAAACTCTTCATGAACTCCAGAGTGGCTTCGTCGTCAATTGCCCACAGGGACACAAGAACAGAACGAGCACCGGCACCCAAGAAAGCTCGTGCAATTCCAACCACACCCTCAGCCTTAATCTCACCACGGCCACTATGGCAACAACTTAGCACAACCAGTCCTGCTCGCATTTGAACTTTCATCACATCACTCATTCTTAGCAAAAACTCTTCTTCAACAAGGATGTGGGATGCTCGCGTAGGGTTTGGTGCCAGAGCAATTTCTCCTGTTTCCATTCTACCATGTGCTGCAATGTGCACCAAAGCAACTGAGGGGAGTTTTCTCAACACTTGGGCTTTTGTTGCCTCTTTTCCAGTGAGGGGAATAGTGTTAAGTATTTTCCCAATCATCTGTACTTCCATCTTTGCAAATGGCAGCTCTTCTAGCTTTAACCCATAATAACGAACTTGCTCTAAGCATGGATCACCCACAAGCAGCGCCCCAGACTTCTTGTGGTAATCTGGTAAACAATCTCTGATCAGTTTCAAACTATTCAATGACGGAATGACCCGGATTCTGAAAGACTTCCTTAAGTACTTTGAATTAGAATCCATGAATGCAGCATAAGGAGCCAAGCATAATGGACCTTCGGGAACAAATATCAGTTCATTGCCATTAATCAAGTCTTTGATGGGGCTAATGATAACGTCATACAGTGTTCTTAAAGGATTGGTATCTGAGTGTGTTTGAGTGTGTTGATCCCCCTTCTTTAACAGGTGTCCCCCGCTTTTCCTATCCAATGAACGATCTTCGCATTTCACACTTCTACTGACACCAATTTTCTCACGAGCATCGTGAATTAAAGACTCCAACACTCTGCTCGCATTTTCCTTCGAATTATTATCACTGATTTGTTTTCTTCTTAATTGAACATCCTTTCCATTTTGAACAATCCAGAAAATTATTTCTCTTTCGTGAACTGCCATAAAGACTGTATCTGAAGGGAGGCAATTTAATGTGTCGCAAGTCATTTTTTCCCAGTATGTGGTGTTTTAGTTTCGTACTTTGAATTCATAAGATCTCTTAGAGCTTGCGCACGTCCTTGCTCAGCAGCAAACAAAGCCTCAACTACGTCACCTTGTTTTAAAATCAGGCGCCATAATCTGGTATAAACCACATTATGAACATTGCGGCAGCTAATTGTCCACTCATCTTTACCTTGCAGATTCTGCCTAAGATCATTGAACAATCCGACGCTAGAATGATAACAATCAAGGGCTTTCTTCAGAGAACATTGAGATTCAAAGCAAATACCAAGATTATCATAGGAACTTGCTTCTCCAGCTCTGTCTCCCACTTCTTTGGCAATTTTTAGATCTAGTTCATGGTACTCGATGGCTTTTTTGAAATCTCCCAGACGCCAATAAGCATTGCCACGATTACCATAGGAGCTTCCTTCTCCAGTCCTGTCTCCCACTTCTTTGGCAATTTTTAGATGACGTTCATGGTACTCGATGACTTTTTTGAAATCTCCCAGACGCCAATAAGCATTGCCAAGATTAGCATAGGAGCTTCCTTCTCCAGCCCTGTCTCCCACTTCTTTGGCAATTTTTAGACGACGTTCATGGTACTCGATGGCTTTTTTGAAACCTCCCAGTCTGTCATAAGCATTGCCAAGATTACCATAGGAGCTTCCTTCTCCAGCCCTGTCTCCCACTTCTTTGGCAATTTTTAGATGACGTTCATGGTACTCGATGGCTTTTTTGAAATCTCCCAGTCTGTCATAAGCATTGCCAAGATTACCATAGGAGCTTCCTTCTCCAGCCCTGTCTCCCACTTCTTTGGCAATGTTTAGATGACGTTCATGGTACTCGATGGCTTTTTTGAAATCTCCCAGACTGTGATAAGCATTGCCAAGATTACCATACGACCTTCCCTCTCCAACCCTGTCTCCCACTTCTTTGGCAATTTTTAGATCTAGTTCATGGTACTTGATGGCTTTTTTGAAATCTCCCAGACGCCCATAAGCATTGCCAAGATTACCATAGGAGCTTCCTTCTCCAGCCCTGTCTCCCACTTCTTTGGCAATTTTTAGACGACGTTCATGGTACTCGATGGCTTTTTTGAAACCTCCCAGTCTGTCATAAGCATTGCCAAGATTACCATAGGAGCTTCCTTCTCCAGCCCTGTCTCCCACTTCTTTGGCAATTTTTAGATGACGTTCATGGTACTCGATGGCTTTTTTGAAATCTCCCAGACGCCCATAAGCATTGCCAAGATTAGCATACGATCTTCCTTCTCCAGCCCTGTCTCCCACTTCTTTGGCAATTTTTAGACGACGTTCATGGTAATCGATGGCTTTTTTGAAATCTCCCAGACGCCGATAAGCATTGCCAAGATTACCATAGGAGCTTCCTTCTCCAGCCCTGTCTCCCACTTCTTTGGCAATTTTTAGATGACGTTCATGGTACTCGATGGCTTTTTTGAAATCTCCCAGACGCCCATAAGCATTGCCAAGATTAGCATACGACCTTCCTTCTCCAGCCCTGTCTCCCACTTCTTTGGCAATTTTTAGACGACGTTCATGGTAATCGATGGCTTTTTTGAAATCTCCCAGACGCCGATAAGCATTGCCAAGATTACCATAGGAGCTTCCTTCTCCAGCCCTGTCTCCCACTTCTTTGGCAATTTTAAGATGACGTTCATGGTACTCGATGGCTTTTTTGAAATCTCCCAGACAGCGATAAGCATTGCCAAGATTAGCATACGACCTTCCTTCTCCAGCCCTGTCTCCCACTTCTTTGGCAATTTTTAGATGACGTTCATGGTACTCGATGGCTTTTTTGAAATCTCCCAGCCTGTGATAAGCATTCCCAAGATTAGCATAGGAGCTTCCTTCTCCAGCCCTGTCTCCCACTTCTTTGGCAACTTTTAGATGACGTTCATGGTACTCGATGGCTTTTTTTAAATTTCCCAGATGGTAATAGGCGTTGCCAAGATTACCATAGGAGCTTCGTTCGCCAGCCCTGTCTCCCACTTCTTTGGCAACTTTGATGTAACAGGTTCCTTCTTCTGTGTCAGCTTTCATATCTTTGGTAGTATTCGGTGAAGTGGTGGTATTTTTCTATGAGACAAAAACTTATGTCAGTTAATGACGAAAGCATGAATATTTACCCAAAAAGTGTACAAAGTGCTAAATTTGGGATTTATATAGCTGAAACTATCCATACCGTTCCAAAACAACGCTTTGGTGGTTAAACAGGTCTAGCCTGAACCAATGAACCGGTGAAAGTCTTGGGAATCTTTATTTCGTGTGATAGTATGGGCAATGAACGGAAGAACTTTACTAAGAAAGTGGATAATCTTAAGCCAAAACCTGCAGCTTGGCGTTTGCGTGAACGTTCTCTGTTTGGGAGTGTCTCAAATTGTTTACTCAGCTTCCATGGATGACACTCCAAACAAATATACATCTCTAACCCAATCGCCACCTTTCCAATTCTTATGGAAAAACAAAGCAGATAAAAACAACAGAGAAGTTTTATATCAGGATTATGGCGATGGTGGTTTGCGGTTGAAGTTAAGTCCCTGCACTTAACGTGGCCCCTTAACTGATGACGAAGAAGATGATACTTGGTCAACAATTCCAAAATTTTATTTTATAAAATATGGGTTTTTTAACACGTTTTTTTTTTTACCACAATTCCGTTGAAATGGGTGTCTTTACGCTGCATGATGTGATTGACGCCCACGGTAGTTTTTTACCAATTGAACTGTTCCAACAGCGTTATGGAATTAATTGTAATTTTTTCAAATATTTGCAAGTAATCTCTGCGTTCCCGAGCGCCTTACGGAAAAACGCCAAGGAGCGTGCTAAGCCTAATGTCAACTTTTTATTCGGCAGCACGTTATTTCAATTATCCTCGGTCTTGACCATCAACTTCTTGAAACTTAGCTGTAAAGACTATTATTGGCTTTTTCTCAATGAACGGAAGCTTCAGGCCACTGTTCCAATAAAATGGGACCGTAACTTTGCTCCGACGGCTTTGCCATGGGACCAAATCTTTAATAGAGTGAAGGCTATTTGTAGAGAGAATCAACTGAGAGAATTTTACTTTAAACTAATCGATCGCATTGTCGTTACGAAGAAAGAGTCTATGGAATTACAGAGAACAATAGATGTTTCTACTGTGGTGAGCCTGACTCAGTTCTTGAAACATTTCAAAACTGTAGTAGAACAACTTCTTTTCACAATCGGCTGTTGAACTAGTTCAATGAGATGCATAACAACTCAATATTCTCGGCAAACTACGCATTATTGCTTGGTATGGCGTGTGGGAAGGGTAATAACAATGTTAGAAAATTTAATCTATGTTTATTATATGCTAAATATTATCTACATTATCACAAGGTAAATGAGAGGAATCTTGACTGGATTGAATTTACTACAAAAGTAAATTACAAGTTAAGAATAGAAAATCAAGTTTCTGGTATTCTTTTATGATGCTTCTTCGCATTTTGTCCTGTTAATGCTTTTAAAAGGCATCAGATTGATAAAAGGACATGCCATTTTAAAGATAAGGGTAATTTGCAATTTGAAAAATACATGCATTGCCGTTACGAATTTAAAGCTCCTTAGAATAATTGTTAAAAGTAAGTAGGGTGAAGAAGCTGTCTTGTACTGCAAGTCGTGTTTATAGCTCTGTTGTATTGTAAGTAGTGTACGTAGCTTTTGTTATTGTTTTAGTGTAAAGTAGCAGCAAAAGTATCTTAAAGTGTAAGCAAACATAATAAAATAAATCCATAAAAAAACCAAAGTATATTAATTTTGCCCTTGGATTGCGATGACTTTGTTTGAAGTCTAATGTTAGAATTACAAAAATATAATTATGCTGACAATTATTCCAGGGCGCTGCCTATCAATTTACCCTTCTTCTGTATAAGAGTGGCTGGTTATAATATTAATAATCTTAATGTTTTACTTCCTTAGCATAGAGGAGAGACGTCAAAATGCCTTCGTTTTGCTGAATGCGGCCTTTGTATAGTTTAACAATATAGTTACATAAAGAGTGACAAAATTGTAAATAGTAAACACAAGGTAAGATAATATATACATGTACTCGTTACAAGATAAAATACCCCTCTCCCCTAATCACTGATGAACTGGCCCTTAACCCGAAGCGCACCATTTTTTCTATCAATAAAATGGGGGCAAGGGGTGGTCTCAATTTTTCATTTAAATTGTCCAACATTGTAAGTGTTGAAGTAGTTTGATTAGCAATGGTCGCTCCCAGTAGAAACCATGCCTTGTCGCATTTCCAAACAGCGAGAAGAGAGGTGAAAATGTGATGCGGAGCGGAGTGTTGCCGAAGATCTTCATACATCTTCATGCACGTTCTCGCTGGCAAATTGACGTAAAGATGAGCACGTACGTATCGCGGAATTGATAACTGCCATAGTTTCCATTCTCTATCTCTTCGATACAGTAAAAAAAGATTGCGGACGATGTTTATTCATATGCTTATGCTTTCAGCAGCGCGTTTTCATTTGATGTAAGCACAAGCATAAGTTTTCCTTTTTGCGTTTCCATTTGACAATCACATCATGAGCTCGAGATTTCAATGACTTGCTAGATGACGAGGGCTCAGCTCCACTCAGCTATCTCGCCTACAAATCGAGAGCGAATAATCTAATTGTTTGAGCATAAATCTACAAGTTGTTAAAAACTTTATCTAAGTTCTTTTCACGGACACTTCGAAAAGATAAAGAAGCGGCCGCCATTTTGTTAACAACCGCAGGCTACAAGAGTACTCGCACTCTACAATTAGATTATGAGCACGAGATTTTTTATGAGGTAATAGTTGATGAGGCCTTCGGCCTCGTCAACTATCGCCTCATAGAAATCGAGAGCGAATAATCTAATTTTTTTAGTAGAATTCCGACTGAAATAAACGCAAATAACGGTTTCTAATTATTTTTCTACGCTGTGACGATAAGTTTTTCCTGCAACACTGTAAATTCGGACTGAACGGACACTTGAACTGACAACTGGGGGAATCTAACTCCGGAGAGCACTGCTTGGCTGCGGGAACGGAAATTCGTCACGATTTCCTGGTACACGAGGACCTACTTCAATGGTCTTCCCTACGGACGTCAAGGAAGAGACAACTTGGTCCAACAGTAGTTTATTCTGCACTCTAACGTCGAGGGTGAAATTGACATACTCGGCGGAGTAATCGATGTAATCGTAACGATGTAACCGATGTAATCGAAAAAGCTTTACAAACGTACTTGCTTATATATCATCCTTTACACGACAAGTGTTTACAATATGCTAATGTAACTTCAAATATAGAATACGAGCGGAAAGTACTTAATTAAGATAGCGAATTCTAATCAACACCACGAGGCTTCCAAAATTAAAAATAGAGTGCTAGGATTAAAATTACACAGGCTGAGATTAAGATAGAACAAACTTAGGAAATTAAAAGCGAGATACTTAAATTTGAAATTCTGAATTGGTGTTACCGACAGCAAGGAAAAATTGTCCTATGAATAGAAAACGTTAAAACTCCATTAGTGAAAAGTAGTTCAGCTGGCTAACTTCCGAGAAAACTAATAAAACTTCATTAGTGAAAAGTAGTTCAGGCTGGCTAACTTCCGAGAAAACTAATAAAACTTGATTAGTGAAAAGTAGTTCAGCTGGCTAGTTTCTGAGGGAACGGAAGGTATATTTCAATAATAAAAAGAAACTCAAATGACCCGATAACGAACAACTTGTCTTCTAAATGAAAGTTAGTGAAACAGCGTTGCACACGCTCAGGTATACAAAGAATCGGCAAAGTACAATGAAGAACAAAACTTAAGATCTCTAGCTGTTAACTGAAAAGAGGCTACTGTCGGTTTTTTCCTATAACTTTCCAAATAATAAAGAATCGTCTGTGGAACGGCGAATTTTCTCATAACAACGCATTATTGAACTTTACGTTTCAACGAAATCAAAAGTTCAAAAACTTCGGAAAAACGTCCACAATAGTATAAGAGTAGCTCAGCCAATCAGATTGCAGCATCTGCATTAGTATAATAGTAGAATTCTACTAAAATAAAATAGATATTAAGTAGCGTAGTCAATAAAGAGAACAGCATTAGTGACAGAATGCTTGTATATAGAGAGAAAACGGATACAAACAAAAAGATGTTTTCTATTTCGTCTTATTTTAATTCTCGAACTGTAAATTATCTTTGCTCGAGTCATTGTTACGTTAACAGCTCGTGCTAGCTCTTTGCTTCTAATTAAGCAATCCACCACTCTTTCTATTGGTTTACTGGCGCAATAAACTACGCGGGATGTTGGGAGAACACGAGAAAAGTTTGTAAATCACTCGCCTAACGGCTCGCGATTTACATACTTTTCGAGTGTTCCCCCAACGTCCCAAGTGGTTTATTGCGCCGGTGAACCCAAAGAAAGAGTGGTCTATTGCTTTTATGAAATAACTATGGAAAAAGTCTGTCAATGAGGAGAAAATTTATTGTACTTTCGCGATCAAGTTGCTTATTGTCATCAAATTCATGACATGACGCGACAAACCAATCACAGCGCCTGAAAGAATGAAAGCACAGACTCCGCCCCCGATACGAAATCCGCAGAGCAAAGCGACGAAAACATTTCACGCTAAGAAAGTTTTAAGAAAGGAAAGGAAAAGGTTATCGGTGAAAGGCAAAAAACATATTAATTAACTCCAAGGAATCGGTGGACTCGGTCATCACGAAAGTAAAAGGCTGTACGAAAAGTGTGCAAATAGTCCAAACTTCATGTGCTGCGAACTTATTCAACGCAATTTTAAACCATAACTTTCCAAAGTTTTGCGAATGGAATAAAGGTTAGAAACAGAAACGCTGCCTCCGAAATTTATTCAGAATATATTTACTTATGCTGGAGGCTATGAAGTCCGTGTTTCTCTCTGTATTTTGTTAAATGAAAACTATTGCTTGAAAGCTAAGCTTGTGGAAGTCAAATTCATTTATCCTGTTATGGATGCATCCATTGAGTTTAAACTCAAAATTTCTGATAGGAAGAAATCTTTTCCCTGCTTTTTTGACAACCCAAATTGATCAGTCAAACCCAGATGACTTCGTCCTCCACAGACCGTGGAAAGTGCCGAAATAGGGGTTTAAAACGTCCGTAATCTTAATCTCAAGCGTAACCGAAGTCGGCGTAAAAGTTTTGCCGTGGAAAAAAAGATAAAGCTTTATATGACCAACTTCTGGTCCTGTTTTTCCCTGCAAATTTTCGTGTATATGTTGAATGAAAAGATATTCGTGTTATTGATATCTCAGCCAGCGAAAGGCAAAACTGTTTATTACATTTGTTATCGCTAGAGTTCCGAGTTGTCTAGTTCCCGCGTAGAGCTGCCATAGATCGAAAACCGTTGTTTACCGGTACAATAGAACATAGGTTTAGCAACTCTATTGACCAATCAGAGCGTGTGTAGTATCTCAGTTATTTATAATGAGTAATAGAAGTATATCTCATTGCACGTTTCCGTACAAGAGTTTTCTTGTACAACATATATGAAGTCCGGCATTATTTAATCTCCCCTTTAAAGCCGAGAATATATCTTCCTCTAGCATTACTTACCTGGCCCTTCACGGAGAGAGTTTCGGGATTGCTCTTTGCTTCTTGTAATTTAACTCGATCTCCAACACACCTGGCTCGTAAATCTAGTAATGTCTTGTTAGTCTTGTCAATCTGCTTAGGGTTAAGGCACATGACATAATTAAAATATAACGGGTCAAGTGACTGAATATTCCCCCTGCTTGGGGAATATCCGAGAGATGTTCCCCAATTTTCAAGACTGCGCGTATTACGAAAAATATTTGAAGGATAATAAACACAATAGCCTACATTTGGCGCGACAATATGCTCGGATATTTGTCAAAGGACATTATATAATAGCTTCTCGGAGCAGATAATGTCCGTGGAAAAATATTCGAGCATACTTTTGCGTCCAATGGAGACAGTTGTTAGATATACTAAGAAATTCGTTTAATAACTTCTATTTATGTTCATATTATTTATTGCGTTCGACGAAGGAGAACGCATAGTATTCCCAGGGGATTTAAAATGTCCCGCGGTTATCGATCGCGGTCGATGCCATATGATTTCAGGGTTTGGACGTCATCTTGGAGTGGCTGCCTGGCTGGCTGCGTGGCAAAAATGGCCTCGATCTCATGTGAGACTTTTTCGGCCGCCGGGAACTGGTAATGGCGCGTTGCGTGTCAAATCTACAAATCAAAGGTCTTGTTCTCATTCATATTAAACATGGACAAATTATTGCTTTGAGATTTAAAATAGAAAGGAAAAATACAAATCAATGTTCACGTGGCTTCAGAATGGAAGATCAACGAGTACAGAGTCCTCAAACCATAACGATCGGTTGTACGTTTTCAAGTAAGTTAAGTTCTGAATATCGATCGCGGAGTTAAAGCAGTTTCCCGGACTTTAGAAAACAAAAATAGTAATATACATTATTGTATGGCCAGCTCTGTGAGCGGGCAAAATGAATCAAATCCTGCGCTGTGATTGGCTACCCGAGTGGGCAAGATGGAGCTATCTTGCCCGCTCGGGACTACCCGCCGTGTCCCGCAAGAAAAATTTCCCCGAAAGCCACATAGTAAATCCTTTATTGACCAAGCTTGTTCGGTCAAGATAACTGGATATTGACCTCGTTCTTTTTTTGCGAGGTTATGGACCTCGACTCTGTCTCAGTCCATAAAGACGCAAAAAAGAACTTGGCCAATATCCAGCTATCTTGACCTCACACTTGGTCAATAACCCATATGTATTACTTCGAAGTTGAATTTACCTTTTGGAACAATTGCTAACGCCACGGCCGATAAAATGAATGCAACAGTCGGAGACGTCGTCGGCAAAAGCTCAAGCTTTCGCTTTAGTGTGAAGAATTAATTTGAACATGCTGCTGTGCAGTGACGCGCGTTAGCGAAAATTTTGAACATTTTTTGCTTTTACATAGGTTTCTTCACCTCGGGTGAATAAAAATTCATTGTTATTGAGCTTGCTTTTGCATTTCTTTTCAATTGGTTCCGTGTATTTATGAATTTATGAATTTAGGATTTAAAAGTGAACAGAAACTTGTTGCACGCTGGATTGCTGCATATTTAATTTACGGCGACCTCCACGCGGTTTGTTTAGTTTATTCAGTTTCATTCAAATATATTTTTTGGAGTCTTATACAGCTATCACAGAACTGCTGAGAAAAGAACTAAGTGGCCACTAATTTAATACCGTTGAAATACGATTGATCTGAAAAATTGGCTTGTTTTTGTCGCGTTTTTGATTTACAACTTTCATCTTTCATTCGCAGCGCTGTAATGTTTCGTCACGCGGCGAAGAAATTATTTCATTTCTTGTTTTCAAATTGGTTTTTACTCGTGTCTTTCGCTTTTATTTTCCTTTGTTTTCTCAAATGTTGGCCGTTATATATAATGCAATAATGGAAACTTTTCGTTTTGTCCTCTGAAGTCAATGAGTTAAAACTTATTTCCCCTATTCAGTTTTCTCGGCTTCTGTTGGGCATTTTGTCGCACGGCAATGAAGTAATATAATTTCTTGTTTTCTTATCAGTTTTACACATCAGGTCGAGTTCTTTTTGTTGATATTTTTTTAATATTTTAGCTCTTTATTTATTCAACTTTAAATAAGCGACGTCGACTTGAAACCTGATCTTGTGTGTGTGTGGTAGTTTTACATACCAGTTTATGAACAGTGTGCCAAACACCTCATTTATCATGAATTTGTGTAAGTATTACAATTAAGTGTTCTTTTGGTGTAGAAGTGAACACTATTATTCAAAATATGTGTTCGTCATGAAAATCAACAAAAATAAATCGGGTTTCAAGAGTAATATTTATTCTGAAGACAGATCCAAAGGTTTTAACTGTATTGACTCGAACGCACTCAGCTAATCCATGATTATTACTAGTATTATTTATATCAAGAGGGCACGGTAACGAATCCTACAATCTGAGTGATTTTTTAGCGTGGTCCGGATTTTCCTATCTCTAACTTTGGTCTCGGTAACGTTCTCATATCGGGTGTTATCGTCGTGTTGATCAATTTTCGTGAGTGAACTAACTGTAATCGTGTATCTTTGCCCTTTTGTACACTTCGATCGACGATTTATCAACACAAGGCAGTGGCGGATCTAGTCCCCGGATCTAGTCTAGTACTTTTGTTACAATTACACGCTTTAATCTTTAAGTTGTTCAATGAGTTGCCAAGCAACTGAGCGTATAAAAATTGGCTTTCAAACTGTATATTATTTCCTAAAACTATTCTTCCTTTAAGTCGGAGATGGCTACTCGTTTCTCCTGATGAGAATTTCAATCAAGTAGCCCCTTGAAGTAACAACTCAAACTCCCAAGATTGTACAATGGAGAAGGGGTTTGATAGAAGCCTCCTTAGATTTTTGCAATTACAATTTACTTTGAAATCATTGTGACTTTTGTAAATAGCCTGAAGCTACCATAACCACAGCTAGAGGGCTTCTTGACGGCCTATTATGCTTGGCGGGATTTTAGCGGCATTTACATATAAGGCAGACAGAACACAACTTTTTCTAATGTACCCCTTAACAACATTCGCTAAAATCGCTGTAGGCGGGTAACATAATAGTTCCTTTTACAGCTGGCAAAGAACACGAATAATTGATGTTATAAAGGATACTACCAATCCCTTCTCACACCACGATATGGCGTCTCCATAACACTCTAGGTGCTCACAAGCACTTGCACCTACGATAAATAATTTAATATCAGGTCAAAAATACTATCTACAATGCGCAGGTGGAAACATCCAAGACCTGATTTATTCCTGTTAAAAGCCATATTCGTCATTTGGTATTGGAGTCGAAATAGCTTCAAATGAAGGCTCATGCGAGGGAATATCGTTGAAAAGATATTAATGTCATTTGCATTTGAAGAGTTCGATACGATAGCTGTCGACTTAGCAAATTGAAGCACGTTTTTCATGCGTCTGTCCTGCTATTGATCATGAATTTCGTCATAACATTGTCAAAATACCTGTGGATCCACGAGGTGATAGCCGAGTGGATCCGCAGACTGGCTACTTTGACAATGTTATGACGAAATTTATTGTCAATGACAAGACAGACACATGAAAAACTGGCGTCAATTTGTTCTTTTACAATAATAAATTGTCAAATTCCGCTCAGCCGCTCTTGCTCCTCGCGTCAACATCGCATAAGTTATAAATTCAGGCGTCTCTTTGCATCTTGACAAAGAAAATTAGCCAACGAGCGCGCGATAAGTTCTGCAGTTATTGTAAAATTCATGTTATAAATCAGTTGAGTCAAGGATTTTACCTGTTTCTATGGCCTTAATCAAAGTTGGTTCCAAATTGACGGCAGCCGTTACATCATTCAGGGCCTCGTGGAAATTCCCTGAGTAATAGAATTGAAAAAAACATTTCATGCACAGAAGACGAAGAAGTAGCGAAAAAGTAAAAGCGATAAGAGGTCACGAGATTGTAGAGATATGCAATGTGCGTGTCTTCTTTCAATGCTCAGACCCCTCTCAACTTAGTGGCACGCAACGGATCTGTTCCGATCCTTGAAATACGGATGACTCCCGATAACTCAAACCTCCTTGGGGGCACGTTATGGGGAGTCATTGGGGGATGGGAACAAACGACCGGGTAGTAGGGAATAAAACTGTTGCGTTTTAATCAGGTTTGATACTGAGAAAGAGTAAAACTTGAACGATTCTTCGCCAACACAGCAGAGTAAATTAGATCTGAGGGTAATAAAACATGACAAGCTAAACCGCAGACCAAGAAGGTTTTGGATTACCATGGCGTGAAGCGAGCTGAATTGCAACCTTTGTCAAAGGTCGTCTTAGATTGATAGTAGGGACATTCCAAATACAATTAACATATTTTTTATGCAGCAACATCACTTAGCATCTCTCTTGACTTGACAATTAAGTATTTATTTCTAAGGACTAATAGTTTTCTCCGGAAAGTTAGTTTCCCAATATAATCTGTTCAAATGATAGTTTCTGTTATAATTATTGAAAGGCTGAACGCAAAGAAAGCAACAACTTCTTTTGATTGTTGGATAAATTTGAAACTGACAAGATCAAAATCTTACCGAAATGGTAATACGCTGTTGCCCTGTTGCTGTACAGCTTGGCACTCAGCGGGAAATCCTTACAGTTCACATGAATTCCTTCTGTGTAGAAGTATATCGCGTTACAAACTTCTTTTCTTGCGAATTCTTTGTCACCTTCCTCCTGATAGACTTCTGCAATCGCTGAAAAAGCAAAACAGATTTGATTAGCAACTTATTTTGTTCGGCTAAGCATTGTTTAATTTGTTTCCATTACATCGTCCATTTTCTTGCAGAGTGAGACAGGCCTTATGCGCCACTTTGGCGCAAGGGGTTAGGTGAACGTGAGGAGAACACAGCTATGCACAGCTAACATTATATATTACCAGATTTTATATCCGACCCTGACTTAACCCTGAAAAACACGTCTGAATAAAATAACTTTTAAATCTTTTAAGTTCTTTTCTGTGAAACGGTCTGGGAGTTGTCACTTTGTTGCAGTAGTAAACATTTTAAACTAAATATCAAATCTGTAAGTGTTTTATCAAAAAAGGCTGGTTTACACTAGCGCAAAAGCATAAGCCGACATGCGCAGACGCAGTAACATGTTGATAATTAGCGACTTTTGTTTGGGAAAAGACGCTAATAATCATCATCTTGATGCATCTGCGTATGTCGGCTTATGCTTGTGGGAATGCGCTAGTGTAAACCAGCCTTAAGTCCACCCCAGTCTTGTTACACTACTACGTAGTGGAAGATAAAAGCGGTCAACGTGAACAGTTGTTTTCATCTCGGTGAAGCTTTACATGTAAACCAAACGGTTAATGATTTACTCTTTTGTTAAAAGGAAAAACAAGATATGAAATCGCTGATTAACGATCTGATGTGGTCAGCTTTTGGGTCGAATTAAAATACAGTTTAAGTGGTACTATGATCAAATTTTTGCCCCTTGAATTTTTAGGTTAATCATAGAATTCTACGAAAGATTAAAAATACCGTTTACCGTATGCAGATATCTGCATTGGTTCTGGTGATATTTAAGTTTGAAAATGTGTTAACTACGCAAATGAGAGGACTGATGACGTCATACACTCAACCAAATATTACATCAAGTATATAAATAGAGCTATCTCGGTCCAATTGCAGCAAAAACCATTGAAACTTGGTAAGCTATTAGTTCTACATGCAACACACCTATGACTATAATAATTTCAGTTCCCACTGAAACCCACTCTTTTCCAGTCCCCTCCAGCCTAATTTCAATATTTTAGTCATTTTTAGCTCGAAAAACGTTAAATGAGGCCATGAACTCCACCTAAGATATTCATATGCCTGCTAGATCATATTGATCAGGTACAATTGGCAAATATCAATACAGAACGCTACAGATGGCCAGAAAAGCCTTCAATATCAGGGAGACCTGGAACCAGTACGTTGCCATGGTAACAAATATGTTAGGTTCATATTGTGGAGCACCTGTATTAGAATCGTACTGCCAAGAATCAAACATTACTGATTAAACCTAGCTGAGATATCTTTGTTCATCGCATTTGATCAAAATATGGTTGAGTTTATGACGTCATCACTTAGCCAATTTGTATATCTTAAAAACTTGAATGTCTCTGGAACGAAAAGAGATATTTGAAAATAGTAAACAGCGTTTTTCTTCTCGCAAAGACTACTTGTCTAAGTTTTAAAAATAGCTTAAATAGGAAGGATGCGATTTTCTTCATAGTACGACTTAAATGCTTAATTGTACCTTTTTGGTACGCTTCAGCTTCGGCGATATGGCAGCCCGTTTGATCTCGTCAATAACTAATCAAAAAAATATTATTATTTTTTGTTATCCAAGGGTTCCCCCGGCGATCCAACCGCTGACCGCGGGGCTTGGTTCGTTGGCCATTGGCCATTTCCGCATCTCCCATAATACACCTTATTTGCCCCCCAAATTTCTCCGTAACCTTTGCTTCCCATTTCTCCTGGGTATTACAGTCGTCCCAAGAGAAAGTGAAGACAATACTTATGCAAAATTTTGGGGGGCAAACAAGGTGTATTAAGGGGGATGTGGAAATGGCGAATGGCTCAAAATCCCACCAAAACTTACCCAACAGGTTCGATTTGGTGTAAAACTACTAATGTATTATATAATAAACTAATCGGCATTTATTTTCTTACCTCTTAGAGTATCATCATCAAAATCAAGTTTTTCATCAGAAGGGCCTGGGCCTGGAGCTGGGCCTTGGGCTATGACTGATAATACGTCGGGAAAAGAAACTTCACTTTTTTATTGAAAAACTCTTTTATAGAGCGGTTTTCATTTGAGTGTTGAAAAGTAATTGGTTTTGTATAACTATACCCTACACGATTGGCTGAAGAAACTTGTGCCACTTTTACAGCCAATCAGAAGAGAAACCAAAACCAATCCTTATTCGTTCGCACACGTTTTCCCGCGCTTTGCTTCAGTTACATGTTTTTACTTAGTTTTGATTGGTTCACTGGATTGTCTGTGACCTTTGTAATTGGCTAGAGTGATTACTTTGGTTTAGGTTTAGTAACGATACTCAATTGAAAGCTGCTCTATTTCATAACTACCAGCAATAACTTAAAACGCAATTAACATTAATGACAATTACTAACAAATAACGTTGCAAAGCAGCAAAATAGTTCTGTAAAAAAAGGTCTTGGGTCTGTCTTTTGTCTTGTTTCGCCTTATTACATCTTAAGCAGTTTTTCTCTTTTACCGTTTCCAGGTATTAAGGGCATCCAAGCCTCATAAATTACAGTGGATGATATTAGATTTCCACAGTCTGCATTGTAGACCTTGTTCACTACAAGATAACATTGCGCTTCAAGTTCCACGACTATTTTAAAACCAGTTAGTTTGCTTTGAAATATTTCATACGTTTACACCAGCCGCACACTGAAACTGATGATAAATACTCCATTTCTTGTCAAATGTATATCCAGGTTTTGCCTTCTTACCTGCTAAAACATCTTCATCAAAATTCACCTTTGCTTCACGTGACTTGATTTCACTTTCCGCCATGACTAAAATACAAAGGAAAACAAATATTCGTATTCTTTTTGTTCACATTATCCAATCTAGCCATATCAGTCTTTTTCTAAACCTCACTACCAAACACCATTTACGAACATGACTGTCTTGAACTTGCTTAAAGTCAAACAATCCCGTTTCAATAATCTTTCATGACAGCAGCCCGCCAGACTCGGTCAATTACAAAGATGTTAATTTGCTTCTTAAGAGCGTGTACAAAGGAAACAATTCTAGAGCGCTGATTTCTACAATAGTAAAAATAGGTCAGGCGATAGGGGTGCACCTAATATTTAAAACAATGATGTGCCTCGTGACCATACGAAAGTACGACCGTAGTACACGTGACAGAACGTTCTATAAGAGAACGATGAAAGTTTCCAACAGAGCCGTCAAAAAATTGTATTTAGCCTTTGGCAGAAAGGCCAAGTTTTGAATGTAACGGCTGCCTGACTTGCATAGAAGTCACAAGTAAGAGTTACTTAACTAAGCCGGTCGTTTTCAAACACAAAACCGAAATAGAAGATACTTTTACCTTGATTCATAACATTTACATCGGCACGGACAATAAGGCGTAAAAGAGGTGAGATTAAAGAAAGAAGTCAAAACTTATTTCTTCGAACACGCAGAAAGTTTGCCCCCCCCCTCCCAAAAAAAAAAAATTCAGTAAACATGGTTGACTAAACGTTTTGCATATGCGTTCTTAATGTCAGCAAAGGAGACTGCAATTCTGCACTTTCGCTGTCGTCCGTTGTTTACATTTTTTATCTCGACAGAGGGTTCAAATCAGAGAGCTGAGCAATTACTTTGCATTAACTAATTAACATTTCAAGAGTGCGACCGAATTTAAAATACAGATGATGAGTACAAAAGAGTCAACGAAGATTATGAATAATCATATAGAATACCTACCTCAGGCCTTCACCTGGGCTAAACAGAAAACTATAATTCAGATGACTGGGTAGTCTATGGAGAAAAGTTTACAGCAATTACTGCACAATCGTTGAGAAACATTGAAAAAGCTTGAGTTTCTGCATCTTCGAAACTTACGGAAAACTTACGTTACCATGCATTGTAAAACGAATGAATGTGAAACCAAAAGTTGAAGGACAAATAATCAAAAAGACGTTTTTCTCTCATTCCATGAAAGATCAGCACATCTGGCTCTGGCTTAGTGAAAGAGCATTGAACTATACTCTCTCTCTCAGTTCTCAGTCACCAGCGAGTGACGTCATCTACAAAATACACATTAACACCGCTTTAAGTCGGATACAACATAGCTCCACTAAAATAACTTAACTTGCCTACTTCCCCTTTGAAAAACACACAGTCACCCTTTGAAAAATGAATACGAAACAACTGAATACTCGGGTGTAAAGTCGAGGCCGGAAAACACGTTTGATACGGGAAGTTGAATGACCTTCAATAAACTTCAGTGATATCAAGTGATTAGTGTCGAAATTTCTGGATATTTTATACAGATGACTGAGTTACGTTGAGAGAAAACACATACAACAGCAGCATTTTGAAATATTAAGCAAAACTTGAATACCTCATTCCTCACGAGAAACCAGATCTAAAATATAGACAATGCATGTGGATTCAAAATGCGTCAACAAAGATTATGCATCTGTAATGTATCGAATACGTACCTCAGCTCAGACCTTCACCTCAGCTGATCAGACAGAAAACTATCATTCAGATGACTCGGTAACCTGTGGAGAAAAGTTTGCAGCAATTACTGCACGGGTCGTTTAAAAACATTGGGAAAGCTTGTCTGAGTTTCTTAATCTTCGAAACTACTTCGAAACTTAGGTTACCATGCATTGTAAAACGACTGAATGTGCAACCAAAAGTTGAAGTACAAATAATCAAATAGAGGTTTTCCCCTCATTCCATGACACATCAGCACATCTGGTTTTGGCTTAGTGAAAGAGCACTGAGGTATACTCTCTTCGCAGGGGCACCCAACGGATCGTTTCGGTAAATTATCTGTTCGGAAGGCCTTTAATCTCCTCTGATTTTCTGAAGAGAATTGTCACCTCCAACTTTCGTGATATGAGAAATTTAATGTCTGTTGTTTTCGGGGAATGGACAAAAAAACCCTAATAAATTCCAGAATACTCAAGTTCCCCTAGAATAACCGAAAAAATAAAATTTTTTTAGCGCAACCTAAAATTAACACACAGAGCTTTAAAAGTACCCCAGATAGCCTAAAACAGCGTTTAAAAGCATTTGAGAGAAAACGGTCGTTGGGTGCCCCTGTCTTCGAACCGAAAAACATTGTTATCTTCAAACCGTTGTTAATTAAGCTCTTCTGTCAACTATCGTTGATTATTCTCGTGTTTTGATGATATTCCTTTGAGCTTCAAATGCATCGATCTTAAAACAACAATCAAGGAAAATAAATTTTTTTGGCTTTCTCAGTGAGTCAAACTGGAATATTACCGCATTTGCTTTTTGAGTCTTTAATTCGAATACACGCCGCATCATGATGCGTTTAGTCGAGACTGGCGTTCATTAATATTTCTGCTCTAAAATGCGGCCTTTATTCGAGTGCGGCATTTAATCGAATAAATACGGTATTTAACTAAAATAATTAATTAAACACGGTAACTAAATAAACACCATATGACTGTCAGCCATGTTAATTTGTGACACATCCTGTCTAGTTCTCCTTGTTCTGCTTTCCTCATCCTGCTCAGAAGAGCTGTAAAGACAGCTTCCTCGCAGGCTGCTTCGCGAATATTACAAAAAAACCCACAACAGCAGATGTCTATCACAGTTTACTGTTCTCGTTCAGACCTTTTCTGTTTCACTCTTGATTACTTTTAAGGATTAATATCGTGACAATGAGCAATTCTCAGTCACCAGCGAGTAACGTCATCTACAAAATACACATTAACACCGCTAAAAGTCGGATGCGACATAGCTCCACTAAAATCACTCAACTTGCCTCCTTCCCCTTTGAAAAACACACAGTCGCCCTTTTAAAAATGATTACGAAACAATTGAATACTCGGGTATAAAGTCGAGGCCGGAAAGCACGTTTGATACAGGAAGTTGAATGACCTTCAATAAACTGCAGCCGTGATATCAAGTGATCAGTGTCGCAATTTCTGGATATTTTATACATGTGACTGAGTAACGTTGAGAAAAACCACATACAACAGAAGCATTTTGTAATATTAAGCAAACTTTGAATACTTCATTCCCCACGAAAAACCAGATCTAAGATACAGACGATGTATATGGATTCAAAATGCGTCAACAGAGACTATGCATCTGTAATGTATCGAATACGTACCTCAGCTCAGAGCTTCCCTTCAGCTGATCAGAAAGAAAACTATGATTCGGATGGTCTCAGATGACTTGCTAGCCTATGGAGAACAGATTACAGCAATTGCACGAGTCGTTGAGAAACATGGGAAAAGACTGAGTTTCTGAATCGACCAGGCCGTTACCGTGTATAGAAAATGACTAAAAGCGAAACCAAAAGTTAAATTACAAATAATCAAATAGGGAATTTTCCCTCATTCCATAAAAGATCAGCGTAATTGTCTCGTGACCTCATAATATTAATCTGGCTTGTGCACGTGAGCAATAGTATAAGAGAAAGGATTCCAAAAGTTGCCTGTATGTTACTTACTTCATTACTTGGTATTTTTTGTTAGTTTTTCATCTTTGATTACGAAAATAACTTTATTGCGCAAGTATTTAAACACCAAATGACTATCAGCTATGTCAATCTGTGACACATCCTGTCTAGTTCTCCTTGCTCTCCCTTACCCCACCCTGCTCAGAAGAGCTGTAAAGAAAGCTTCCTCCTAGGCTACTTCGCGAATATCACAAAAACCCCTACAACAGCGGAAGTCTATCACAGTTTACTGTTCTCGTTCAGACATTTTCTTTTTCACTCTCGATTACTTTTAAGGATTAATATCGTGACAATGAACAATTCTCAGTCACCAGTGAGTAACGTCATCAACAAAACACACATTAAAACCGCTAAAAGTCAGATACGACATAGTTCCAGTAAGATCACCTAACTTGCCTCCTTCCCCTTTGAAAAACACACAGTCGCCCTTTTAAAAATGAGTACGAAATAAGTAAATATTCGAGTATAAAGTTGAGGTCGGAAAGCACGTTTGATACGGGAAGTTGAATGACCTTCAATAAACTTCAGTGATATCAAGTAATCAGTGTCTCAATTCTGATATTTTATACATGTTACTGAGTAACGTTGAGAAAAAAGACATACAACAGTAGCATTTTGAAATATTAAGCAAAATTTGAATACTTCATTCCCCACGAAAAACCAGATGTAAAATACAGACAATGCATATGGATTCAAAATACGTCAACAAAAATAGCCTGCGAACAGGCTCCCAATGGGGCAACCCGAAAACACTGACCCCCGGTCCGCGGATCCCCACTACGGGCTGGGTCCGCGGACTACCTATGGACCGGTCCGCGGACTACCCCTAAGGATCTCCTCTACAGACCACCCCCCAAAATAGAATAAAAATAAGAAATAAGTACTTCACCAATGGGTTGTCTTACAGATTGTGTCGGCGAAATTTTGAGTATTACACTGTGCAAATGTAATGAACACCCCACTCACTCTCCAGGTCCCCCACCAAAAAAAAAAGCTTACAAGCTGTTTTCAGCGTAAGGAGATGCCGATGGCAAAAAGAAGGAAAATTGCTACCCTCCATTCGTGGTTCAATCTCGCCATGGAAGATGTGTTGTTTGGTCGTTCGAGCTTGCTTGTATCTGTAGCCTAGAACGAGCTCACGAATACACAGGAGACTGGGCTGATCAAAATGGTGGAGGGGAAGGAATACAAATTTCGAGGCTTCCCGGAGGCTTCCTGGAGGCCCGGGCCTGGAGGCGTTTACGGTCTTTCATATGCAGTATGGCTACATCAAAAGAAATGGCAACGTATAATGATATAACTTGCACCCGAGGCTGAAACCAAGAATGTCACATTTGCAAAATCTAACGTTCGAAATTTCGGCTACCCGATCTTTTAGACCAACCTCGCTCCCAGGGTCTCTCATCTTACCGCCCCCAGGGTCTCTCTTCGCTCGCTTCAGGGGGCGGTAAGATGAGAGACCCTGGGAACGAGGTTGCTTTTAGACAACCCACAACTGAAATATTTACTTCTTATTTTTATATTATTTTGGGGGTGGTCCACAGAGGGGGTCCGTACGGGTAGTCCATGGACCGGTCCATAGGTAGTCACTACCCGGTCCGTAGTGGGGTCCGCGGACCGGGGGTCAGTGCGGTATTCACACTTATGCAAATTTTGCATTAAAGTGAGACAGTACTATATAAAAAAAATTGTGCGAAGACCTTTATTCTGTAATGCAAAATGTGATAACATTATAGCTTCATACATTTAAAAAATTTAGTGCGAGGAAGTCTTCGTCCTGTCCAGTTCTCTGTAAAAGTATAGTTTTGTCGCCCTGTCCAGTTCTCTGTAAAAATATGGTTTTGATACACATAAAAAATTTAATGCGAAGAAGTCTTCCCCCATGCCCATTCTCTGTAATAGCATTTCAGTTTTCATACATATCAAAGATTTAGTGCGAAGAAGTCTTCGCCCTGTCCAGTTCTCTATAATAAAAAAAGTATATTTTATACATGTGAAAAATTTAGTGCGAAGAAATTTTCGCTCTGTCCAGTTCTCTGTGATGAAAATATAGCTTTAATACATATAAAAAAAAATTAGTGCGAAGAAGTCTTCGCCATGTCCAGTTCTCTGTAATATAAAAATATTTTTTATACATACAAAAAATTTAATGCGAAGAAGTATTGCCATGTCCAGTTTTCTGTGATAAAAATACAGTTTTAATACATATAAAAAATTTAGTGCGAAGAAGTCTTCGCCCTGTCCAGTTGTCTGCGAAATAAATATAGTTTGATGCATATAAAAAATTTAGTGCGAAGAAATCTTCGCTCTGTCCAGTTCTCTGTGATAAAGATACAGTTTTAATACATATAAAGAATTTAGTGCGAAAAAGTCTTCGCTCTGCCCCGCTGTCTGTAATTGGGTTGGACTCCCCCTTACATATTTTTCATAAACACGCTTATATTGTGTAGACAACTGTCAAAATGTTTTGAAAGCCAGATGAAGCTAATCCGGGTGAATAATGTCACATTACCTTCGCCAGTATCTGGGCATGAACAATTTGGTGCAAAAACGGTTTTCCCGCAGTAGTCAACAATTATTCACCGAAGTGGAAGTGAATAGTCCACCACTTTCACCGACACAGTTGAATAATTGTTTTAGTATGTAGACCACACAAGTTGAAAAATCAGCCGATAAAATTGGCTCCTCAGTAAGCGAAGCGGAACTGCAAGCCATTTTGTTTTTTCTACGTTTGCTCATATTTGCTCGTAGGTGAATAGTACTTACTACTCACCTCCGAGCTTGCCGATCAGAATCCGCGGAAAGCACTATTCACCTGTGTGGTATATACTAATACTATATAAAGTTCTTATTATATTAGGTGTGCAAACCCTCCTTGCTTTGCTGCATGAATGATACAGCAATCACTGTTAATGTTTCTTTGTGCAAATCAGTGCATTTCACAGTTCAGAAGACATCCACTTTCAGAAGCTTAGAGAAATATTATGTCATCAGAAGGTATTTCTTCCACTGCAACTTGTATGTTGTGCGAACTGTCAAAGCCATCGAAAGTTATCGTACAAGTTCCTTCTTTAACTTCTTTTATTACTCCGATGTACCACTTTGTGGTTCCTTCGTCATGTTCCTCGATTTCCACATTAACTCGTCGATTTAGCAAGTCTGGCCGCTCCTTATCTTTGTCTCCTACCGGACAACAAAAAAGTAAAAGAAAACATCGATTACACTCTAACTTGAATTTTCATCTTTAAACCATGAAGTGACAAGAGCCATTGATTCAATGGAGTTGATTCGAGAGTGTTTGCTGTTTGTAGAGGTTATCAAACCATTTCCAGGGCAATTTAGAACTAATAAATAAATAAATGAATAAATAAAGAAATAAATAAGCACAAGTAAACCACGACTGCACCATTACCATTGCCTCCCATAGATTCGGGTAATTGATGTGTATCCACTATAATAAGCTGATTTTCTGTAGCCAAAATACTAAATGAAACAGGTGTTTGGGTGTAAATCGCAAAACCAGGTGCATTATCAGCGAGTTGGCACAAGGCGGTTTCTAGGGCAGCCGCACTCTCCGGGTAACCGTAGTCGCTTGTAAGCCCCAGAAGTCTTTCCTCTAACTTGTATTGAAAAGTTAGCATGTCATACCCTTGTAACAGAGTTAAAACTTCGTCTACGGCCATAAACTTTCCTTTGTCACGAAACTGATTGATATATTCCGGAGCTGTTTTCATAGTGTTTTTCGCTATACTTTTGACTTTCGCAATGTCAATCTCATCGCTACTGACTAGTTTTTTGAGATTGTCTAAGATCAAAAGCGATAAAAAGACGCAGGAGTTCGTGCCATCCCTAGTTTCCAATGTCTGGTCAATTGCTAATCGAAGCTGAGGTGTAACGTCTCCAGTTTTTTTAATCGAATCTGCGGCTATTTCACTCAATACTTCCATGGCTGTCCCCTGATGTAATTCCAAATTAATTAGTTCTTGCGGATGTTCAAATTTCGGTGCAGTAAATGAACTTTTCTCGACGGTAATGTTTTCTGAAAACGATGGAACAATCACTCTACAGATCTCTTTTATAGAATTTAACAAAACTTGGCCGTTAGGTCTTTTATCTGGATCTTGTGACCAAGCTTTCAAAATGGCAGAAGTCCACAGTTCGTACTGTTCTTTACTTAGTCCATCGACGCTTAAAGGCAACGTCGGTCTTACTCCCCTAGCTGCAGCTTCCACTAACACAGAATTTGGGGCAAGTCGCCATCAAACGGATGAATTCGTTTTGGAAGAGTGAGTTCGACAAGGAACATAGAAAAAGCATAAATGTCACTTGCAACGTTCGGCTTCTGAGTTGGGTCTGTTCTCTCGGGCGCCAAAAACGCTGTCGTTGCTCTACAGACCCCTTTCTTATTCGGAGAGCTTTGTAGGCTGGAAACCTGAGTACTCGTGAATTGCATAAACTCAAAAAGACATTCTCCGAAATCGCCCAATTTCACTAGCCATTTGTCCTTTTCATTCCCGCCTCCCAAAAAAACATTACCGGCTTTGATGTCAGCGTGAATAATCAGCACGAAACACTACGTTGTTATCCTAGACATGACGTGAACACTACATTATTGTGCAGTTCCAGGAAATATCTGTATCCACCCCAAGGAAGCTCACTGCAAATTTTAAAAGGGATGGGGACTTCTGAATGAAAAACAAAGGGCCGATTATTTAAACGAAGTCTCATTGTTGAGGGCTAAGCCGCTGTTTAGATGTTGTCTCGATAAACAAGGGCTAAACGATGTTTAAAATTCATTATTGAAATGCTACTGACCCGTGTTTTCTCGAGTCAATGGCTAAACCATGTCTCACTAGGAAATGCAGTGTCTGCGAGGTTATTTTGCATGCAAATTTCTAAATAGTGGTCACGTCTCTGCAACATGGCTTCTAAAACATGTCGCACTACAAATTTCAGCGAACGAGAAAAATGTTTTTGAGACAATTCATTTCCTAGTGAGACATGGTTTAGCCATTGACTCAAGAAAACACGGTTCAGTCGGCGAATTGGGTAGGGACTTTTCAGAACTGAAGTGGAAAGCAAAGTCTATGACAGTAAAACGTTGGCAAAAAAGGCAAAGGGACATTGGGACATTGTTGCTACAGCAACAATGTCAAATGGAACATCTTCATCTTCAATGTCTTAATCAAAGTCTTGTTCTCGATGCATTAGGGCGAAATTCATGCAACACTGCGGTGGCCACAATAATGACAAGGGTATTCTCCAAGGCGGTGCGCAGTCCCAAGTGCAGACCAGGAAAACGTCGTTTTAGCAATCCAAAGCATCTCTCAATAACACACCAAGTACGCCTATGTGCAGTATTGTAGCGCACATCTCCTGCATTCTTTGGCTTGAGGATTGGTGTCATTAAGTATGTCCTACAAGCGCATCCACTGTCACCCACAAGTATGCCATCAAGAGTATCATTCCTTAATGTGTCTGCGATGTTGCTGTTCTCAAAAATGAGTGAGTTGTGAGTAGACCCAGGCCAGCGGGTTACGTTAGTAATAAAGGCATCGCTATCACAAACGGCTTGGACGTTAATGGAGTAAAACTGCTTTCTGTTAACAAATGCCATAGCATTTTCTTTATTTGGACATATGATCCCGATGTGGGTAAAATCGATGGCTCCGATCACTCCTGGAAAGTGCGCAACGACATAAAACTTTCTCTTGGTATCACCCAGGTTCTCTGGGAATGACAGGAGTTTAGCCCTTGAAACCTTGTGGATGACTGTGCATGCAGCAAATACAGAAACACCAAATAAATGGCCAATAACCCTCTGGAAAGTTCCTGTCACATTGAATCTTAAAGCACTCAGCACTTGCTGCATTGGTGTAAGCCGCAGACCTCTCCTTGATCTTTAATTTATCAAAGATTTTTACGAGCTTACAGACCGAGTGCTTTCTAAGGCGAAAACACAATCGAAAGTCTTCGTCGTCGTGTTCCTGTAATGGGTTAAATCTATCCCTAAGGTGCCGAATTTGTCGAACATGTATATTATGTCAATTAGCATAGTTTCTTAACTGTCTGTAGCACAGAGGTCTCCCATTTCAAAATTGCTGACCATGAAAATATCGTTAAACAGCGTTTAAACCTACCTTTGATCAGGTCTAACTTACTATTGTTCCTTAGTCGGTGTTTAAACACTATCTAAACACTGTTATGGAAAAACAACATTTAAATAATCGGTACTCATGGTTTAAACATGGGTTAGACGATGACTTTCATAAACTTCGTCCAAACTTCGTTTAAATAATTGGCCCAAAAAATCTTTAGTAGGTAAATATGGAAGGGTTCTTTCTGGAACAACACATTACTAGCTTTAGACAGGATAATAATGTGTGCCAGGTTCTCCAACAAAATTTTTCCAAAAGTCTTCAAGAGGCCTACTTGGCGAGCAAAGTCGAGTGTGGATACTTTTACATTAAAACTAAACATGGAATTCATCAGTCTTTTTTTAACTAGAATAAGGAGAAACACTTTTCAAAACAGAAGAAAGAAGCGTCTAAAGAGGCTGCCATGTCAGATTTCGGCAGTTCAATTCGCTGGTAATTCCACAGCAATCAACTTGTGTGTCAGAAGAGGACAATGACGAAACATTCGCACGCAATTTGTGCTTGCAAGAATGCGCAGAGCGTGAAAAATCGCCTAGCCTATTGTTTAGGAGAAGAAAACAATCAACAAAGGCGAAGATTTCTGTGTGAGAAATTGCAAGACGCTAGGGGTAAACATAACAAGCAAAATACGAGGCCGTGGATGAGATTACCACATACATTGTTACTGCTCAAGTCAAGGGTAGACAAAGTAGAAGTATTGAATTTGGTATGAAAAAGATATTTTCGACAAAATGGGTCCCTGAAGGCCTACAGTAACCTTAACTCTGAATTGAGTGGCCCAGGTTTGAGCAGTGGCCTTGCCCCTGCCCTAAGCATTTCCTTAGGAGAAGGTCAGCCATTCATTTGTGCTAAGGAGGGACTTGCTTAATATGTTTTCAGCTGGTCTTAAAACCACATGAACTGAATACTGAAGATAGCATCAAAATATATCATAGCAATCTCACTTGCAGTCTCTAATGATGCAATCCACTCAACCACTTTGCATCTCCGCTTTGCTTTCAAATTTACCATGCAGCAGATACATACCAGCAAGTGAGACGAGTGGAACAGCAGTCATGTCTTGAAAACGGACATGGTAAAGAGAACCCTTTATCGTCACAGTTTCTGAGATGTCATTTTTGACATCAAAGCAAGCACGCTCCAGCGTCATTTTCAGGTCACTTGAAAAGCTCTCCCATCTGTCATCACCCTGTGCGGTAAATTCCCACAAACAAGGTAGCTCTGTGTGACGGTGGAAGCAGCTGTTACCAAAGTTACATCTGCCACGTAAGTTAAATCCACAAATTACAGTATCCTTGTCAGTGTTATTATTTGCTTGAATGGAAGAAACACCAGTAGCATTTGCTACCGTAGACATTAACTGTTCAAGTCTGTCACTATCAGAACTTGCGCTCACAGTTCGCTTCCTTTCTCTTGTCTGGAGACGTTCCAGGACTGTAAGTTCACTAATGCCTCCCATACCATGTTCTTTTAAAATTATTTTATTTTGTGAATTGGAAAAATCGGGTTCTCTATCACACCTTTCACCAAATTTACAAGCACCATTAATGAAATGCTTACACACATGCAGGAAGTGGCACTGTTCACCTCTTTCGCAAGTTGCTTTGCTGTTGTAAAATTTATAGATCTCTGGTGGAGAGTGATTAGAACCTGACCTCTGTATCGATGGTAGTGGCATTGGAAAGTTACCACCAGTATTGCTTACTGGGCTCTGTACCAGATTTCTTCGCAAAGGAGTAGTATCTTCTGCTAATTTTTTTTTAAAAAAGAGAAAACACACAGAGAGGTTGTTATGGATAGCAGACGTGAATGCTTAAGTTTCTGGAAGCTTCTAGAATGTCAAGTCACGCAATGTTTGAGCCAGAACCCTCTACTGTCACGCTATGGAACAGTTTAGAGCATTGTACTAGATGATGTAATTATGATGTAATGCTATATAAATAGAAGCTCCAAGAACGTTCTAGAATATTAATTAAATGTGTATGGAGAATCAGTTAGATAGTAGTAGGTGTGGTAGTTCTCGGCAGAGACCGAGTGGGAAGGCTATAGAGAGCTATTGTTGTTGGAAAAACTATTGAGGAAACTTCTTTCAAGGTCAAGTGGATCGAAAGGAGATTTCTTTGGAGACATCGAGATATATCGTGAGTTCGTGTCAGTGGTGGCTAAAGTTTTAGCATTAGGCTTAACTTAGTTTGACAGCAGATTGTATTGTTCAGAAATTGCTCCTTTGTAACGAAGATTATTATTATATAATTATTATAACGAAGATTATTATTATATTACGTATTGTTAAATAAATAAGTTGGTTCGTTGAAGAGCTTCGTAGTATATCTTTGTGTCGGTCGAGCGATACCGTAACAGGGTTAACACAATGCCGAATACATTTTCAAATAATTATAAATTATCAATAAAATGATTTACAAATTAGCAGTCCCAGAGAATATTGAGGGGTGACAGATGGAAAAACCCTGGTGAGAAGAGAGGGTGGGGGGGGGGGGGGGAGGGGAAGGTCTCCCGTGTGAAAAGTTTGGGGCTGCTCACTGAAAAAATTTTGATTAAACCCTTACACAGACCAATCTGGGTGTGGCTTGAGCTTTAGGGTGGGCCATAGCCTAGCCGTAGTTTTTTGTACACCTTCGATTACTGTCACATGAAAACCACTCTCGATGCCATCGCTATGACGTCGAGTGTTTTACTGGAAAATACCGGTACCACTCGTGAAATTCATACGAAACTACATCCGGGACACGGGTGCCATATTTTGCATGTTTTTTACCAGTGAAGATAGCGATGACGTCATTTCGCAGTTTTCACGGTTGTCTGTGCAAACAGTCAGTTTGTCTTGATAATAAGATGAAAATTACGCGATGGCTTAAAGATATGAATTGTATTGCCTCGTGTTAAAAACAATATTTTACTCACTCGCTGCGCTTGTTCGTAAAACATTGATTTTTTCACTCAGAAATAAAACTAATATCTTTGCGCCGGAGCGTAATGTTTTTAATGTTCTACCCCAGCGTAGCAATCACATACAAACAGGTATTCGTAAGATCGCTCAACGTTTTCTGTAGTGATCACAACGATCACTGCAGCCAACTTACCGATCATACAGAAACCAGGCTTAAAGCAGCAAGCAAGTTACCAGGAGATCAGAAATTCCTTTAACAGAATGCTTCAACAGTTCTTCGCCACAAATTCATGTTTCACAAATCAGTAAACTATGAGACTCTTCATATGAGTCCTGTAACTGGGCTGACTTGGTTATCGGGACGAATTTTGTTGTCTGTTCATATGGAAAATTTAAGCCCGGTCTGCCGGGATAAAATCCAAGAAACACAACCAAAATGGTGGAACATAAACTCGTATCGTTCGCGGCCATCGTAGCTTTGTGGACTCTTGTAACTCTACTAATAAAGCTAATTCGCATACTCCTTAAGTGGAAATACATACAAGACAAAAATTATGCCATTTTGGCTGCTATGTTGCGAAAGCGAAGCTATTTTGTCTAGAAAGTTTCGTCCCAGTTACCCGGGCTGGAGTGTTCATATGGGAAAATTTTCATCCCGGTTACGGAGATCTCGGTCGCAAAAACCGAAATCTCGGTAACCGAGCCAGCCCGGCTTCTCATATGAACCCACCGACATTTTTACGAAGGAAAGTGTGGCAAGGCGAGATCTCGGAAACCGAGCCACCCCGGAGCCAGCCCGGTTGACCGGGCTCATATGAAGAGGCCCCATGTTACCTTATTGGTTGAAGAAGATTACTGCAGGCTGGAAAAGGCGAAGTTTCGGTTCAGTATCATGATACAACGCCGGCAGTGAAATTCTCTCCACAGATGAATTATCTCTGCGTCTGTGTCTCTATTGACATTTTCTTTTGTCGTCTACTTCAGTAAACGTAATCATTTCTGACTTAAGGTTCATTTCAACGCAATTAATTTGCTAGTCACAGTAGCCAGCTGCGGTGCCGAAATTTGACCCTGAACTTACTTTACTTTAAATTTGACATATTCAAGGAAAATGGCATCGTGCGACACAATTATCTCGGACCTTCCCCTTAAATTAAATAGTTCAGAGCCAGAATTCTAAGAAATATAGACCAAATTAACGGACAATATACGAGGAATATTTCAGGACAAACTCCTATCTCGCTTTCTTTCCTCGCGAGTTTCATTCAACCCACGCGCAGAACACAACGACACCGTCTTTGGCTACGCATAGATAAAACTGAAACGTCGATTTCAGGCAATCGACTCAGATAATTAGGAAAAACAAGAACGAATTATTATAAATATTGAAATAAGCAGTGAATAATAAGACAACAATGTCATTTTTGCTTGGAGGATGCGAAATGATTACAACCAGCTCAGTGAATATTTCACAATTAAAATCCTACCAAAACAGTTTCACTGACGGACTCCCAAACAACCACTGCCATTCGATCACATCACATTTGAAACTTGTTAAAAAACACAAACTAATTCATTAAGTAACTTATTCGTTATTCTTATGGTTATAATTGAAAGGCGCGTACCCAAATTGGACGCTCCCTAACTCATGCCTTGCTTAAGAATGCAATTAAAATTGACCACTACCAATTCCTTTGAGTCGCCTGGTTTTAAAAACACACTTTGAAAACATGGGCTTTCAGTTTTGAGGATGGGCCTACTTTACTTCTAACTTCTCTATAAAATATCCTATAGGTATAGATAACACTATGGGAGTAGATAACAGCGCTTTAACTCTGTACAACAGGCTGTTAACAAAACCCTTTTCTCTATAAACCTCAATGGAAGAAGGAGTACAAGTCGCCTACAGGTACATTTATTCTTCAATCCTTTGTCAATTGTTTTGCTTTAGTATCTGCTGACTAATGACCGTTTTATTATATTTCCTTTTTTCATGAACAATATTATATGTCCAATTCACATGCAAACGTTTCCAATAATTTTTTTTTGGAATAAAAACACCCACAGACTGGTTTTTATAAGCGCACAAACACAAATATAAGTCGAATATGCTGATGCGATAGACTTGTTTTAATCGGCGCCCTTTGTTAGGAAATTTCCCAAACAAAAGGTGCGAATTATCAACAGTTTACTCACTGTATACGTTATAATCTTCTCATGGGCCAAAGTTCCTAATTTACAGACAAAATTACCTCGATGATGATTATCGACGAGTTTCGGTGTTCTGCAGTCTACCACCGCCATCATCATCGTCATCATCATCATGATCATTGTCATCATCATCATCATCTTTTATTTGCCACATCATCAACACAAGCATATACAATAATAACAAAAAAGAATTGACGGGGCGAGGAGACTTCTATATTGGAAGCCACGTCAGTTGTTAATATAGTAGTTTTAAGTTTTGTGTCCACGGCATGACCAATTCAGCATTACTTACAGAGTGAACTACCTCTACAGGCTGAATCACATCTTCAGGCTGAATTACCTCGTCGTTGATCATCGGCGAACTTTTGGATCCTTCCTTATAGAGAAAGAGTTATCGGGTAGTAGCTTTTCTCTCGACTCGCGATTTAATTTTGTTTGCTACACAAGCAGTCGGTATTACTTCGCCGAAGATCTTCGGCGAGTTTTAATGCTCTTTCTTATTTTGTGCGCTCCAGTTTCTTATCGTATACTTCTGGACACCTCGCTTTAGGGAACATTGCTCGGAAATAAGGAATGCCGTTTCATATCTACGCTAATGATTCTCCGATCGATTTTTCAATACGCCAGAGTTGGTTAACTGGATGTCCTCTAACAAATTAAAGTTGAAATCTGATGAAACATCATAATTTCCTCCCAGGCCCTAGTAGTTCGGCCGCTTAATATCTGCGATGACCAGATCAGAGTTTCGATTTCGGCTAGAAATATTAGTGTGAGTTTTGATTCTGATAGGAATTTTGAGTAGCATAAGTGTTACATCTTTCTTTCACATTGTTACGAGTATCGTTGAAGAGCAGGGTTGTTTCCAGACAGAACTCAGGATCGCTGGTAACAGCAACAAACTAATTTATTTCCGTAAGGTAACTTCACGAGTTTACAGCACTAAGCTTCTTCAAATTTGAATTGATCTCTCTCACAGAAGGAACGCTCGCTCTAATATACATGAGGCTTAAAGTTCTAGAAACTTCTATTTGGAGCTAAATTAAGTTGTTTGACACAGTTTCTAATCTGAGTAATTACATAAAGATCAGAATGTTCTGGAATGTTCTTATTCAAATTGGTCACGGCTGAATGACTTCCGGTTCTAGATTGTTCTAGAAATTGACTTCGACAATTTTTCGTAACACACATTCGCAATGTATCTCGTATAAGAAAGTACTTAACCACGGAGTGTATCATGTTTTAGTTCATGCTTTCGTCACGTTTAGGTTGGATGGCAGGAACGCGTTATTGCACCGACTTCTAAAATAACTTTTGCAAAACCTCAAGCTGCTATAAACTGTGCTGCTCGTCTAATGTTGGGTAAAAATAAGTATGATGATGTCACTCCAGGGTCGATCGGGCTTCATTAACTCCCATTTAGCAAGCGTATTGTTTTTAAGTTTCTACTATTGACATATGAGGTGCTTAATAGGCCTGCACAAATGTATATAACTGATCTGTTGAATAGCTATGTCCCATTTTGGTCAGGACTGGAAAATCTACTGCATCCTAGCTAATATTTCACATGCAAATTTGTAGGTTTCCTCTAACTGTATACAGGCAAAAACTAACGATAGACAAACCCGACGTTTCGGCGACATCTTGGCGCCATTGTCAAGGGAAACTAATTAAATATGCGATTTCAAGAGTAACTAAGAGTTCAGAGTTTCTAATTTGCATAAGTTAGACAAAGACTTTAGCGCGAACTGAGTCTGATTGTACATTTAAACACGGTCGTAATTGTTTAATGAGTAACATCTCATTAATGAGACAATCAAACTTGTTGTGGCATTTTTTCAACACGCTAAAACAATTGCGAAGGTCATCCGGAATCCTGCCTGCGTGTCTATTATCATAGTGATTGCGTACTGACGAGGTCTTGCTTCTATGTCCATCAACGCGTACGAACAGATGGCCACGGGTGTAACCGACATAACCAGCATCGCACTGGTCACACTTGAAGTTATACACAACGCATTGTTGATCAATGAGCTGAGGCTTAGGTTCGCTTGTCGGGAACTCCTGGGCAATCTTGCGGCTCGTAAACACCGGTTGAACACTAGTCTGCAGCTTCACACTGAGATCTTTCAACTGTGTCTTGACGATATTAGCAGACTCCTGGTCTTTAAAGGGTATGACAACCCGAGTAGTGTTTTCTGTCGTAGATCTGGACCGTAATGAGGGCTGGTCAGCGACCTTTAAATTTAGGAAGGTTTTGACAGTGGAGTCAACAAGGTGCTTGGGATATTTCAGTTTAGAGAAAACAGACTTCAGTCGTTCGCACTCCTCAGTGAAGTAGGACCATGACGAAGACAGGCGATGTGCGCGATCGAGCATAGTTGTCAATAGTCCGCGCTCGTACCTATTATCGACATGACTGTGGTAATGGAGAAGCAGACCACTGTTTGTTGGCTTCACAAACACTTTAGTTTCAATACGAGGCGCTCTGTTTAGGAGTTGAGTACCGAGAAAGGGAAGCATTCCATCATTTTCGACCTCCATAGTGAAGTTGATGGCGGGGTGAGCGTGGTTGAGGGTGTTAAGAAAGTCCCTAGCTGTAGACAAATCGGGCATCACAGTGAATGTGTCGTCAACATATCGACGATAGTAAGGTGGCAGCTTGCCCTCAACATCTAATTTCTCTTCAATAGACGACATGAATACGTTGGCTAGCAAGGGCCCAAGGGGGGACCCCATCGCTACTCCGTCGATCTGTTCATACAGGGATCCATTAAATTGGAAAAGCTGCCCCTTGGTGGCCACACCCAAAAGATCAATAAGGTCTTGCTTTGAAATGTTCAAATCATACTCGGAATTAAACCAGTTGTTTCTAAAGGCTCTGTCTGCGAGAATCGTAATGGTTTCATCCAAAGGTACATTCGTTAACAAGGAGGACACATCATAGGACACCAGCAAGTCACCAGGTGTTATGTTGAGGTCTCGCGGTAGTTCGTTCACAAAATCGAAAATGTCCGTGACTGTGTACTGATTTAACGACAACGGTTTGAGCTTGTTGTCCAACCATTTCGCCAGAGCATAATTATACGTATTAGTCGCTGATAGGATTGGTCGCATGGCTAGTTTCTCCTTGTGTGTTTTCGGTAACCCGTACAGGTGTGCCAGTCTAGAACCGGTCGGACGAAGAGACTGGGCCACAGCGTGAGGGAGGATCCTTGTGATGATAGATTATACAAGAGCCTCCTTTGCTAAAAGCGGATGATACTGCTTGGGTGGTCTGCCTCGGGTTTTTGCTCGTTCAGAAGGAATGGGACGAAATTTGCTGGTGTCATTGACAGAAGCTTCGGATAGTCGTTGTAATGGATAAGTCGGAACATATACATCTACTATCCGAATGATGTGCCCTCCTTGTTCACGAATGTACCTTTGGATGAAACCATTACGATTCTCGCAGACAGAGCCTTTAGAAACAACTGGTTTAATTCCGAGTATGATTTGAACATTTCAAAGCAAGACCTTATTGATCTTTTGGGTGTGGCCACCAAGGGGCAGCTTTTCCAATTTAATGGATCCCTGTATGAACAGATCGACGGAGTAGCGATGGGGTCCCCCCTTGGGCCCTTGCTAGCCAACGTATTCATGTCGTCTATTGAAGAGAAATTAGATGTTGAGGGCAAGCTGCCACCTTACTATCGTCGATATGTTGACGACACATTCACTGTGATGCCCGATTTGTCTACAGCTAGGGACTTTCTTAACACCCTCAACCACGCTCACCCCGCCATCAACTTCACTATGGAGGTCGAAAATGATGGAATGCTTCCCTTTCTCGGTACTCAACTCCTAAACAGAGCGCCTCGTATTGAAACTAAAGTGTTTGTGAAGCCAACAAACAGTGGTCTGCTTCTCCATTACCACAGTCATGTCGATAATAGGTACAAGCGCGGACTATTGACAACTATGCTCGATCGCGCACATCGCCTGTCTTCGTCATGGTCCTACTTCACTGAGGAGTGCGAACGACTGAAATCTGTTTTCTCTAAACTGAAATATCCCAAGCAGCTTGTTGACTCCACTGTCAAAACCTTCCTAAATTTAAAGGTCGCTGACCAGCCCTCGTTACGGTCCAGATCTACGACAGAAAACACTACTCGGGTTGTCATACCCTTTAAAGACCAGGAGTCTGCTAATATCGTCAAGACACAGTTGAAAGATCTCAGTGTGAAGCTGCAGACTAGTGTTCAACCGGTGTTTACGAGCCGCAAGATTGCCCAGGAGTTCCCGACAAGCGAACCTAAGCCTCAGCTCATTGATCAACAATGCGTTGTGTATAACTTCAAGTGTGACCAGTACGATGCTGGTTATGTCGGTTACACCCGTGGCCATCTGTTCGTACGCGTTGATGGACATAGAAGCAAGACCTCGTCAGTACGCAATCGCTATGATAATAGACACGCAGGCAGGATTCCGGATGACCTTCGCAATTGTTTTAGCGTGTTGAAAAAATGCCACAACAAGTTTGATTGTCTCATTAATGAGATGTTACTCATTAAACAATTACGACCGTGTTTAAAAGTACAATCAGACTCAGTTCGCGCTAAAGTCTTTGTCTAACTTATGCAAATTAGAAACTCTGAACTCTTAGTTACTCTTGAAATCGCATATTTAATTAGTTTCCCTTGACAATGGCGCCAAGATGTCGCCGAAACGTCGGGTTTGTCTATCGTTAGTTTTTGCCTGTATATGTTTATCTAAATCATTGTTGATTAGGATTCCTCTAACTGAAATGCAAAATTCAAGTGGATACCCAGACCACCATTCGGTCTTATCGTGTAGGCTTGACGCTTTTATCCGACAACGTGAATTGAAATAGCTGTATATCAAAGGTATTTTAAACCTCTCAAAACCTTACTTGACAAGTATCTCTCCATGCATATTTCAAGCTTTATACCATGCCATAGAAAATACTCGACGGTATTACACTCAACCTTCGTATCGTCCGTAGCGCGTAGGTCGCATTTATTGTGCTGGTTCTGTATTTTCTATGGCGTGGTATAAAATATAGTTATGCCTGAAGGCTCGATATTGATATTTTACGGTTTTGGGAATTGAGGGACAAAAAAGACTTTAAAAAATTAGATAGAATACTGTTATATCGTTGTATCTTGTTTATTGCCTGGAACTGGTTCTTTAACACCCTTTTGTTATTGGTAGTTGCACTTTCTATGGAAAATATTCATCATCAGCATGGCATGTACCGATACATAAGCCATAGTCAGGCAAGGTGCAACGACAATTTAGCTTATCGCAGAGGCCAGCCAAGAAAAGAGCTGAAGAAACACAATACTAACGGTAATTGAGGCCGCGAGAATTTCTTAATCAAATTAGGAATCTTCCCATAACGGCTTTATCCAGTTCATTTAGGTTTAGCTTTGTTCCATTTAACTTACTCTTTCTGTCAAAGAGTCAATTTTAATCAAGATTTCCTTTTCAGTTGAGGTATAATGACGGAAACTCACTTTTACTCATGCGGTGAAAAAAAATTTAAAGCACAATGTCTGAAGTTGAATGGCCGTGCGAAGTAACGGCAAAAAATGACGGAAGGATTCATTTGTTACCACAACGAGATCACTTCTAGCAATGTTTTCTCTTGGCTCGGCAGTAGCGCTCTTGTTTAGAAGATATTTTGGCCTTACCCATCCACCCATAAGCTTATTGAAGGGCAAGAAAAATCAACCAAAACAGATATACATCTGAACCGATGTTCCTTACGAACAGTTAAAGAACGAAAACAAACTTGTATCATTTAAGAGACGTATCTCAAGTCGTCCTTTTCGCATCAGAAGTGTACGTAGTAGCTCTCGTAAGCTACCATTCTTTTATTATTGCAGCAGCTGTTGTTTCTGACCCTGTTTGTTTTATTGACTACTATAGGGGGTACTGGTTCTTTGACACCTTGTAACACAGCATGTTACAACAAGATTGCGAGACTCATCCGTAAAACCTCGCTCGAAAAATCTCGCTCGGCTTTACGGATGAGTCTCTCCATCTTGTTGTTACATGCTGTGTTTACAAGGTGTGCACAGAACCAGTACCCCCTATAGTAGTGTCGCAGTCGCAGTCGCAGTGTGTCACAGAACCAGTACCCTTTTTTTCCACAAAGCCGGGTCGCAGTCGCAGTCGCAGTGTGTCACAAAGCCGGGTAGCCGAAGTAGTAGTTTCGACAACCATTTTTTGCGCGGTTGTTGAAGAAGCGCGGTTGTCGAAAGTGCACCCAATTTTTTCGTCAACCATTTTTGATATACAAAGTGTTACAGAAATATTTCCTATTGGAGAATTATCTGCACATGTATATACGCCGCCATGGCTGCTGAAAGATATTCGTCAGATGTTCTGCAGATGTTCTACGGCTCAATACCGAGGAGGGAAAACATAAACCTACCAGAACCGTTAAATAACGATGTAGAGCCTTTATTAGACGGGTTTGAATTAAACCAAAACAATTTTGGTGAATGGCTTCGTGAGTGGAGAATGAGAACATCCGAAAAAAACCCAAAGAATAAAGATCTCTATATGTTCGAAAGAGAAAATAGAGAAGAGATCGTCAATCTGATTGAAAAAGAAATTCTGGAGTTGAAAAACGTCAAAGCAAGTTTCCAGATGCAAGTAAAGTTTTCAATAGAAAGAAACGGCGAAACGCAAGAAATGATGCATTTTTTCCAAAACGACGAGCGGCAAGTTTTCAACCGGAATAGCGAGAACCCGATAAAAGAAAAATTTGATAAATTCATTGAGATAACGAAAGGAGAAGTGGAACAATGGAGTGCTGCTGGATCAGGATGGTATGTCGAAAGCATAGAGCTCTTTTACGTGAAAATTGCGCGCTACGATCCGCTGGGGGTAGGAACCTATTTGCCTCTCCCAGCGAACCTGGCAAAAAAGAAGGCAATAATCAACGTGAAAAACAGAGACAACGAGTGTCTGAAATGGGCTCTCAGAGCCGCCTTATTCCCTGCGCCAAAAGGAAAGAACCCCAACAGACCAAGCAGCTATCCGGCCAATGACGGAATCAACTACGAAGGAATCGACTTCCCAACGCCGGTAAAGCAGCTAAACAAGCTCGAGGCGCAAAACAGAAACCTCGCAATAAACGTATTTGGCTGGGAAGACGGCCATGTTACGATTCACAGGGTAAGCGGCAGAAGAGAAGAAAAGAGCGTGAAGCAGGTAAACCTGATGCTGATTGAGGAAGGGATGAACCAGCACTATTGTTGTGTAAAGCGGGTGAGCGCTCTGCTGTTCGACAAGTCGTTGAACAACAAAACACACTATTGCATGATGTGCTTGTCGCGTTTCACAAAAGTTCACACGCTCGTGGAGCACAAAAAACATTGCAACGGTGTGAACGGCAGGCCGACAAGGGTCGTGATGCCAGAGGAGGGGAAAAACACGCTTTCTTTCCAAAACTATAAAAAGCAGATGAAGACGCCCTTCGTGATTTATGCGGACTTCGAGACATTGGTCAGAAAGATTCCTGGCTGTGTGCGCGGGCCAGAGAGAGCAAAGCTACACAGAGAACACCGAGTGGCACGAGGCATGCAGGTATTCATACATAGTTGTGAGATGCGACGGTGAAATTACAGGGTCAAATGTTTACAGGGGAGAAAGCGCGGTGGAAAAGTTTTTTGAAGACATTCTGGAAGAAGAGGTGAATATAAGAGAAAGAATGGCCGAACCAAAGCCGATTGTGATGACGTGGAAAGACTGGGCAAGTTTCAGAAACGCAGCCGATTGCCACGTTTGTAACAAAAGTTTGATAAAAGACGAATTCTTGGATTCTTTACCCGTTTGGAACGTTGAAGAAGCGGGTGAAAAAGGCGGTGAAAAGTGCAGCTACTGGGGGCAAGGTCACAAAAAATGTTTTTACAAGGCACAGAAAGAGAAAAAATGGGGGGTGCAAAAGTTGAAAGGATTGATTGACGAGAAAGACAAGTCAGAAGCAAAATCGCAAGAAAATTGCAAGTATTGCGGAAAGCCATTACTTCAAAAAAAACTACAGAGACGCGGTAAAAGACCATTGCCACATAACGGGCAGGTACCGCGGAGCCGCGCACAGCAAGTGTAACAATCTATTGCGAATATATCCCAAAACCGAGCAAATACCAATCGTATTCCATAACCTGAGGGGTTACGACGCGCACCACTTGATGCAAGCGATGTCGCAGCTGCAGAAAGATGTGAAATGCGTTGCTAACAACATGGAGAAATACATCACATTTTCGGTTGGAGGTCTGCGTTTCATCGACAGCTTGAACTTTTTGCAAGAAAGCCTTCATTCACTTGTAAGCGCAACACCGAAGGAGTCATTGAAAATAACATCAACCATTTCAAAAGGTAACGACCTGCTTTACAAAAAAGGGATCTACCCTTACGAGTACATGGACTCACATGGAAGATTCGGCGAGACAAGGCTTCCGGACAAAGAGAAGTTTTACAGCAAGCTGAACGACGAGCACATAACAGACGAAGAGTACGCGCACGCGCAGGCTGTCTGGGAAGCTTTTGAATGCAAAACGCTGGGCGATTATCACGATCTTTACGTGAGAACGGATGTCGCTCTGCTGGCTGATGTTTTGGAGAACTTTCGAAACCTCTGCCAAGAGCAGTACGGGTTAGATCCGGCGCAATATTTCACGTCGCCAGGACTATCCTGGGACGCGCTCTTGAAAAAGACGGGGGTCGAGCTCGAGCTCTTCACAGACTACGAAAAGCATCTATTCGTGGAAATGGGGATGCGGGGTGGAATCTCCATGGTAAGCAAGAGGTACGCCAAAGCAAACAACCCCCAAGTGCCAGACTATGACCCCAGCAAGCCAAAAAAATACATCATGTATCTCGACGAAAACAATCTTTACGGATGGGCGATGAGCAAGCCCCTCCCGAAAAGAGATTTCAAATGGAAGCGCGACATGCCCACAGAGGAGGAGATCCTGAAGAAAAAAGAGAGCGCGAAGAATGGGTGGATTCCCGAGGTCGATCTCGAATACCCTCCAGAACTGCATGAGGAGCACAACAGCTACCAACCGGCGCCGGAGAAAAAGGTCGTGAAAAAGGAGTGGATGTCGGTCTACCAAAAGAGGCTGATGGAAGACCTGGAGCTGAAAACCCAGGACAGCAAAAAGTTGCTGCTGACGCTTCAGGACAAAAAGGACTACGTCGTGCATTACAGGAACTTGCACTTTTATCTGAAGCAGGGAATGAAACTGAAGCTCGTCCACAGGGTGCTGGAGTTCGAACAAGAATGCTGGATGGAGCCGTATATCCGGATGAACACAGAGTTTAGGAAAAAAGCGAAGAGCGACTTTGAAAAGAATTTTTACAAGCTCATGAACAACTCGGTTTTCGGCAAAACCATGGAAAACCTGCGGAAGCGCGTTGACATCAAGATTGTGCGCAACGATGAGACGAACAAAATAAGGAAACTGGTTGCCAGCCCTCTGTTCGCAAGGCACATTTTCTTTTCAAACGTCCTGGTCGGAATCGGGGATGACGATCCTTGACAACAGCAAGATTCTGATGTACGACTTCTTCTTCAACGAGCTGAAAAAGCAATACGGCTCAAGGTGCGAGCTCTTGTACACAGACACCGACAGCCTTCTTCTCGAGATTGAAACAGAAGTCGTCTACGAAGACATGAAAAACAGCATAGACCTGTACGACACGAGCGACTACCCGAAGGAGCATCCACTCCACTCAAATACAAAGAAATAGGTCTTAGGCAAAATGAAAGACGAATGTGCCGGAACCCCCATAGCAGAGTGCGTGTGTCTGAGACCGAAAATGTACTCCATCCTGAAGGCGGACGAAAAAAATTTCGAAAAAGCGAAGGGCGTAAAAAAGAGCGTTGTCAAGAAACAAATAATGCATGAACAGTACAAGGAAACGCTTTTTGGTGCGAAGCAGCTATGGCATGGAATGAACATTCTTCGAAGCGAGGGACACGAAATCTACGGCATACATCAAAACAAAATTTCGCTTTCGCCATCTGATTCAAAGCGATGGATAGGTGACGATGGCATCCATACAAAAGCTTACGGGTACACCAACATGGAAATATTGCCTACATTCACAGATGATGAACTTAGAGAGTTGGAAGCCGAAGTTTCAAAGTTGCTCTGGGGGTAACTGTGTGTTTGGAGGGACAACGAGAAGTTCTTCACGCACGAAGCCGCGCTTGGGACCGTCGTGCAAATAGTAGAGAACGGGTTGATCCGGTTTGGTGAAAGATCTTTCAATGCTGTAAACTTTCAAAGACCAGATTGGGTCTGTACTCTTTTTACACCGCCTTCAAGCTCACCGGGCTGGTAGAGATAACGAACTTGGACAAGGGCGGGGAGTATTTTTTCGTTTTTCCCAACAGGCTTCGAATAAGGTGTCGACGGCCTTCCATAAACAGATTTTTCTTTGATGGCAACGGCGGGTTTCTTGCCGATAAGGCTTGTGACCTCTTTGTTCAGAGCCGAAACAACTTCTGGAAGTCTTTTCACCCAGGAAATGGACCGCTGCCCCTCAGGGAGTAGCATTTCAACGGCGTACTGGTGCCCGAACAAGCGCTCAGCCGGGGTACGGTTGAAACGTTCAACAATGGCATGGTCGAGGTGAATGTCAACGCGCCCGCGCCGGATATATGTTTTGTGCTTTTCCATCTCTTTTGTGACAGCGCCCATGAATTCGCGCCCGGGGTCAACCTGCAGCATTTGAGGCCATTTCAGAGGCGCGCGCTTGTAAATCTTCTGAAAGGCCTGGGCGACCTCATAAGAATTTTTCGAAGTCAAGGGTTCGGCCTCTTTGTAGCGGCTGGCCACGTCGACAACGGTCAGCGCGTATTTGAAAACTTTGCGCTCGCGGGGCAGTTTGTCGTGCGGCAGAAAAAGAAGGTCCGCCTGGTGGACCGCGTTGGGTGTTGGAACGTCGAATTTAGGTCGAGGAATTCGCCTCGGCGCGGGGAGGAATATCTGCCAGAGTGCTTGCTTGATCAGCCACTTTTTTGCGGCTTCTTCAGGTACCTTGGCGGCTTTGACTAATTTTTTGATCGCGGCGATACCTTTCCAGTAGCCCCCTGGGCCGTAGTATATCTTTGCGAGTTTAGCGTCCATAGCGCTACTATAAGTAAGGCGTAAAAAAGTTTAAAGTAACCGGAAGGCCGCGTAACCCAGAGCGAGCGCCCCGGCGCCCACGAACATGAGTTCACCATTTTTCTGCTGCTCGCTTGGCTGATAGAAATCTGAGAACTTGGGCTCTTTGGGGGGTATCATTCGTTCGTCAGGATGCACCTGGTTGTAGAGTTTGAAGGCATAGTCGGTGTTGGTGAAGTTCTGCTTGGCCTCCGCCTTTATTTGCGCGTTGGTCGCAATTCAGTCGAGAAGATGGGTGCGGTCGCGCGTGTATTTGGCGTAAGCCGCTTGGTACGCCTCAAGAGCTTTGTCATGGCGCTTTTTTTCTTCAAGCGCAGCTTTGTCGCCCCCGCCAAGCGCCCTCGCCAGATAATTGCGTCCGATAAAAGCCGTGGCGTTCAACACAGCACCACCAACCATAATCGCTATGCTCGCCATGGTTCTATATTGCAGAGTCTTTTTTTTAAATCATTAATTTCAGACGCTGGCGGGGAGGATTTTTTGGTCCTCGAGGTACTTTTTGAGCGCAATGCTACCTGCCATGACGGCGGTGAACTGCACGCAATTCATTGCGCTGCTGCTGGGATCAGAAGTGAAATTCTCTTTCACAACCTTTTTTGCGGCCCAGCCGATGCCAGCGGCCAAGCCAGTGAGAGTAGCGGCGTCCATGATGGTCTTAACAAGCTTGTTGTCTGGCATGATAGCGGTTGATATAAGGAAAATAACAAAAGTTTAAAACAAAATTAATCTGTCTTTCCCACGGCTTCTTCCATTCTTTCTAGCATTCTTCTTGCAACTTCTCTTTTTATTATTATTTCTTCTTCATCTTCTTCTTCTTCTTCTTCTTCTGCGGCATTATCAATAAATGGTTCTCCCAAAAGATCAATGGTTGTTTCAGCAACCTTGCCGCTGATGTTGAAATATAGGAACCAGATACCAATAATCGCAGCTGAATTGACGATAATATGGGGAAAGTCAACTCTGAACATGTTGAATATTCTCCACTCGGAAAGTTTCAATCATTTTTTTAATCCTTTTGGCTGTGTCGCTCGAGCAGGTTCTGGCTCAACACGCGCGGGCTCAGGGGCGGGCTCAGGCGTTTTTTTGGCGAACGCGACTTTGAGCTCTTCCCGTTTTTAATAAATTCCGACCAGTGAAACGATTAAGCTGCCAACAGCAAGCCATTGGGTGGTGCTGAGACTGCTATTCTTTTCTCCGCTACACTTTGGGCTTTCGCCTTCTGTAATCGGGGCTGGCTCGGGAGCAGATGTGGCGGCTTTCGCCTTGTTGTTCGCCATATAAGCCTCGGCCGCTTTCTTCTGTTGTTCCCGTGCCAGCCGCGTTCTTTCAGCAACCATTTTTCCAGCAGCCACACGCTTGGGATTTTTTACGAGCTGCGTTGTCGTTGTTGCAGTCGGAGTTGTCGCTTGCTGTGTGACATCGACGGCAGGTGCTGTCTGGGTCTCGACCTTAGGTGTGCTCTCGGATTGTTCGGTAGACATTCTGAAACAAATGCGTATGCGGAGCAAATATAATAATGTTTATAAATTACTCTGCGGGCGTTCTGCAATCACTCAGCGGGCGTTGAGGATTGCTGTTGAGGAATTTCTTCCAATTTCTGTTCGTCCTTTCTCTCCAAATGTGAGTTGAAATCAATATGTTTTGTGGTGATCAGCGCCGCCTTGGCCGCAGCAAGAAACGGGCCGCACTTCAAAGCAAGGTTGCCGGCCAGATTGGAGAGCTCTTTGTTTATGATGTATTCGTTTCTGAGCTCTTTTAGGTAAGCGTCGATGTCTTTGATGTTGACGGACATTCCGACCACTTTGGATACAAGAAAAATAAAGCTGTCGATCAAACTTTCTGTCGTCTTTGAGCCCACGTATGTCTCGTAGCGTTTGGTGTATTTCTCGACCTCTTTGTCGCTCAGGCGCTTCACCTGCTCGTGGGTTAACTCACGCCGATGTCGTCTTTTGCTTTGCCTGTGGATACCAGCACGGCCAGCTGCTCACGAAGAGCAGGAATGTCAGGTCCTGGGGCGGTTGGAACTATCCCACCTGCTGGACCACTCGGCGGCTCGGGCTCGGTTTGAAGTAGGTTCATAACTTCTGCTAACGCGGCCTCTTCTTCAGCCATTGTGCAAGGCTATATATTCAACTTTCATTTTTTTATTCAAAATAACTTTACCCCGTAGGGGTGGCGAAGCGAGAACACGAGATAAGAGAACTTTCGTTCTTTCAGCTTTGAAACCAGACCTTTGTACTCATCCTGAGAGAGTTCGCCAGCGTAATCATCAAAAATGGCTTTCGTGGTCCTGGCCGAGGGGGTGTAAAAGAGAACGATCGTCGCCACGTTCTCCCGGAAGAAAGATGTTATGCCGGTCATCTTCTGGGTCAGCACCCAAACGCTGATCCCCATATGCCGGGCAGAAAAGGCGAGATTCACCAGCTCGCCTGTTCGCCCTTTCACATCTTTGGAGGCTGCGCAGTCATCGAGGATTATGAGCGTGTTGGAGCCCTCGAAAAGCCATCTCACTAGCTTCAACCACTTTTCCACGTCCTGCTGCTCGCACATTATCACATCCATTCTTGGATCATTTTCACCAATTCTGTGGTAGGTCTTGTTGTGCGCGAATGCCGGGCAGATGAGCACAATGTTGTCGAACTTGAAGCGGAAAGTGCCGTAGATCTGGTCCACCATAAACCTTTATTTACCTGAATTGGTCGGTCCCACGATGAGAGCGTTGAAGGGTATCTTGCTTGGGTCCATGTTCATATTCAATTCTGCACAGATTCTAGTTGTCTGTCCATAATGTTGAACTGGGAGTCGGCGATGACGAATACGTGGCAGTTCACGTTGCCTGAGCTTTCGGCTTTCCTCTCGATTTCCAGCTGGACACCGTCTGTACTGTTCACAAGGCGCTTGCCACTTCCGTGCATTTCTTGGTCCGCCATGGAGCACGTATCTATCAGAAGCCCGAAATTGTCCCCGATATAAAACTTTGTCGCATTCATGTGCTCGGTTTTATCTTTTTCCTTCACAAAGAAGCGTTGGGCCTCTTCCCACATGTCCTTGCCTTCGACGCCGTTGTTGTAAATCATGTTGGGCGAGCCGTTGATCGTGACGCTGACTTTCGTCAGATCCGGGAAGACGTATTTTTCTGAATCTCTGGCGCCATGACCATACGGCTCAATGAACAGTAGCAGGATGGCTTTTAGCGACCTTTTTTGGGCGTCGAATTTGATGTTGATCCTCGTGTCGGTGTCTCTTTTGAAGATCACCACTTCAGAACGCATCACGTGGTCATAGGCGAACTCTTTGGCGCTAGAGTAAACGCTGTACGCCTCGTCTGCCAGAGTCTTGCTACGGATCATTTCGCACTCGAGCTGGATGTTCGTCAGCTTGTATTTCAGCTGGGTTGTATCGGAGCCTTTGACAACATGTTCAGCTTCAGCAAGGGTTACTTCGAATACGAGGTCGTTGTAAAGGGCTTGGGGGTAGAAAACGCCGTGGTCAGTAAGGATCTGATGGTCAAGCCTGATCCGGTACTTTTTTCCGTAAACCTCGTTCAGCTTGTTTTCAGCGTCGACGCCCGAGGTTCTCTTGTCTCCCGCGCCTGAGCGGATCTTGCATAGATCCTCGCTCTGAATCCTTTCGAGAATCATGCCGTCTCGCTTTTCCTGCGAAAGGAAAAGGTCATCAAAGATTTTGTAGAGGCCATATCCAACCGCGTCTTGCAGGATAGTGCCTCCAAACTTCACGAGCAGCCTGTCAACGAGCGCCCGCGTAACGTTCTGGACAAGGAAGTTGTTGGCGTGCCCCCCAGAAATGTCGATGTCAAAGGCAAGCGCTAGCGAGCCCGGCACCAGAACCTCGTTCACGTTCAGCTTGGGCACTGAAACATACAGCGTATCGCCGAGTTTGGCTTCAGTGCGGGAAAAGGTGATTCGCTTGACCGCGCGCTCGGCCTGCATGGCGTGTAATGTCTTTTTTGTGTACGTTGGGCGAAGGTTCCCTGGCACTGACATTATATAATACGCCGGCGATTATTTTCTAATTTAAAAAATAACAGAATTGGAATATATTGCTGGTACCTTTGCACGCTCTTGGCCAGGTCGGGCTGTCTGATCGCGTCTTCCACCAGAAAGAGAGACTCGCTCTGGGCTTCTTTCGCCCGGCCGCCAGAACCGAGAATGCTGCTGCGGACGTTGACTTGCGCGCCTAGGACGCAGTAAACGAAAGCCTCGATTGACTGGTTGATTCTCGACAAGCCCGCCTGCGTCAAACCGGATGCTGTGTTTGGCGCGAACCAGTCCGCTTGAGCATAAGAAGCGGCATCAGGTTCGATGAAAGAAAGCAGATTTCCTTTGCTTGCCGCACCGCCTTCATCACTGAATTTATAGAACCCTCCTGGATAAGCGGTTCCTGTTTTCAAGGGCCCTTGCCCTGTCACGCCAATGAATACACTTCCCAAACCATGGTTTTTCCCTCGTGTGAAGTGGAAATCGCCCGAGGGGACAATGCGGAACTCGTCACATATCTTTTTGTACGAAGCAACGCCATAATGATTATTCGTTTGGCTGAACGTCGGGTCTCCGGGCAAAGCGCCTATGCTCTGAATACCTCCTAGCTGGTACAAAATGCGCCTGACCGTGAAATACACGTGGAAGATATAAAAAGCTCTTATCTGCGGAGAGAGATTTATCCCGTTGTCAAAGATTTCGCGAGAAATTCCACACCCTTGTGTCGCGCAGAAAACCGCGAAGTTGAGCTGTTGCGGCCAATATTTCATGCCAGGCCCTCCTAACCAGTGTTTTGATTCGGTTCCAGAAGTGTGCCTGAGTTTGGTTTTTTGAAATATTTCTCTGAATTTTGTCGTGAAATATTGGTCAGGCGTGACGTAGATTTTGATTTCTTCGTTGAATATTTTCTTCAAGCTTGGTCCTTTACCCTCGAGAGGTACCGCAGGGATTGCCAAAGAAACTTTTGAACCAAGTGGCGACAGTTGATAAGGAAAAGCCCCGCTGTCTCCCAAACCTAGCGCTTGTTTCATCTCCGCGCTCCAATATTTTCTGTCTGGGCCGAAGACGCTTTGTAACGAGCCTTCGCTTTCTTTGAAAAACACCTCTGCGGTTGCGTTGTTTTTCTCGTCGATGCTTTCTTGCGAAACGAACCGGCTTTTGTCCGCTTTTGGAAAGTGGTTTAAAAAATTTGTCCACGCCTTTTTCTTCGCGGCATCCGCTTTTTTCACAAACTCAGGATCTTTCCACAAATTCGCCATCTTATTTGGATACAATTTTGTTTGTTAAATATAAAATGGTTGTTCTCACTATGGTCACACAACAGAACGGAGAGACTATCTATTTTGAAGAGCCGATACCGAGAGTCCATTTCATGAAAGTTATATCTTGTAGTTTATTCAACAGCTGGGACACTTTGAAAAAGGAAGGTTCAGCCACCTTGGGAGATAAAGACAAAGATAATGCTAAAGCTTTGTCAGTTAGTAAATTACTCCCAGGGCATTACAGTTTAGAAAGAATGGCAAAAGAAATGGAAGGTCTGTTCGGAAAATGTAACTATAAGTTGGAAACAGCAATAAATCAACCTATTGGCCAGCTTGTAATCAGAAATTCGGGGGGGAAACCGATTGAACTTGATCGCGATTTAGCCAATTTGTTTGGTATTGGGCGAAAGTTGAATCATATAACCCGCGTAAAAAGGCTTACATCTCCAACAACATATTTCATTCATTGTGATTTACTCGACAAAGAACAGAATCTTTTCAATGGCAAAAGGTCAGATGTCTTAGCCATGTTTGATGTGAAAGGGAAGCCTTTTGAAAATGTAAGCTACCAAGGTTCTCCGCAACAGGTTTTGCGTGACTGCTCTACGGACACTTTTATAAAAAGCATCACTATTAGCGTCAAAGATGAAAGCGGCAAACTTTTTGATTTCAAGGGCTTCCCGCTTCTTTTTGAATTAGAGTTAAATTAAATTTCTTTATATACAATGTCTTCAGTAAATCTGTTACCTCCAAGCGCGCCGCCTGCCGAGCCTCTCTATCCAGTACTTGCGGCGCCTTCTGAGAATTTCCGCTTGCAAAAGATCAAGGAGATTTCCAACACTTTGGACCGTGAGGTCAGCCACTATCGCCTCGTTGCTAAAAAATACAAACGGACTAGAAAGTTCGTTAATTGGAGTGCCGCCGGCTCCAGTGTTCTCTCGGCAGCTTTTTCCAGCGCAAGTTTTGGCTCCGCCCTGTCTGTGGTTGGCCTGCCGGCAACAGTTCCTCTTGGCGGCGCTGGGGGGTGCTTCGCTCTTGTTTCTTCGGGGCTGATAATCGCCAACAAAAAACTCGATTCGAAAATAAAAAAAAAACATCAAGAGATTACCACGCTAGCCGTTGCCAAGCGGGATACAATCAACAGACTGCTCTCCAAAGCTTTGAACAACAACAAAGTGTCTTCCCACGAGTTTGACACCATCCTTTCCGAGTTTCAGCAGTATAACGCACTCAAGGACCAAGTCCGAGCAAAGATGCTTCGCCAACCGTCAAAGAGAGAGCTTGATGCTGTTGATGTTCAGAAAATGGAGAAAGACATCCGCGGCAGACTTGAAGCGGAACTGATAAAAAAAATAACAGACACACCCACTTCGAACTGAGTTTTAGAAACAGACGGTTTTGTTTACATATTATAAAAACATGATTGTCTGCTTCCACTTGTTTGCGTTTCTCTCCCACGAATATTTCATGCCTGAGTGGCACAAAGATGCTCGCGATATTACGCGTGAGGTCGTTGCTGCTATGCTTGATGCTGATGAGGTTTTTCGGTAGGATACGTCTCCTTTTTATGCTAACGCTCCCTGCAAAAAAAGAACCACTCATGCCAATTGTAACCATCCCATGAGCATGCTACCAAAAAATTATTGTACTCAGGGATGGCTTCTATGAGAGGTATCAACTCTATCGGCGGGCCTGTTTTGTTGCTTCAATTGGAAAAGCTTTCTAACTCCAGGTCAAAAAACAAAGATGTTTGTTTTATGATCACTACATATACTGCAATGAAACCGTAAAAAGCCCATGCTGGATCAGGAATTCCCCAACTTTCTGGCATTTCCCACGAATCTTCATCAAAACGGCAATTTTCCGCATAATCAAGCCAATCTTCAGCTTTTTTTATGTTTTCAAATATTGGAGATCTGTCTGTACAATCTCTCATATGAACCCTAACTTCACCTGTAAGAACGTTAACTATTAAGTAAGTGAAATTGTAATTAATTGAGAAAGGCTTTTTAAAACTAAAAGTTCTTTTGGCTTCTCTGATTATTGTTTTTGTTAAGTTCTTTTCAAGACCATTGAGAAATATGTGTTTGATAGCATCTCGAAATATAAAAGTTTCGGTATCAGCACCACTTTCTAAGATTTCTTCGCTTGCATCAAAAAACACTTGTTGCGGATTGCACATTAATGGATGGACGCAGGCTCGTTTTGCTTCCCTGTATGGCATGAATCGTACTTCATCAACTTTTCTATAATGGCTTTGAGGGTTGGGCATGTTTTTTTCTTCCTGACTTTGCTCGGATTGAAAACTTTCTTGCAAACTTTCAGAACTTACAGATGAAGTTGCAGAAGTTGCAGATGAAGCCATGGCGGCGTATATACATGTGCAGATAATTCTCCAATAGGAAATATTTCTGTAACACTTTGTATATCAAAAATGGTTGACGAAAAAATTGGGTGCACTTTCGACAACCGCGCTTCTTCAACAACCGCGCAAAAAATGGTTGTCGAAACTACTACTTCGGCTACCCGGCTTTGTGACACACTGCGACTGCGACTGCGACCCGGCTTTGTGGAAAAAAAGGGTACTGGTTCTGTGACACACTGCGACTGCGACTGCGACACTACTATAGGGGGTACTGGTTCTGTGCACACCTTGTAAACACAGCATGTAACAACAAGATGGAGAGACTCATCCGTAAAACCGAGCGAGATTTTTCGAGCGAGGTTTTACGGATGAGTCTCGCAATCTTGTTGTAACATGCTGTGTTACAAGGTGTCAAAGAACCAGTACCCCCTATAGTAGTTATTGTTCTCTCAAAGGCTATCAAGCCATTTATGTGAAAAGTTATGAGAGCTGCTTCCTGGCCCTTTCACATTGAAGTCCACCCAAGCGTAATTACTTGTACAAGTTTTTTGGTTTTCTACCTCATTTGACTTACGTCCGTGTTTTAAATCTTCGTTCAAGGCCGGCTCGAAAATACTAGTTCTCTTCAATTTCCGTCTCCAAAATGGTCCTCCTCACTGCTTTGTCTAATACTGAAGATAATGCTTAGTTTATTCTTTCAATATTTTATTAACACGGGCTTGGAGGACAGAATAAGAAGTAATTTAGTGGCGCAGAGAATATCGTTAGAGGAGCATCGTCTGCCATATTGTTTCCTTAAGTGAATGGCAAATAGATTCGATCAACCTTTTTTATAGACGTGGGACAATTATTGGACTCGCTAACACCTCGGAGACGCATCATCGTCTATCTAGTCGATATAATCTTATAATTGTCCACGTTCTTGGGTCATAAATCGTCGAATAGTTTCTGTGTCCTTTCGGTTGCCAGGCAGCAACATGATGACGCATTTGATGGTTTTTGGGTTGGTCAGCCATAAATTTGGACTTGTCCCGGCTATTAAAGGTTAGTATAGTTGCTTATTTACGCTCTTTTTGTTATAAGAATATTGTTTTTTCGGCCCAGGCTGAATATTCTTACTTTTCTGCCGATTTTAGGCTAAAAATATTTTTGTAAATATTCTTAGATTATAAGCCATTATAGCGTAAGACATTTGTGTGTTCGAGTGTATTTGGTGTCCGGGTGGTGCTAAAGTAGGTTTAGAGCCAGCTTGCTATTATGACCTATTTTTTTTTCTATTTATCTATTTATTTTAAGCATTCAATGACTGACCCTAGGGGAAACAGCTTTGTTATCCCTGGATCCTCAATTAAACTCATTGTTTCCGTTGGGGCCAGTCATTAAGTGTTTTGTTAAACTTTCAGACTCAAGATAAAACCAGACTGCAAAAAAATTATGCTTGACGCCGCGTGGCACACAAATTTACCGTGGTTTCAAGGCGTACGCCCTGATCACGTGCAAGTCGAAAATTCAAGTTGTTGTTTCCCTGGGGAGTTAGTGAGTTTTGACCCATGATACGTGATTCGTTCACCTCAAATCAGAAAACGTATTTGAGTTGGGAGGTAGAACAAATTTATTTGTTCATTTATTTATTTTTTGACTTTCTGTGTGTAGATCGCATTAAAAGTTGATCATATAAGATTTGCAAAGAATATATTTTCCCTTTCATCCTTCTCATAGGCAGGGGCGGCATGTATTGCTATTACATATGACTGATACATATTAATGCATCATTGCAACGAGCGCGCATCTCTTTACTATTTCCATTGGCACGTCGACACGAAGCCCACATTTACTGCCTGGATTGCTTTGGAGAAGGGGAGCGTGTACAGAATACTCAAGAAAGTTGTGACAAAAACATCGTTTCCCAGGATTGCGGGGAAGAAAAATGGGTGCGTGGAGTGGAAAGTTTCCAGACAGAGGACGGTTTTGAATTTAATTGTGGATGTTAGACCAAAGAGGAATATAAAGAATACGCAGCAGAAGGTGAACCCACCGCTAAAGGAACTTGTGTTGTAGCAATGTGTAATACCACCACTTGTAGTCCTGATGAACTGCCTGTAACTGGTGGCAATTTTAAGGGCAAATAATTGTTTGGAAAGTACCTGTTATGACAGAGGAAGTAAAATTGCTGAACGCTAAACAATTTTTTCCGTTTATTGAGCTTGAATCTTCTAACTTTATTATAAGGTACGAAAACGTGAGGCCCTTTAGAACTGTTACTTATCTTCAGTAGTTCCACAATCATTGCATGAGAGTAAAACACAAAATGATATCAATAGAAATTCAAACAACGTGCACAAAATACGTTACACGACACATGACAATGTAACCATGTTACAACCACTAAATTCCGAAAACATTCGCTTCTAGGCGTTCTCTAAGAAATACTTATTCTTTTCACTTTTGAATATTTAATTTGAATACTCTTATTTTCTGAAATGACTAAAATGTTGTTATTTCCTGAATTTACTATTAATTTGTGATAACTTCTAAGATTCTCAAAACCGTCCTATAAACTAATATGTTCAAGTCTGTAAGATAAAATAGTAGACTCGAATATTGCGGGATTCATTTTTAAAATTAAGTTTGCAAAAGCCTTTACGATACACAATGATACGACTCAGATGCGGTATAATCAGAAGAAAAGCATTTTCCTGCAAACTCAATGTTGGCCAGTTAGCTATGTACACTAAAAAAGCTAATAGTATTTAGCAGTCTCGTAATAACAAATCAAAAGAGTCCTCCCATCAGTATTGATAGATGCACTGAAACACCTAAAAGGTAAGACAAAGCAACACTGTTAGCTTCTATTGATTGGAACCTTGGATCACTTTATTAACCTTCTCTGAAGCTATTGATAATTTCATTTCTTTGCAGGAACAAAGAAGAGCGTCATGGCGACCACAAACGTGCAACGCAAGTATTGTAGTATTTTACATAATAAGTTTGTACTTTTGAAACACGTTTTACGTATCGTGTAAATTAATTCGGTCATCTCCGATTTTCAAGAAGTGCCAAAGTATTGTGATTTGTGCGTGACAAAGGAAACTGCACCAAGTCGAAACTTCAATAATATTACTTAATTTCCGATTGTATCATCTCGACATTTAACAAACGCTTAATTACCTTTAGATATATTGAAGTTAATCTAATCGCCCTTAACAAAGTCCAAGGTAACATCATCACCGACGAGTACAAATGGAGCCCAGTGCTTCACTTCGCTAAATTTCTCAGACTCTCTCAGACACCTCATGGCGCAGTTCAGAGATTCACTGGAACTTCTTCCTTCAGCTAAGTGAAGGTAGAAACTCTTCATGAACTCCAGAGTGGCTTCGTCGTCAATTGCCCACAGGGACACAAGAACAGAACGAGCACCGGCACCCAAGAAAGCTCGTGCAATGCCAACCACACCCTCAGCCTTAATCTCACCATGGCCACTATGGCAACAACTTAGCACAACCAGTCCTGCTCGTATTTGAACTCTCATCACATCACTCATTCTTAGCAGGAAGTCTTCTTCAACAAGGATATGGGATGCTAGCGTAGGGTTTGGTGCCAAAGCTATTTCTCCTGTTTCCATTCTACCATGTGCTGCAATGTGCACCAAAGCAACTGAGGAGAGTTTTCCCAACACTTGAGCTTTTGTTGCCTCTTTTCCAGTGAGGGGAATAGTGTTGAGTATTTCCCCAATCACCAGTACTTCCTTCTTTGCAAGTGGCAGCTGTTCTAGCCTTAACCCATGATAACGAACTTGCTCTAAGCATGGATCACCCACAAGCAGCGCCCCAGACTTCTTGTGGTAATCTGGTAAACAATCTCTGATCAGTTTCAAACTATTCAGTGACGGAATGACCCGGATTCGGAAAGACTCGCTTAAGTACTTTGAATTAGAATCCATGAATGCAGCATAAGGAGCCAAGCATAATGGACCTTCGGGAACAAATATCAGTTCATTGCCATTAATCAAGTCTTTGATGGGGCTAATGATAACGTCATACAGTGTTCTTAAAGGATTGTTATCTGAGTGTGTTAGTTGGGATATGATTTGATCCCTCTTCTTTAACAGGTGTCCCCCGCTTTTCCTATCCAATGAACGATCTTCGCACCTCACACCACTACTGACACCAATTTTCTCACGAGCATTGTGAATTAAAGACTTCAACACTCTGCTCGCATTTTCCTTCGAATTATTATCACTGATTTGTTTTCTTCTTAATTGAACATCTTTTCCATTTTGAATAATCCAGAAAATTATTTCTCTTTCGTGAACTGCCATAAAGACTGTATCTGAAGGGAGACAATTTAATGTGTCGCAAGTCATTTTTTCCCCAGTATGTGGTGTTTTAGTTTCGTACTTTGAGTTCATAAGATCTCTTAGAGCTTGTGCACGTCCTTGCTCAGCAGCAAACAAAGCCTCAACTACGTCACCTTGTTTTAAAATCAGGCGCCATAATCTGGTATAGACCACATTATTAACATTGCGGTAGCTAATTGTCCACTCATCTTTACCTTGCAGATTCTGCCTAACATCATTGAACAATCGGACGCTAGAATGATAACAATCAAGGGCTTTCTTCAGAGAACATTGAGATTCAAAGCAAATACCAAGATTACCATAGGAACTTGCTTCTCCAGCTCTGTCTCCCAATTCTTTGGCAATTTTTAGATCTAGTTCATGGTACTCGATAGCTTTTTTGAAATATCCCAGACTGTCATAAGGATTGTCAAGATTACCATACGACCCTCCTTCTCCAGCCCTGTCTCCCACTTCTTTGGAGATTTTTAGATGACGTTCATGATACTCGATGACCTTTTTGAAATCTCCCAGACTGTCATAAGAATTGCCAAGATTAGCATAGGAGCTTCCTTCTCCAGCCCTGTCTCCCACTTCTTTGACAATTTTTAGATGACGTTCGTGGTACTCGATGGCTTTTTTGAAATCTCCCAGACGGTGATGAGCATTGCCAAGATTACCATAGGAGCGTCCTTCTCCAGCCCTGTCTCCCACTTCTTTGGCAATTTCTAGATGACGTTCATGGTACTCGATGGCTTTTTTAAAATTTCCCAGACTGTGATAAGCATTGCCAAGATTACCATACGACCCTCCTTCTCCAGCCCTGTCTCCCACTTCTTTGGCAATTTTTAGATGAGAATCATGGTACTCGATGGCTTTTTTGAAATCTCCCAGACGCCCATAAGCATTGCCAAGATTACCATAGCAAGTTCCTTCTCCAGCCGTGTCTCCCACTTCTTTGGCAATTTTTAGATCTAGTTCATGGTACTTGACGGCTTTTTTGAAATCTCCCAGACTGTGATAAGCATTGCCAAGATTACCATACGACCTTCCTTCTCCAGCCTTGTCTCCCACTTCTTTGGCAATTTTTAGATCTAGTTCATGGTACTCGATAGCTGTTTTGAAATCTCCCAGACTGTCATAAGAATTGCCAAGATTACCATACGACCCTCCTTCTCCAGCCCTGTCTCCCACTTCTTTGGCAATGTTTAGATGACGTTCATGGTACTCGATGGCTTTTTTGAAATCTCCCAGACTGTCATAAGCATTGCCAAGATTACCATAGGAGCTTCCTTCTCCAGCCCTGTCTCCCACTTCTTTGGCAATTTTTAGATGACGTTCATGGTACTCGATGGCTTTTTTGAAATCTCCCAGACGGTGATAAGCATTGCCAAGATTACCATAGGAGGTTCCTTCTCCAGCCCTGTCTCCCACTTTTTTGGCAATGTTTAGATGACGTTCATGGTACTCAATGGCTTTTTTGAAATCTCCCAGACTGTGATAAGCATTGCCAAGATTACCATACGACCCTCCTTCTCCAGCCCTGTCTCCCACTTCTTTGGCAATGTTTAGATCTAGTTGATGGTACTCGATGGCTTTTTTGAAATCTCCCAGATGGTAATAGGCGTTGCCAAGATTACCGTAGGAGCTTCCTTCTCCAGCCCTGTCTCCCACTTCTTTGGCAATTTTTAGACGACGTTCATGGTACTCGATGGCTTTTTTGAAATCTCCCAGACTGTCATAAGCATTGCCAAGATTACCATAGGAGCTTCCTTCTCCAGCCCTGTCTCCCACTTCTTTGACAATTTTTAGATGACGTTCATGGTACTCGATGGCTTTTTTGAAATCTCCCAGACGGTGATAAGCATTGCCAAGATTACCATAGGAGCTTCCTTCTCCAGCCCTGTCTCCCACTTCTTTGGCAATGTTTAGATGACGTTCATGGTACTCGATGGCTTTTTTGAAATCTCCCAGACTGTGATAAGCATTGCCAAGATTACCATACGACCCTCCTTCTCCAGCCCTGTCTCCCACTTCTTTGGCAATGTTTAGATCTAGTTGATGGTACTCGATGGCTTTTTTGAAATCTCCCAGATGGTAATAGGCGTTGCCAAGATTACCGTAGGAGCTTCCTTCTCCAGCCCTGTCTCCCACTTCTTTGGCAATTTTTAGATCTAGTTCATGGTACTCGATGGCTTTTTTGAAATCTCCCAGACGGTGATAAGCATTGCCAAGATTACCATAGGAGCTTCCTTCTCCAGCCCTGTCTCCCACTTCTTTGGCAATGTTTAGATGACGTTCATGGTACTCGATGGCTTTTTTGAAATCTCCCAGACTGTGATAAGCATTGCCAAGATTACCATACGACCCTCCTTCTCCAGCCCTGTCTCCCACTTCTTTGGCAATGTTTAGATCTAGTTGATGGTACTCGATGGCTTTTTTGAAATCTCCCAGATGGTAATAGGCGTTGCCAAGATTACCGTAGGAGCTTCCTTCTCCAGCCCTGTCTCCCACTTCTTTGGCAATGTTTAGACGACGTTCATGGTACTTGATGGCTTTTTTGAAATCTCCCAGACTGTCATAAGCATTGCCAAGATTACCATAGGAGCTTCCTTCTCCAGCCCTGTCTCCCACTTCTTTGGCAATTTTTAGATGACGTTCATGGTACTCGATGGCTGTTTTGAAATCTCCCAGACTGTGATAAGCATTGCCAAGATTACGATACGACCCTCCTTCTCCAGCCCCGTGTCTCACTTCTTTGGCAATGTTTAGATCTAGTTGATGGTATTCGATGGCGTTTTTGAAATCTCCCAGATGGTAATAGGCGTTGCCAAGATTACCATAAGAGCTTCCTTCTCCAGCCCTGTCTCCCACTTCTTTGGCAACGTTGATGTAACAGGTTCCTTCTTCTGTGTTAGCTTTCATATCTTTGGTGGTATTTTTCTATGAGACAAAAACTTATGTCAGTTAATGACGAAAGCATGAATATTTAGCCAAAAAGTGTACAAAGTGCTAAATTCGGGACTTATATAGCTGAAAGTATCGATACCGTTTCAAAACAACGCTTTGGTGGTTAAACAGGTCTAGCCTGAACCAATGAACCGGTGAAAGTCTTGGGAATCTTTATTTCGTATGATAGTATGGGCAATGAACGGAAGAACTTTACTAAGAAAGTGGATAATCTTAAGACAAAACTTGCAGCTTGGCGTTTGCATAAACGTTCTCTGTTTGGGAGTGTCTCAAATTGTTTACTCAGCATCCATGGATGACACTCCAAACAAATATGCATCTCTAACCCAATCGCTACCTTTCCAATTCTTATGGGAAAACAAACCAGATAAAAACAACAGAGAAGTTTTATATCAGGATTATGGCGATGGTGGTTTGCGGTTGAAATTAAGTCCCTGCGCTTAACGTGGACGCTTAACTGATGACGAAGAAGATGACACTTGGTCAGTTATTCCACAATTTTATTTTATAAAATATGTTTTTTTTTATTTTCTCTTATGCTCCAACTATGATAAGAAATTTCTAAAGGATTCAGACATACCATCCTTCTACAAGGATATCTTGTTTTCTTTCCTGGACCTAACAAGTCTTTAAAACTCTCAGGATGAACAAGAGATGATTCTCTTTAATAATAAAGAGATCCTCATTAACGGGAGGACCGTTTTCTACCACAATTCCGTTGAATTGGATGTCTTTACGCTGCATGATGTAATTGACGCCCACGGTAGTTTTTTACCAATTGAACTGTTCCAACAGCGTTATGGAATTAATTGTAATTTTTTCAAATATTTGCAAGTAATCTCTGCGTTCCCGAGCGCCTTACGGAAAAACGCCAAGGAGCGTGCTAAGCCTAATGTCAACTTTTTATTCGGCAGCACGTTATCTCAATTATCCTCGGTCTTAACCATCAACTTCTTGAAACTTAGCTGTAAAGACTATTATTGGCTTTTTCTCAATGAACGGAAGCCTCAGGCCACTGGTCCAATCAAATGGGACCGCAACTTTGCTCCGACGGCTTTGCCATGGAACCAAATCTTTAATAGAGTGAAGGCTACTTGTAGAGAGAATCAACTGAGAGAATTTTACTTTAAACTAATTGATCGCATTGTCGTTACGAAGAAAGAGCTTAGTCTCTATGGAATTACAGACATTAATAGATGTTTCTACTGTGGTGAGCCTGACTCAGTTCTTGAAACATTTCAAAACTGTAGTACAACAACTTCTTTTCACAATCGGCTGTTGAACTAGTTCAATGAGATGCATAACAACTCAATATTCCCGGCAAACTACGCATTATTGCTTGGTATGGCGTGTGGGAAGGGTAATAACAATGTTAGAAAATTTAATCTATGTTTATTATATGCTAAATATTATCTACATTATCACAAGGTAAATGAGAGGAATCTTGACTGGAGTGAATTTACTACAAAAGTAAATTACAAGTTAAGAATAGAAAATCAAGTTTCTGGTATTTTTTATGATGCTTCTTCGCAGTTTGTCCTGTTAATGCTTTTAAAAGGCATTAGATTGATAAAAGGATATGCCATTTTAAAGATAAGGGTAATTTGCAATTTGAAAAATACATGTATCGCCGTTACGATTGTAAAGCTCCTTAAAATAATTGTTAAAAAAAAGTAGGGGGAAGAAGCTGTCTTGTACTGCAAGTCGTGTTTATAGCTCTGTTGTATTGTAAGTAGTGTATGTAGCTTTTGTTATTGTTTTAGTGTAAAGTAGCAGCAAAAGTATCTTAAAGTGTAAGCAAACATAATAAAATAAATCCATAAAAAATCCAAAGTATATTAATTTTGCCCTTGGATTGCGATGGCTTTGTTTGAAGTCTAATGTTAGAATTACAAAAATATAATTATGCTGACAATTATTCTAGAGCGCTGCCAATCAATATACCCTTCTTCTGTATAAGAGTGGCTGGTTATAATATTAATAATCTTAATGTTTTACTCCCTTAACATAGAGGAGAGACGTCAAAATGCCTTCGTTTTGCTGAATGCGGCCTTTGTATAGTTTAACAATATAGTTACATAAAGAGTGAAAAAATTGTAAATAGTAAACACAAGGTAAGGTAATATATACATCTACTGGTTACAAGATAAAATAAAAAGATAAAACCACCCCTCTCCCCTAATCACTGATGGCCCTTGACCTGAAGCGCACCATTTTTTCTATCAATAAAATGGGGGCAAGGGGTGGTCTCAATTTTTAATTTAAATTGTCCAACATTGTAAGTGTTGAAGTAGTTTGATTAGCAATGGTCGCTCCCAGTAGAAACCATGCCTTGTCGCATTTCCAAACAGCGTGAAGAGAGGTGAAAATGTGATGCGGAGCGGAGTGTTGCCGAAGATCTTCATACATCTTCATACACGTTCTTGCTGGCAAATTGACGTAAAGATGAGCACGTACGTATCGCGGAATTGATAACTGCCGTAGTTTCCTTTCTCTATCTCCTCGATACAGTAAAAAAAAGATTGCGGACGATGTTTATTCATATGCTTATGCTTTCAGCGGTGCGTTTTCATTTGATGTAAGCACAAGCATAAGTTCTCCTGTTTGCGTTTCCATTTGACAATCACATCATGAGCTCGAGATTTCTATCACTTGCTAGATGACGAGGGCTGAGCTCCACTCAGCTATCACGCATACAAATCGAGAGCGAATAATCTAATTGTTTGAGTATAAATCTACAAGTTGTTAAAAACTTTATCTAAGTTCTTTTCACGGACACTTCGAAAAGATAAAGAGGCGGCCGCCATTTTGTTAACAACCTCAGGCTACAAGAGTACTCGCACTCTACAATTAGATTATGAGCTCGAGATATCGCCTCATAGAAATCGAGAGCGAAGAATCTAGTTTTTTTTAGTAGAATTCCGACTGAAATAAACGCAAATAACGATTTCTAATTATTTTTCTACACATTATTGAACTTTACGTTTCAACGAAATCAAAAGTTCAAAAAGTTCGGAGAAACGTCCACAATAGTATATGAGTAGCTCAGCCAATCAGATTGCAGCATCTGCATTAGTATAATAGTAGAATTCTACTAAAATAAAATAGATATTAAGTAGCGTAGTCAATAAAGAGAACAGCATTAGTGACAGAATGCTTGTTTATATAGAGAAAACGGATACAGACAAAAAGATATTGTTTTCTATTTCGTCTTATTTTAATTCTCGAACTGTAAATTATCTTTGCTCGAGTCATTGTTACGTTAACAGCTCGTGCTAGCTCTTTGATTCTAATTAAGCAATCGACCACTCTTTCTATTGGTTTACTGGCGCAATAAACTACGCGGGATGTTGGGAGAACACGAGAAAAGTTTGTAAATCACTCGCCTAACGGCTCGTGATTTACATACTTTTCGAGTGTTCCCCCAACGTCCCAAGTGGTTTATTGCGCCGGTGAACCCAAAGAAAGAGTGGTCTATTGCTTTTATGAAATAACTATGGAAAAAGTCTGTCAATGAGGAGAAAATTTATTGTACTTTCGTGATCAAGTTGCTTATTGTCATCAAATTCATGACATGACGCGACAAACCAATCACAGCGACTGAAAGAATGAAAGCACAGACTCCACCCCGGATACGAAATCCGCAGAGCAAAGCGACGAAAACATTTCACGCTAAGAAAGTTTTAAGAAAGGAAAGGAAAAGGTTGGCGGTGAAAGGCAAAAAGCATATTAATTAACTCAAAGGAATCGGTGGACTCGGTCATCACGAAAGTAAAAGGCTGTACGAAAAGTGTGCAAATAGTCCAAACTTCATGTGCTGCGAAGTGATTCAACGCAATTTCAAACGATAACTTTCCAAAGTTTTGCGAATGGAATAAAGCTTAGTAACAGAAACGCTGCCTCCGAAATTTATTCCGAATATATTTACTTATGCTGGAGGCTATGAAGTCCGTGTTTCTCTCTGTATTTTGCTAAATGAAAACTATCGCTTGAAAGCTAAGCTTGTGGAAGTCAAATTCATTTATCGTGTTATGCATGCATCCATTGAGTTTAAACTCAAAATTTCTGATAGAAAAAAATCTTTTCCCTGTTTTTTTGACAACCCAAATTGATCAGTCAAGCCCAGATGACAGACCGTGGAAAGCGCCGAAATAGGGATTTAAAACGTCCGTAATTTTAATCTCAAGCGTAACCGAAGTCGGCGTAAAAGTTTTGCCGTGGAAAAAAAGATAAAGCTTTATATGACCAACTTCTGGTCCTGTTTTTCCCTGCAAATTTCCGTGTATATGTTGAATGAAAAGATAGTCGTGTTATTGATATCTCAGCCAGCGAAAGGTAAAACAGTTTATTACATTTGTTATCGCTAGAGTTCCGAGTTGTCTAGTTCCCGCGTAGAGCTGCCATAGATCGAAAACCGTTGTTTACCGGTACAATAGAACATAGGTTTAGCAACTCTATTGACCAATCAGAGCGTGCGTAGTATCTCAGTTATTTTATAATGAGTAATAGAAGTATATCTCATTGCACGTTTCCGTACAAGAGGTTTCTTGTACAACATATATCAAGTCCGGCATTATTTAATCTCCCCTTTAAAGCCGAGAAGATATCTTCCTCTAGCATTACTTACCTGGCCCTTCACGGAGAGAGTTTCGGGATTGCTCTTTGCTTCTTGTAACTTAACTCGATCTCCAACACACCTGGCTCGTAAATCTAGTAATGCCTTGTTAGTCCTGTCAATCTGCTTAGGGTTAAGGCACATGACATAATTAAAATATAACGGGTCAAGTGACTGAACATTCTCCCAGCTTGGGAAATATCCGAGTAATGTTCCCCAATTTTCAAGACTGCGCGTATTACGAAAAATATTTGAAGGATAATAAACACAATAGCCTACATTAGGCGCGACAATATGCTCGGATATTTGTCAAAGGACACTATATAATAGCTTCTCGGAGCAGATAATGTCCGTGGACAAATATCCGAGCATATTTTCACGTCCAAGTTGTTATATATACTAAGAAATTCGTTTAATAACTTCTATTTATGTTCATATTATTTATTGCGTTCGACGAAGGAGAGCGCATAGTATTCCCAGGGGATTTAAAATGTCCCGCGGTTATCGATCGCGGTCGATGCCATATGATTTCAGGGTTTGGACGTCATCTTGGAGTGGCTGGCTGGCTGGCTGCCTGCCTGGCTGGCTGCGTGGTACAAATGGTCTCGATCTCATGTGAGACTTTTTTGGCCGCCGGGAACTGGTAATGGCGCGTTGCGTGTCAAATCTACAATTCAAAGGTCTTGTTTTCATTCATAACATGGAGAAATTTTTGCTTTGAGATTTAAAATAGAAAGGAAAATTACAAATCGATGTTCAGGTGGCCTCAGAATGGAAGATCAACGAGTACAGAGTCCTCAAACCATAACGATCGGTTGTACGTTTTCAAGTGAGTTAAGTTCTGAATATCGATCGCGGAGGTAAAGCGGTTTCCCAGACTTTAGAAAACAAAAATAGTAATATACATTATTGTATGGCCAGCTCTGTGAGCGGGCAAGATGAATCAAATCCTGCGCTGTGATTGACTACCCGAGCGGGCAAGATGGAGCTATCTTGCCCGTTCGGGACTACCCGCCGTGTCCCGCAAGAAAAATTTCCCCGAAAGCCATATAGTAAATCCTTTATTGACCAAGCTTGTTCGGTCAAGATAACTGGATATTGACCTCGTTCTTTTTTTTGCGAGGTTATGGACCTCGACTCCGTCTCAGTCCATAAACACGCAAAAAAGAACTTGGCCAATATCCAGCTATCTTGACCTCACACTTGGTCAATAACCCATATGTATCACTTCGAAGTTGAATTTAACTTTTGGAACGATTGCTAACGCCACGGCCGATAAAATGAATGAAACAGTCGGAGACGTCGTCGGCAAAAACTCAAGCTTTCGCTTTAGTGTGAAGAATTAATTTGAACATGCTGCTGTGCAGTGAAGCGCGTTAGCGAAAATTTTGAACATTTTTTGCTTTTACATAGGTTTCTTCACCTCGGGTGAATAAAAATTCATTGTTATTGAGCTTCCTTTTGCATTTCTTTTCAATTGGTTCCGTGTATTTATGAATTTAGTAATTTAGGATTTAAAAGTGAACAGAAACTTGTTGCACGCTGGATTGCTGCATATTTAACTTACGGCGACCTCCACGCGGTTTGTTTAGTTTATTCGGTTTCATTCAGATATATTTTTTGGAGCCTTCTACAGCTATCACAGAACTGCTGAAAAAAGAACTAAGTGGTCACTAATTTAATACGGTTGAAATACGATTGATCTGAAATATTGGCTTGTTTTTGTCGCGTTTTTGATTTACAACTTTCATCTTTCATTCGCAGCGCTGTAATGTTTCGTCACGCGGCGAAGAAATTATTTCATTTCTTGTTTTCAAATTGATTTTTACTCGTGTCTTTCGCTTTTATTTTCCTTTGTTTTCTCAAATGTTGGCCGTTATATATAATGCAATAATGGAAACTTTTCGTTTTGTCCTCTGAAGTCAATGAGTTAAAACTTATTTCCCCTATTCAGTTTTCCCGGCTTCTGTTGGGCATTTTGTCGCACGGCAATGAAGTAATATAATTTCTTGTTTTGTAATCAGTTTTACGCATCAGGTCGAGTTCTTTTTGTTGATATTTTTTAAATATTTTAGCTCTTTATTTATACAACTTTAAATAAGCGACGTCGACTTAAAACCTGATCTTGTGTGTGTGCTAGTTTTACATACCAGTTTATGAACAGTGTGCCAAACACCTCATTTATCATCAATTTGTGTAAGTATTACAATTAACTGTTCTTTTGGTGTAGAAGTGAACACTATTATTCAAAATATGTGTTCGTCATGAAAATCAACAAAAATAAATCGGACCTCGAGAGTAATATTAATTCTGAAGACAGTATCCAAAGGTTTTAACTGTATTGACTCGAACGCACTCAGCTAATCCATGATTATTACTAGTATTATTGATATCAAGAGGGCACGGTAACGAATCCTACAATCTGATTGATTTTTTAGCCAGGTCCGGATTTTCCTATCTCTAACTTTGGTCTCGGTAACGTCTTCATATCGGGTGTTATCGTCGTGTTGATCAATTTTCGTGAGTGAACTAAATGTAATCGTCAACCTTTGCCCTTTTGTACACTTCCATCGACGATTTATCGACACAAGGCAGTGGTGGATCTAGGGCCTGGGCCCCCCTTATTTTGGGTAAAAAAGAAGAAATCACAGAAAGAAGAAAAGCCGGCAAGGCAATCAAAACAAAACCTGGGTCCCCCCTTAGCTCAAGATCTGGATCCGCCGTTGCAATGTTATCTCTATTCACTTAAAAGTGGCGAGGAAAGTCACGGTAAGTAAATTCAAACAAGTGCTTTATTTGTGAGAGTTGTTTTGTTGTTTGTAGGTCGGCACTGTGATGGTGCATCATCTTGTGTTTTCCTTGACCTATTATTTTCACTAAAAAACGGGTCAATTTCAGTCGAGGCTACCTCTCTGATCGTTGGTGTATTTGAGAGAGTTTCTGTTGAATGCACTTAATGAATTTCCTCGCTTTCTACTATTTAATTTACGGTGTAAAAGCCTGATTTCAAGTGATTCCCAACAACTGACAGAAATTGTTTTCGTAGTACAACTTCAAACTTTGCACAAAATTTAAGCATTTTCAAGACCTCGCTCGCCTCCATATCCTCGTGTCCGCGTGACTTTAGTCACGTGGACAATTGGTCAATTGACGACATTTGGTGCTACAGGAGAATCTTTGTTTACAATATTTGCCTCATTACCATAAGCGATACAGTTTCTGATGGAGCTACAAAGAGATTAATACTTAATATTGAAAGGGCACAGCACCATTATCTGTCCCAAGGAATGTATTGAATACGCGATGTATTGAATACTTTTTGTGCGACGAGGGTTTACACGTAAAAGCTCAAAATTTTACAAAGAATGTATGGGCTCATTAGCGCTTTTGCCACACAGAAATTTTGATGTTTTTGAAAGCCAATTTCTCCTCGAATATTACACCCAAAGAGCCAGAAATTTCACCACTTACTAAGTTTCACAAGCTCTTAAAGTTTCTGTAGTAAAATCGTGTCTAGCATGATGCCTTCTATGCGGAAAGTCGTATGTTAATGACGAAAAATGTAAACAATGACGTCGCAAAGATTCGCCTATTGATTTTGGAAATACGAGTTTCAGCCACGCTGTACAGGTTTAAGACACTTTCCTTATTGATTTTTCGCGGGGACTGGGATGAAGAGCGTGGAGACTACTCAAAAGTTTGTAGCTATTTTTGACAGGCCGTTTTTAGCGTTTTATTTTGTTAGTGTCCGAGCCCTTGGTTCACGCAACTAACATGCGCTTAAATCAAATTTGACAACAAATAAGAGGCTGAAAATGCTGAAGTGACGGATTTCAGTCACGCAAAAAAAAATCTAAAGATGACAGTGAGTGGATTAAAAAACTAACTTCTAAGGTGCATTTTCTGCGAATAAGCAGACCGATTTAACTGACAAAAAATTAATTGTTAGGTTTGTGATCAATATCTCCCTGTATATATACCACCATGGTCAGATCAGGGCATCAGGTCAGACCGAATTGGCTTCGTAATGCTTCCGAAAGTGTAACGTTTGCATATCTCTTATTTTACATTTCAGGCTTAGCATGGGAGTAGCCCGTGTACATCCTGATGTACACAGTCTAAACTTTGAAGCAATACGCGAATTCTGACCCGGAACTTATTCTCGTTGACTGGTTTTCGATTCTTCTGATATTAGTATAATTTCAATCCATGAAATATAACAACAAACAACAGATTTAAGCTTAAATTGTCTTAAACACAGAGCCGCGTGAACATTCCTGAAATGGAAGACATGGAAAATCTAGGGATTGCAATGAGCCGATTTAAAACTATTGCATAATCCATACTTACAAAAGTTAATTAACAGCAGTGGCGGATGCAGACCTTGAGCTAAAGGGGGGGGGGGGGCAGGGGGCAATATCCAGACTTTGAGCTAAGGGGGGGGGGGGGGGACTCGTTTTTGTTTTTCTTGCTTGCCCTGCCGGGTTTTCTTCCTTCTGCGACTCTTTTTTTACCCAAAATAAGGTGGGGGGGGGTGGGTGGGGGCGGGCCTCCCGTCCCCCTCCCTAAATGCGCTACTGTTAACAATAAGGGTCGAATCGGCCCTTGTCAAATTTTATCCGTAACATTAACGGAGGTGAAAATGTATCCTGTCTAGTTGATCTAGTGTTACGCTTGCACTATACTTGTTTGGTTTGGCAGTGGATTTCTTCGCACAAGTGACACGAGACAGCCCAGGCATAGGGCCTTTGATTCACTATACGGACCTCCCAGCTAGTAAACAACATAGATATCTTTACGAAACACTAATCTATCAATTGCTATGTAATAAACTGAAATTGGCAAGTAACGTGGGCGGGTAGGAATTAATGTAAACTAGCGCACTTAGCAGGCGAAGAATGCTGTGCACGGCATAGTTATCCAATGAGTGACTTATTTCGAGACTGTAAGAATCAAAGGATATTTTTTGTAGGAAATTTGAATGAAAATTTGGCACGTTGGAGTACAAAGGGATTTGACCTCACGTGAAAGTCAGTGTGAGAAAAAAATCACAGCAAAGTCATCTTGGTAAACCTTTAGAAAAATGGCGGCTTTGTTGATCTGAAGAAAAGGCAGCCTAGAAATAGTGTGTAGATTAATAATTTTCGAGAAAGCAACATTTCACTTTTGTTACAATTACACAATATAATCTCTAAGTTGTTCTCTGGGTTGCCAAGCAACTGAGCGTATAAAAATTGGCTTTCAAACTCTATATTATTTCCTAAAACTATTCTTCCTTTAAGTCGGAGATGGCTTTTCGTTTCTCCTGATGAGAATCTCAATCAAGTTGCCCCTTGACGTAACAACTCATTCTTTCAAGACTGTACAGTGCAGAAGGGGTTTGATAGAAGCCTTCGGTTTTTGCAATTACAATTTACTTTGAAATCATTGTGACTTTTGTTAATAGCCTGAAGCTACCATAACCACAACTATAAGACTTCTTGACGCCTTATTATGTTTAGCGGGATTTTAGCGGCATATATATAAGGCAGAGACAACACAGCTTTTTGTAATTTACCTCTTAACAACTTTCGCTGGAATCGCTATAGGTAACATGATAGTTCCTTTTACAGCTGGCAAAGAACATGAATAATTGATATTATAAAGGATACTGCCAATCCCTTCTCACACCACGACATGGCGTCTCGATAACACTGTAGGTGCTCACAAGCACTTGCACCTGCAACAAATAATTTAATATCAGGTCCCAAAATATTATCTACAATATTAATGCACAGGTGGAAACATCCAAAACCAGATTTATTCTTGTAAAAAGCCATATTCGTAATTTGGTATTGAACTCGAAATAGCTTGAAATGGAGGCTCATGCGAGGGAATATTGCTGAAAAGATATTAATGTCATTTGTATTTGAAGAATTCGATACGAAAGCTGCTTTCCATTTAACAAATTGAAGCCCGTCTTTCATGCGTCTACCCTATTATCGATCATGAATTTCATCATAACATTGTCAAAATAGCTGTGGATCCACGAGGTGATAGGCGAGTGGATCCACAGACTAGCTACTTTGACAATGTTATGACGAAATTTATTGTCAATGACAGGACAGACGCATGAAAAACTGGCGTCAATTTGTTTTTTTACAATAATAAATTGTCAAATTGTCCGCTCAGCCGCTTTTGCTCGTCGCATCAACATCGCATAAGGTATAAATTCAGGCGTCTGTTTGCTTCTTGACAACGAAAATTAGCCAACGAGCGCGCGATAAGTTCTGCAGTTATTATAAAATTCATGTTATAAATCAGTTAAGTCAAGGATTTTACCTGTTTCTATGGCCTTAATCGAAGTTGGTTCCAAATTGACGGCAGCCGTTGCATCATTCCGGGCCTCGTGGATATTCCCTGAGTAACAGAATTGAAAAAAACATTTCATGCACAGCAGACGAAGAAGTAGCGAAAAAGTGAAAACGATAAGAGGTCACGAGGTTGTAGAGATATGCAATGTGCGTGTCTTCTTTCAATGCTCAGACCCCTCTCAACTTAGTGGCACGCAACGGATCTGTTCCGATCCTTGAAATACGGATGACTCCCGATAACTCAAACCTCCTTGGGGGCACGTTATGGGGAGTCATCGGGGGATGGGAACAAACGACCGGGCAGTAGGAAATAAAACTGTTGCGTTTAAATCAGGTTTAGTACTGAGAAAGAGTAAAACTTGAACGATTCTTCGCCAACACAGCAGAATAAAATAGATCTGAAGGGAATAAAACAAGACAAACCAAACAGCAGACCAATAAGGTTCTGGATTACCATCACGAGAAGGGAGCTGAATTGCAACCTTTGTCAAAGGTAGTCTTAGATCGATAGTAGGGACATTTCAAGTACAATTAACATATATTGTTTATGCAGCATCATCACTTAGCATTTCTCTTGGCTCACCGCTAAATTTTCTCATTCTGATTCGCTAAAACTGAACACGGACGCGACATTTCTCGTCCCAGGGAGGGGTGGGGGCACTGTCTGGTGGCGTTGGCCAAAACTGATCACGCAATATGATCTTGCGTGGACACTATCAGACGGTGATTTAGCCATTGGTGAATATCAATCTATAGTGCCCGTTCAGTGAAGTAGCTAATGAAACGCAACTTCCTATTTCATTCTTTTAGATAAAGTAAAAGAGTTTATACGCTTCTGTGTGGATTTCTGTTTGAAAATAGCGCGAATAAGTAGTTTTCAGGCTGAAAACTGTGATGAGCTACGATACAGTAAAACAACAATCGAGCGCAAAGAGGTTTGAGATTGTAAAGAGAACACAATTCTTTTATTTTAACGACTTTGTCACGTTTTTGCAGTTTAATATTTGGCATGCAGAATTGTATTTAATTTACACATACAAGTTTAATTTTACCCAAAGAAGTAGAAACTCGGCATAAAAAAAAGCAAAGCGGAAATTCAGAAAATAGCAGAAAATTTACCAGTGAACATAAAAGACAATTAATTATTTATTTCTATGGACTGATAGTTTTTCCCGGGAAGTTAGTTTCCC